>NW_021605171.1:4098655-4192289 GCF_004785775.1 Grammomys surdaster | reverse complement strand
CTTCCCTTCTCTTCTTGTTTCTACTGTGGATGCTGTCACAGAGAAACACTGCAGACCAGATGAATGTAAATTTATTTTTGCTTAGTTCCTAGGTCAGTATCAAGGAATTGGTGGGCTATGCTTCTCATGAAACATGTGTCCTTCTCCTGCGGCTGACCACGTGTCTGCATCACGTTGGCATCTCACCATGCTAGTGTTCTCTGTTTCTATATTGCTTCTTTGACTCTCCTTTTCTTCTCAAAGGACAAGGACTGCTTGACTTAATCTGAGTTTACTGATCTCTCTAACCATTGCATCTTCAAACACATTCAGTTCTGAGACCTAAGGTTCACTCATCAATATTTGTATTGTAGGGAAATCCAATTTATTTCTTAGTATCGCTTTTCTCAAGATAATTTGGGGTAATTCTAATAGAATGTCTTGTGCTATAGGGGTTATGTAGCACAGTGATCTTGTGAATCCTGGAAAGGCTGAGAAGCCAGTGGCTGCTTAATCTCTGTGGCTGGACACTCAGCTATCCCGATCCAGAGTTTTAGTCTAGAAGGTTTCTGAACAGTGTCATGTACTGAGTCCACATTTGAGGGACAAGAAAGCTGGATATTGTTAGGGGCGGTAAGCAGCAGGGGCAATGGCAAACGGTTTACTGAGAGAAGAAACAAAGACAGAGCATCACACACTGTTTGCCTGCATACTTCTTTATATCTAAGTTACCTGTTAGGAGGTGCCTATAATTGGAGGCTTGTTTTCCTCCATTCACTTAAAACTTCTTTGGAAATCCCTCACAGAAGAACCCAAAGCGGTTTCTCACAGGAGATTCTACCTCCTGTCAATCAAAACTCACCGTCAACCTGTCATGCCCTTTGACAATGGAGTTAGAGGCTCACACTTAGAGACAATAGGCAAAGTATAAGTAGAGTGGTCACATGATTTAAGGCTGCTAATGTTCCTAGTTAAACCAAGAAAATGGTGTGCCATTTGATGAAGAAAATTCAAATGTTGAAAATGCTACAATGACTAATTAGAATATGAAAAGGCTATTACAAAGTTGTCTTCATAATAGGTTACTTCTTTAAAATAACTATACAATTACCTGTGAAAGTCAAAATGAAAAACTCAGATGTGATATCATATAATATGATATTATTGATAATTAAGGAATAATAAAAATTAGTCTTTTTCTAAAAGTAGCACAGGCTATTACTAATACAAACTGTGTTGATTATATAATGCAATTTTATAAACTTGTGTGATTTTTCACTTTGTTTTAGTTTCAATGCAAAACATACAAAAATTTATTTGCTATGTAGTTAAACTCTTCTAAGCAGATTCATTGCGTAGCCTTTTAAATGCAAATTTTACTCAGACAATTAGCAATTCTGTAATTAACATGTAATTAACCTGCTAAAATAGTTGCCCCCCAAAAAATCATATTAAACATAATAAAAAATATTTACTCAAATGACTACATTGGTACAAGTAGAGAGAATTTGCTCTGCTTTGTGTCCCATGGCCATGCCAGGCGACTTGTAAATTGTGAGAATATGATTAGACATGAAGGTTTGTATGTATGCCTAAGCTGTAAACGTAAGATTCTCTCTCTCCCTCTCCTTCCCTCTCCCTCTCTCACTCCCTATCTCTCTATCTCTCTATATATCCCTCCTTCATATTGCGTATTGCTTCTAAGCTATGTGTCAGTTTTCATGAATCCCTCCATGATCCACGATTGTATTTGGCAGGATTTTGTGTGTCGCATTTCTGGCCAATGCTTCTGAACCATGTGCAAGGGTTTAGCTTCATTATTAGAGTTTGTTGCTCATAAGTTCTTACCATTCTCTCGCTGTTATTTGTGGAGAGCTCAACTAAAATTTATTTTTGAAAGTCTACTTTTATCTTTATTTTTTATTTTTATTGTGATTCACTCATATTTGTGGGATTACTTTCAGTTGTGTTTTTTTTTCCTCTTTATTGTTTAGGATGGTAGGCAGATGGTTAAATAAATACTTCAGGCACATGACAATTAAACTTGAAATTTCTGATCACCTTGATAGATATGACATTATGGAATTCCACATGAGATGATTTTAAATCTATATTATATTATATTATATTATATTTATTATATTATACAGTGTTTGACTGATATACTATTTATTATTTACTTATTTTTATTTTTATTAATCAATTTAATTATTCACATTTTGAATGTTGTCTTCCTTCCTGGCCTCCCCTTCACACAACCTCCTGTCCATTCCCCACCCCCTCCTGCCTCATCCCTCTAACATTCTTCTTCACTTGGGCAACAAGCCCCCCACCCCGGACCAAGTACCTCCCCTCCCACTGATGCCAGATAAGGCTATCCTCTGCTATATATGAAGCAGGAACCATGGGCTGCCCCATGTATACTCTTTGGTTCATAATTTAATCCCTGGAAGCTCTGAGGGGTCTGGATAATTGATATTGTTGTTCTTCCTACAGAGTTGTAATCCCTTTCATCTCCTCCAGCACTTCCCCTAACTCTTCTTTTGAGATCCCCAGGTTCAGTCAAATGGTTGGCTGTGAGAATCTGCATTTGTCTTAGTCAGATGCTGGAAGAACCTCTTAGAGGACAGTCATACCAGGCTCCTATCTTCAAATACTTCTTGTCATCAGCAATAGAGTTTGGTATCTGCAAATGAGATGGATCCCAAGGTGGAGTGGTCTCTCTGGATGGCCTTTCATCTCTGCTCCATTTTCAGTCCTTGTATTTCCTTTAGACAGGGACAATTCTGGGTTAAAATTTTGGAGATAGATGGGTGGCCCTATCATTCCTCTGGGGCCCATGTCTATCTACTGGAGGTGATCTCTCCAGGTTCTATCTCCTCACTGTTGGGTATTTCAGCGAATGTTATCCCTATTGGGTCCTGGGAAACTCTCACATACCTGGTGGCTGGGATTTTTATTTTAAACATACAACATAGCTTTAATTTACTAAAACAAACTGTAATAAAAAACTTTTATTTTAAACATACAGTATAACTTTTGTAGGTGTTTCTTTAAATCTTTAATTTGCTTTTTTTTTTAAGATGTCCATTTTCACAATAAAAATCCCACTAACCCTTGAGCATGGAAATTTTTCTAACTTTTGGTCCTTTCTCCAATTTCTTGAGTGCCTTAATGTTTTAATTGTACAAGTTTTCTTCTTCTCTTCCTTCTTCATGGTTGAATTTATTGCAATATCTTTTTGGAGATTATTTTGAATGTCACTGTTCTTTTGATTCCTTTCTACTTGTCTCCTTCTTTTTGTCCTTCAGTGGCTGATTTATTTTCATTAATATGATGTTCTTCAGTCCCGTCCATCTTCCTTCAAATTACAAATTATATTACTTTTATGGGAATGAAGGATACTATTCTTTGAATAAATAACATATTTTCTTTATCAAATTATCCAATGATGGAAGCATTGGTTGTCTTCAAATCTCGGCTGCAATAAAAACTGTGAGTTCAAGTATTTCTTTAATATACTGCCTCCATTTCTTTTGGACACTAGTTAGTAGTTGTGGAGTTTATGTCAGCATTGTGCTGAAGGTGTTATCAGGTGTAGAAGAATTCTGGTAAAGACGTTAATGTCTTTTATGTATTGAATTATATCATTTCCAAATAAGAGCACTTTGACTAATTTCCCATTTGTATACATTTTATCTCATTTGCTGTCATATTTTTTGGTTAAGACTTTGTAAACTGTATTGTACAGGAATGGAAAAAGTGGATATCCTTCTCTTGACCCTGACTTAATGGAAATGTTTTGAGTTTTTCTCTATTTAATATGAGGCTGGCTATGAGTTCGTTGTATATTGCTTTCATATGTTGAGATATGTCCTATCGCATCCCTATATATCCTAAATTTATTATGAAGTAATGTTAGATCTTGTAAAAAATTCCTGCTGAACCTCTAATGAGATACGTCTCCCAAGGCTTAGGAATCAACTCAGAAGATTGTAACCACCAGTAGTCGAGTAGGAGACCACATTTTCTGGAAATGATGATGCCATTATATACAATAATTTATAATTCTGTGTCTGTATAATTAAGAATTACACAAACACAGTCCAGCCAAAACCCAGACCTGGATCATAAAGGGATTCCCAAAGTCTAACCCATAGCCAGGAAGCAATTTGCAACTGAGAGCTGCAGATGTGTGTGTGTGTGTGTGTGTGTGTGTGTGTGTGTGTGTGCGTGTGATGTGATCCCCTGAAAGTTTCCCAAGACCTAGTAAATGGACTTACACCCATGGACATACAAGTAGCATTCTGTGACTCATTTTCTTAAAGCACATATGAGACTTTAAAAGATCATCAGAACTTTATAGTGTGAAATTATTTTTTAAAATGGGTATTTTAGATATAGAATAGGGCTAAAATAAATTCATTGCAGGTAATATATTATCAAAAGTGATTAGAAAGAGGAGACATTTAGAAGGAAAAAGATATTCACAAAGATTTATGAATGAGAAGGCCTTTGCTTTCATGGGTATTCTCATATTGCCAAAAACATCAACAATTGAAAAAAATTATGAAGCTAAGATAAACATAGTGTCGCCTTCTTCTTGACTTTGACGTTTATATTAAACCAATCCTAGACTAAGATGAATTTTGAAATTTTAGTTTGCAGAATTGGAAAACAATAAACTTCTGTTACCTGCATGAACTCAGAACTTAGTGCTACCTTGTTCCAACACTGAGTTAACAAAAAGGCCATAAAGCTATTAAATGACACTAAAGCTGCAACTATGGGCTTCCATGTAAACTCAGATATGAATCCAGAGGATAACAGCATTGAAATTGAAGTGTAGATACAAACTGCAACCTGTGGCTGAGTGCAACAGGATTACCCTGCCTCAACTGGACTCAGAACTGCCTGGTTCTGTGGAATGCCTTCATCCTCAGAGCAGATGTGAACCTCTGCTTGATCTCATGTCTTACTGTATATTACCATATATAATATTCTGCCAAGCACTCAGATGGTATGTCCTATTAAGCAGGTCTTCTCAATAAGATCTGCCTTCACAGTCTTTGTACCTGCCTGAGATCAATAATCCTATCTAGCTCCTGATAATTGAGCAGGCTTGCCTAGAAACAAAAGAATTAATTTTCAATTGCAGGCTTTTTTAATTATTCATGAGAATGGTGTTGGCTAGTTTCCAAATTCATTTTTCCTTATTAAATATTTGACTTTTCTTTTTTAGTAGGCTCTTTGAGATTTTCTTCTTTTTTTTTTTGCTTTTTCTTATAAATTTAGTTTTTTTGTTTTATTTATTTATTTATTTATTTATTTATTTATTTTAAACTCCAGATTTTATTTCTCTCCCAGTCCAACCTCTGACTGTTCCACATCCCATAGCTCCTCCCTTCCCACCTCCTCTTCCCCGTCTCCATGAGGGTGTCATGCAATGTATTTTGATTAACTATACCCATACCTCCAAATTCTTCCCAGACTTACCTTTTTTCCCTAACCACACAACTTTGTGTCCAGTTTAAAAGTTTATTTCAATTGTGCTGCTTATATATTCATTTATGTACGCTCTTCTTTTGGAGAATGATAGACCATCATGGGAAACACTCTTCAAGGAATCTCTAGCAGCTATAAACTGCCAGTAACCCTTCAGCTAATGGTGTAAGAACTTGCCTCCTTTGCATTTCACGCTCATCTTATGCAAGCTTTTACAGTCCTTGTGAGGCTATAGGACCAACCACTGAGGTTAGTGTGGCTTGATCCTGGAAATCTTAGTTATACCACATGGGAATGAAGAAACAACACACAGTGAAGAAATGACAACAGACACACATACTCAATAGCAGGGATCTGGTGGCTGTACATGCTTTGATGGAGAATATCTACAACACTACCTAGCAAACTAGTTAATTCTTTTAATTTACAGAACAAGAGAACACGCAACCACTCGGACTTCACACAACAACTCTTCAGTGTCATGATCTTGTATTTTTCCATCACCATCACCACCATCCCAGTATTACTGTCTTTACATCCCCTCTTACATTGAGACCCCTGTTTTTAGGAGGTGGTGGTGTGGTAAAGTACTACCATCTATGCCTGAATATTCTGCAGTCTCGTATTCTTCTCACTTTGACCAGTTTTGATCTCTTTGTTTATGATTATTTACAGCTGAAAATGACTCTCTTTCAATGTTGTTTATTTGATTTTGTTTATTTCTCATTAACAAATTCTTCTACATAGTCTTCAGGACCAACTTTATTTTCAACATGATCCATTTTGTTGCTGAAGTTTTCCAGTCAATATTTCATTTAGATTATTGAAATTTTCATTTCCAACATCATTTCAATTTAGGTTGACTTTAGCAACACGAACTTCATTTTCATGTCTTTGATTAACTACTGTATGTCACATTTGCTCTTCTCTCTGTTTTTGAGCTCTTTGATTTGTTTCATCATGTTTATAATTATTCCTAGGAACTCCTTGTCTGAAAATTATTCCAGGTCATTTTTATTTAAGCTTGTTACTATTATTTTATTTTTGGAAAGTAGGTATGTTATTTATCCTCTTCATGTTATTTTTATTTCTGCATTATTTTTTTGCATCTTAGATTTTTTACTTCAGTTTCTCTCTCTTTTTTTAAGTTACCTTTCTTCTTTCAGCAGAGGTATTTTAATTCTCATGATGAAGTTAAAGTAGAGTAAAATTAGGATTTCAGGTTTTTTTTTGCTTTGTCTAATAGTTGAGGCTACATCCTCAATGAAGGTATTCTTCTCAGATATAGTCTGATACTATCAGTGGCTTGATCAGAGAGCTTTGAACACATTTATTCTGGCTATGTGGACTGACTGTGAGTCATACCACCAGAAGGGCACTGGAAGGTTATTATGAACCAGCTGCCAAGACTGTGGTGAGTACTAAAGGGAGGGACATGCCTAGATTTTTTCAGACATATGGTAGCTGGACATTCCCTAGTGTGAAGTTGGCTGGGATCTTGAAATTTAAATAATAATAATAATAATATGGGAAGCTCCAGGAATAAATGGCATTCCTTGGCATATTAGCTTTGGCTGAGTCAAATGGTGGACAGTAAAAGGAAGATGCACAGGTAGTATATGTGGTACTCTGGGTCATATGAGGTAGCTGAAGAATCTCCAGTGGAATGTGGAATGAGATCTGGTGAGTTTCTAAAGAAATGGATTATGTGTTTTCCTCTTACTATAATAAAATATAGTCAGCAAGACAACTTATAGAATGGATTGTTTGGTTCTAGCAGAATAACATTCCATCAGCATCGTAGAGGGATAATGTTGACATCATACAGTCAAGATGGCTGGAATACCTGATATCAAATATCTTGAACTACAAGGAAGAAGCTTATGAACCGAGAAGAGCATATGGGTTTGAGGCCTTCAAGAATCTGATATATTCAGAGGCAGATGCTCACAACTAGCCATTGAACTGATAATGGGGTTCTCAATGGAGGAGTTAGAGTGAAGACTGAAGGAGCTGAAAGGGTTTGCTGCACCATGAGGAGAGCAACAATACCAACCAACCACAGCTCCCAGGGTCTAAACCACCAGCCTGGGAGCACTTAGGGAGGGATCCAGGGCTTCAGCTGAATATGTAAGAGTGGAGGGCCCTGCTGGGCATAGGTGGAAGATGAGATCCTTGACCTCATGAAGGCTGGACACCCCAGGTGGTGGGAATTTTGAGGGTGGGGAAGTGGGAGTGGGGGGGTAGGTAGGGGTTACATCCACAGAGAAGAAGGAGGAGGGGTAAGGGGATAGGGGGTTCCTGGGTGGGTGGGGGATGGGGTAAGGGAACAACATATGAAATGTAAATAAAACATCCAATAAAAAAATTTAAAAAAACTCAAAACCTATCTCAATTAAATAGTTCTCCCAGCAATATAAGAATATAACTTTTAAACCAAAACAAACAGTGCCAATAACTTGAGGCCAAGTATTCAATCAAACATTCTCATTGAAAGCATTCCATTCCATTCCCTGATCTCAATAAGCTTAAGGGCATCCCATATGCAGTATAATATGTCTGAAAACAAAAGATTCCATAGTTTTTTATAAGTCTTAACATTGTTTAAATGTCCAAAGACTCTTCTAAGACTCCGTACTACTTCCTAACTATAAACACTCACAAAATCAAAAATCACATGATGTACCTCAAATATACAGTGGCACAGAGTATACCTTACTATTCCAAAAATGGAGTAATGGCAGCATATTGAGGTAATACAGTCTAAGCTACTTCTGCCCTTCTAACTTTGATTCTTGTGAGATATTTATCTTTAGGACTTGTTCATACCCTGTTTGAAGCTCTCCTTCCCACAGTTATAACATATCAAATATCTTTGAGTTCCAAGAAAACCCACACTTTACTTTCACAGCCTCAATCAATAACACTACAGGGCCTAGATACCCAACATTGTGTGGCCCCAGTGTCTGTCTGAAATGATGGAAGAAAGTTAAATGATCAATTAATCATGCATCCTTGCTTCATAGCTAACACTGCTAAGTTCAGCTGCAAGCTTGAGATAGATTTGTGCCTCTTGAATAATATTTTCAGCAGCTTTTATTGCTGTTCCTTTTTTTCCCAAGTTGAAAACTTAGCTGGAAGGACACTCTGGAGTGCTCCCTGCACTCCCTGTGCTCAAGGATGGTGATGTCATTGGAAAGGTGCTTCAGTATCTCTTTCTGGTACATACAAGTCCAATTTATTAAACCATAACACAAAAGTATTATAATCCTTAGTCATTTGAGTATGTAATCATCTTGATCTTGAAGAAAAAGACCATGATAGAAAAGCAATGGCCCTGGCCCTGGCCCTGGCAATGGTGATGGCCCTAGCAATGAAAATGGCCTGGCACTGGAGCTGGCCGTGGACATGAAGACCACTGAAAGTGATAGGTTGTATGGCAGCTGGTAGATGCTGAAAAAATTTCTCACCAGCAAAAACCTGAGGATCCAATCTAATGTTCCTGGATGACTAGGGCATGCTGGTGTTGTAGGAGTGATAATTTCAAGGTGGTATCCCACCCAGTTAGCTTATTGTCTGTGTGTAACGAAGGCAGACAGATTTTCAAATTCTTTTGCAGTCTGTAAAAAGGGGAAAAAAGTGGGGGAGGGGGGTTGCTTGTATCTCCTTCTAAGAATCAAGGACCTGGGATCATGGGATGCTGATTCATGGGATAATCCAAAGGGAACTTGGATTTATATGTAAATTAAAGACTGGGCTTTTGGTCTGCAATAGATGACCTAACCAGTGTTTTTAGAATAGCAAGAAAAAACTATCTGGAGCCGAACATAGGCCATTAGCTTGTAACTTACTATTTGACTTCAAGTCACTTTTTTTGCTGCTCTCAAACACCCCTTCCAAGCCGAGGCTGGTCCTTGGCAATTAACAATGATGTCAGCTTTTTATTTCTTGCAATTTAAGGCGAAAGTTTCTTTGTTAAAAATCCTACTGGATGTTTACATCTTATCTGTTTTAGAATATAAATTAGAATAATTCATAATAAGAAGAGTGATCTTACTTTAACATGCCATGAGAATTTAGTGTCTTCAGAAATTCTTTAAGTTATAAGATATACCAGAATATAATTTGTGTTAGCTTTTGCAATAAAGAATGATAAATTTAAAATTCATAAATTGTTGAACAGACTATAGAAAATCATTTCTATTTGTATTTGAATATTACAATATATCCTTCTATCTTTTAATTAAAAATTAGACTTAAGACATGAATTCTTTTACCTTATGACTAAGTGATCCTAATAAACAAATGAATGATGGACTCTAAAATCCTCCAAATACTTTCTAACATTCATGGACATTTATTATTTTCTCTTAAAATAAATCCCTGTTCAAGGAAAAATTTTCTTAACAGTGTAATTAATATATTACCTGTAATTTCCAAACTCTTTCAATTATTATATACATTTCTTATATTCATTAAAACATTACTATAGATCATTAATATTTACTAATAGTTAATGTCATATTGGCAATTTAGTGAAATATATGACAAAATGTATAGATTTATATTTAGGATGATGTTCCTCATATGAAGGTATATGAAGGGTTAATTTTTAATGTCTGTGAACAATAAAGTAAGGGTAGTGTCTAATTCTCTTTTCTGCTAGTAGCCTGGAAAATTTTTTGTAAGTTTTATTTATAGTTTACTATTTGTGACAACCATTTGCTTAGGTTTCATATCACTTCATTTTTAGTGAAGATAAAATTAAAATTAACAGAAATATCTAATATAAAAATGTCAGGATCATTGGGGATTGAAGGAAGAATAGAACATTGCTTTGCATCTACACGTCTTCATCATAACAACATTAAAAATGCAAACATTCTGAGAGATCCCATGAGAATGTTGTTATAGAAAGCCATCTAAAAACAATTGACAATATTAAAGTTGCATGTTTATTTTATTAATGAAGAAATAAAGCTTTATTATGTAACATTCCCCTTAGATTAAACACAACAAAGTTAACACGTTGTATTCTCTATCTTGTGTAGAACTATAAAAATAATTTATTTTTAAAACTTTGAGGTCATAGTGTAGTTACAGCCTTTCCCCTTCTGTGTTCCTTCCTGCAAACCCTCTCAATTCAATTCAAATAATATACAGATAAGTAATAAATTAATACTACCTGTGTCCATAGCGTTAAACTGTGGGAATTTGTAAGTTATAAGTAAGCATTATTAAAAAGCAAAACAGTCAATTATTTTTATTTTACATTATCCAACTCAAAGAATTTACTGCCATAGCCACACTCTTACTTTTGAATTAATGTACAAAGCAGAATAATAAAGAGAAATAGTTCCAGAAAAAAATCTTTAAACTCATGTGTATATGACAAAGCAGAAATCAACTTAGCAAACTCTGAAAACTGTAATACAGAAGGTGCTGTTGGATGAGTTTCTAAAACTCCTTTTATGTTTGGGCAATGTTGTTATCCTCCTTTTCTCTGGCAAAAAGTCAGGGGATAACCTCATTCAGGAAGAGTGTTTTTGAGGACACATTATGACAAACATGCTTTCACCTGAAGTGGGAGTAGCTTTTGAGCCAGCTCAAAAAACACAAGGATGCTTGCTAGTATAGTATATACAGACAACATATTTGCCACTCTACACCACTGAAGTAAGTAGCAGCTTAACAGATTTATTTTGCTTTGTTTTGTTTTGTTTTGTTTTGTTTTGTTTTGTTTTGTTTTTCTTCAAGGATCAAAGACAGAGAAAAGAACGAGGAGAATTACTGTCAAGTCCAGTATTGACAGATTGGACCAAAAGCACTTGTCTTCATTACCTACATGTTTGTGCAGATGTGCTGGTCATCTTCTGAGAATTGCCAAGAAATAGAAAGTATCACTTCCTTGAGAATGCTTTAAGAGAATAAACACTTGGTTTTTTAAGTGTAACCCCCTGTTATTTTTAAACTTTATAAGGTGAGATGCAGTCAGCTTCCATTACCATGGAGAATCAAATAAACAGAAGTATCTGTCTTTACCAGTATTTAATCTGTGAATATCTTCCTTGGATAGACTCCATATGATTAATTGCTTGGGAGCCTGTACTTACAACTAGCTTACATTAGTCTGCAAATGAAAGTAGATAACCAGAAAAACTCTTCAAAGACTGCCCCTCCTATAAAGATACCATGCTGTAGCATAATACAGTACTCTGATATTACCCACTAGAGGCTACATTTTATCTTCTGATTTAACTTTAAGCTTTAATTAGGTACAAAATACATCTGACCTTTCTTTTTTCTCTTTCTCTGTTTCTTTCTTTCTCTCTTTTTTCTTCCATTTTGAGATCTGGGCTTAACTGATTCAGATAGGAATGTTGCTTCTCTGTAAGACAAAAGCAACATGTAGTGGAACAGCTTCAAAATTTCTTTTGATTTCTCCTTCAGATCATCCTCTAACAGTTGTCTTTCATTTCTTCCTCCTTCCCTTGAAATGGACCATGAGAAAGGATAGTTCTGTTACACTCAGTGATCGTATTCACAGAACCCTGAGCTTCATTAGTAACACTGAGGGGGAGTCTATTATAGTATTTGTTTCAACCAGTTTGATTCTAGAAAACTAATATACTGTAAGCTAAACAAATTTTCCTACATCTAGTCTGATTTATCTTATTTTCCCTGCACCTAATCTGCAACAAGAAAATCTCTGGAATAAATGTTAAACTTCACCTATCAGTGAAATTAGTTAAATTTTAATGATTTTAATGATTACATAAGTCAGTTGAACTCTTGTAGTCTAATACTGACTTCCTGTATTGACTTTCACCATTCTCTTTGAACAGTTTCCTCAAATTTATTATAATTCCATAACATATTTCATAATGTAAATAGTAAGCAAACATGATAAATGTAGCATCGGTTTCTTAACAATTAAATAGAACCTGGTAAGCTTCCTGGATTAAGACAGCAACATTGGGAATGTAAGCTCCTATAATCTACAGGAAAAAACTGAACACAGAAAATAAAGCAAAGCATGACAAGAAAATAAACCATAGGTAGAAAAGGACTTAGAAAGCCATTTTTAGCCTCTCTGGGTCTCCACTGCTAGAAACCGAAACAAAAGCAGGGGTGCCCAGAGCAAGAGCAGACAGAAATGGAAGTATACGAATGTGGATTAACTCTGTCCTAGCTATTAAAAAATGAACACATAGATGCTACTAGAACGAGTAAAGCTCACATTTCTACCTGGCCCCCACCCCACCCTGTAGGATCTCCCCACCTCTTATGTTGCGGATGTTTATGGGCAACAGCTTGACTAGCATCTGACAGTCTATTCTTTGGCTCGCAATTAAGATAGGTGCTTTCACGAAATAGGCCTCTGCTGCTGCAAATTCACCTGAGCTTCCCAGTTCTAGCTATCTCAAAATGTCAGCTCCCTGTGTAGTTTTTGTAGTGATGAAGGCAAATGACTGAAAAAACTGCAAGTCCCTTTAAAAGTCAGTAAAATTTCATTCAAAACAATGCCTTTAAAATAAAACAAAGTCGTTTGTTACAGAGGTCTGATATTCCATGGTTAGTCTGACATGATAAATGAGTTGGCCTTATCCCATGGCAGTAAAGTTCATCCGGATCTCCCGTTTTCTAGATCACACTATGTATCCAGAGAAGTGAGAAAGGGAAAGAGAATGGGGATTGGGAAAGAGGATTTGGAATTGGGACTTTACACTTGGTGGAGCAAGAAACTCCTACTATGTTCTGAATCTTTTCAGTAGGACTGAGAAGTTTTATAGGTAACACTATTTATATGATTATTTTGTGATTGAATTAGCAAAGATACTGGTGAGTTCAGAAGGTTTCAGCTATTTTGAAGATGCTACTATCCAAGATAGTGACCAAGACATGTAGGCATGGGCATATTGATGGCACCACATTCTAACAAAGTCACACACTTGCTTCTATTTTGATGAGGTCAACATACAAATGGTGAGAAAGTCACATGGCTATTTTCTGCCTATGGCAAGTTCAACTCCACAAGCACATTCCCTATCAGAATATGAGTGCCTATGATATCTACCAATCTCATAGATTAAATGTTGTGTACAACAACAACAGCAACAAAACATACCAGCAATAGTAGCATAGATATAGCAAGAGAAATTTTGCTCAATTAAAATGCTCAAAAATATCAAAACAAAGAAAAGGAAGCAATTTCATGGTCTTGAAGCAAGCAATAGAAGCACATATAGCTTATTGCAAACTGTGATTGTGAACACCAAATGATGGAGTCTGGATTTCATTTAGCTCTGGCTCTCAGCTCTGAGGCCTATGCTGTTAATAGGGAAGGAAGATGATGAAATAAACAGAAGACTGTGGTGGTGTGTCCAGTACCCATAGGTGGCAGTAGTGTTCTGGTAGTATATGGAGGAAATAGCCAAGAGAAAGTGACTCGTGCAATTTTGCCCAACCTGAGCATTGCTGTAGATGGTGATTAGACAAATTTGTGTTTCTCCATGTTCTTAGAAACTTAAGACCCATAAAAATCAACTCCTTAGAAATAGTTAAAATTTATTTAAAACATTGGCAGCCTTTAGTGGTGCTTTAAACCAGTCAGAAAGTCAACTGACAGAATATCATATAGATTAGAACCAAACCAAACTCTGATACTTTGTTTTCATTCTTTCCTCAAAATCTGACCAATTTCTCATGCTTTGTGAAGGAAATCCAATGATAATGGATAAAGGGAGAACGCTGCTCCCAGAGGGGAGCAGACAGAGAATTCAGCATAGTTTTTTTTAGCTCTTTATCATATAGATCCTTCAGTAAGAGATGAATGGAAAAAGAACAAGAAAGTGAGGCATTGTAAGAAACAGTCTATTTCTTTGCAGGAAGGCAAAGGTCTCTGCAAGCATGTCATAGAAAAGTAAAGGTAGTTACCTAATTTGTCATCAGAGATACTTCTGTAATATCCCCTGAGGAGTTGACAAATATTTTAACAGAATTTCAGAGTATGTCCCATATGTGTCCTCATCTGAGAACAGAGAAAGATAGGACCTGATTTTGGTTCACAGACTTATTAATTAAATAACTTAAACATGGACTGAAATACAGTAGACAACAATTTTGCTAAGATTTAAAAATAATAAATGCATTCCAGCACAAGTAAGTTGCAAATCTCAGAGGCTGCCTTTCTTTGGAGAAAAATACTATGGAAAAGGCACTAGGCTGGGGGAAGGGAGGGTGCCATGTAAGCTGACATGAAGGTCAGGAAAATGAAGTTTGAGCAGCCTCATTGTAGTGAGCACAAGTTAATGAAAAAGTAAGAAATCACATAATATCAAAAAAGCATAGTTACTGGAAAGCAACAACAAAAATAACAAACTTAAAAATAATAAATGAAAAAGTGGACTTTTCTCACTCAGAATGATGGGCAGATCCAGCCAATCTCATGGCTGCCCAATTCGTAGAAGTTGCTTCTTTCTGAAATTCATTCATTAGGGATTGAAGGTTTTCAGTGAAAAGTTCTCTCACCTCTGTGACTGGAATATTCTATGTCTTGTAAACCGATTGAATGGAAGTGTTTCTATGATTTTTGTAAGCATGTTTGTTATCTATGGATGAAAGGACCAATCCTTTATAAAATTTAATTTTGTATCCTACCTACCATATGTTGAAAGTTTTGATCATTTCTAGTTTTTGGTGGAATCTTTTGTTTACTATTAAAACATGTGCAAATAGGGATAATTTGACTTCTTTTCTATTTGTTTCCATTTAATTGCTTTTTCCTATCTTATTGCTCAAACTAGGGCTTCTAGTGTTATATTGAGAAAACATGGGCGTAGTGATATTCCTGTCATATTACTGATCTGATTTTAATGTTATTTCTTCAAGTTTCTGTCCATTTAGGATGATGTTAGTGGTAGGTTTGTAATGTATAACCTTTATTATGTTAACATACTTTTTCTCAAGTTATATTCTCTGTAGAAATTTTGTCATGATGTTGGATTTCCGTCAAAGGTCTTTTCAGCATCTATTATGATGGCTATGTGACTTTTGCTGTTGAGTCTATTATATGAGTTATTAGACTTATGGGATTACATATGTTGAAATATACCTGAATCTCCAGAATATACCCAATGTGATCAAGGTGTATAACTTATAGATGAATGGCTATATTCAGAGTTGTTTTTTTTCTTGAGAAATTTTGCACCTATGCTCATCATGGATATTGATTTGCAAATTGTTGGTTTCCTTTATATCTACCTGGCTTTGGTATTAGAGTAATTCTGCTTTCATAGGATCTTAGATCATCTCCTATTTGTATTTTTTAAAATAATTTCAGAAATATTGATTATAATTGGCTAAAAGCTTAGTAGTAATTCTGCTGTGAATCCATCTGTGTTACTTTATTTAGAAGACTTTTATTACTGTTTTAATCTCCTTAATTGTTACAGGTCTCCTTAAATTGTTGATCTTTCTTTTATTTAACTTTGGTGGTTGAATGGTTGAAATTTGCCTAGAAACTCAACCATTCACTGAGATTTCCTCTTTAATAGAGTTAAAATTTTTAAGGTTTATCTTATAAATTGTTGAATTTTTTGGTAACTACTATAATGTTTACTTGTTCACTTCTCACTTCATTGACTTAGGTCTTCTCTCACTTTCTTTGGGATAATTCAGCAAAGGATTTGCCAAACTTTCCTCTCTTTAAAGAATGGCCCCTTAGGTCCATTGACTCTTCTTCTTATTTGAATTTTTATTTTAAATTCATTGGTTTCTGTCCTTTGAAAAGTTCCTTTCACCTTCTGTTTTCAGGTTCAGTTTGTTTTTGTATTTACAGACTCAGGTGGATCACTATTACTTCATCTATTTATGCTTTCTCTAGTTATTTTTTTTTTTAACCGAAGCACTCAATGCTGTAAATCTTCCTCTTGGAATTACTTTTCTTTTAACATTATAATACTGTGTTTTGTCCACTTCTGGAGGGTTTCTCTTCTTTTCCCCCTGCCCCCTGCCCTTTCATCAGTCACTGGCATGGTTTATAATGCTTGTGAGTTTTTATAAGGTCAAAAGATCCCTTTGCTATTGATTATGCTCTAGTATACTGGATAAGCACTTACCTTTGATGCACCTTTCAACACTGGTAAAGTGACATTCATCATATCCATTTTTTCAGTGAAACTTGTTTCTGCCTTTTATAACCAATTATTTTCTAAGTGTGCAAAGTTACCAAAAAATCTATTTCCTCAAAATTTTACCCACCTATCATTTACACTGATCTCATAAAATTTGAGACTGTGTCTTTCTTAAAAACAAAGTGTGTCTTTGTCAATTCATAGATCACATTAACCTGATGAAAAGAGGAGCAGAGGTAATATGTGGAGAAATCTTTTCTAACTGAGTTAAATCTCATCAAATATAAACCAAGAATACTGGACGGGAGGTTTACATGGATTGTTTTCAGATCAAAGTTTCATGATCAATTATTTTTTCATCCTGAGCAGTTATTGTTTTATAGAAAACTATCACTTCATACAGAACTCTCTGTGAATAAGAGTCCAGGATTTGACAAATTGAAAGATATGCTCTAAAAACATACCAATAAAAAGGGACATTTAATCAACCCAATTTTTTTTACAAAAGCTTTCTCCAATGCTACTGATTTTTACTTCTTGTCTCTTTTCAGCATTTAACAAGTGGCAGGAAAGATCACAATTAAATCACAGATTCCCATCGCTTAATGTTAACTTCAGTGGCTAATTTTGTAAATTTAGACACATCCAGAAAATGACATATTCTTTCCTTGCTATTCATGTGTTAACTAGAAGAACTAGAAATTCTATGAGGAATAATAAGTTCTCCAAAGAAGAAATTCTTCCTCTTACTATAGCTTAAGTGAATAAACAGATTAAATAAAATCAATTCTGTCTCTTGCTGACAAGAATACTTTCCAGAATTTTTAGTGATTGAAAATAATTTCTACTTTATCTAAAATTAGTATAATGTCTTATCACACCCCAAATTTGGGGCATTATCGAACAATTTTAGAAAAATATAATTTATTAATTTGTTTGTTTGTTTGTTTGGTGCTAGCAAGCTCTTTTCTAATGACCCATATTCCATGCCTGGCACTGATTTTCTTTAGCATTCAGGTCTTCTGGAAGAAGTTCTGGTAAGTCATGAAGGGTATATCCATTTAAATTCCCTTGAAAAAATAAACAAACAACTTGGAATTAGTTTATAATCTACTGGGCTTCCATAAGGTGTTTCCATATATCTTTGTTCTTCTTCTTCTCTTCTTCTTCTTCTTCTTCTTCTTCTTCTTCTTCTTCTTCTTCTTCCTCTTCCTCTTCCTCTTCCTCTTCCTCTTCCTCTTCCTCTTCTTCTTTTCTTTCTTTTTTTTTGGATTTTTTTGAGGCAGGGTTTCTCTGTGTAGCCCTGGCTGTCCTGGAACTCACTCTGTAGACCAGGCTGGCCTTGAACTCAGAAACCCACCTGCCTCTGCCTCCCAAGTACTGGGATTAAAGGCGTGTGCCACCACTGCCCAGTATATATCTTTATTCTTTAGGAATACATTTCTAACCAACTTTATTTGCCCATCTATGCACCCCATCGCATACCTTAAAACTATAATCCTTTATCTCTAGTCCCTATTTTTCATTTGTCTGTTTATATTACAAGTGTTCTACTATCTTTTATAATTATAATTCTTAGTTTTGATTGCTAGAGAGTAGGTTGCTATATGGTCTTTAGAATAATTCCTTTTCTCATCACCTGATCTACTGCCCGATCTTCCAATGTCCCTTCCTGTTTGCATTTTCCACATCTAGTATTCTATTGCTCTAATTTGATTTTACCTGCATCACTTTTCAACTAATGCATGCCCTATCTATTATTCCTTCCTAATCCCATTTCTTATTCTTTAGGTATAAGCTAAAAACACAAATTAAAGCTAGAATCCACAAGTGAGACATGACTACAGTACAAAAGACTCTAGATACTCTAAACAATTCCATAAAATAAAACGTTTCTAGCGGCATCACCATCTCTAATTTCAAGCTATAAGACAATAATAAAAATATCATTGTAGTGGAATTTCACCCCTAAATCCAATTTTCTAAAATTTATTGAAGAAAAATTGAGCACACCTTAACTTTTATCACAAGTAAAGATTTTCTTAATAGGAATCTAATAATATGGAGACTAACAATTGGTAAATCATCTCTCATAAAACCCAAAACCTTTTGTAGTCTAGAGTTGCAACCTTTCTTTCCTGGTCTACCTCCAACATCAACCCACTGTGGATAATGGTACAGAAGAGGTGTTGAGCATCAGCAGAAAGCTCATAAGGGGAAACAAAAGAAGTCTATGAATCATTAGGTAATCCAGGAAGACTTGTGGTCCAAGGACAGAATTATAGCCAAAAACATAGATAGAACCACCTGGAAGGCAGTGCTGCCAACTCCAATAAAACTACCAGCTGTATTTTTCAGTTGTTGGAGGAAGCATGTATCAAATCTGCTTTCACCAGAAAAGATGAAGAGGCAGCTTTCATTGCACCCCAGTGTGAAATGATTCCAACTGAATGGGTGTGCCACAGAATTCAACTGGTTCTTAAATCTTGGTGTAAAGGAAAGATGCAAGTTTTAAGTTTAAGCACTGCAAGTGGAGACACTCTTTATAGAAGATGCTAATAATGATCCATTGAGCATTGAGGAGCATAATTCAAGCTGGCTAATATTTTTTTAAACATTGAAGAAACCTTGACTCCATTAGAACTGTACACTGGTTGATGTGAAGATTAAATTGGGTGTTGATGTAATGACCAAAGTGATTGTTCTTGCTGAAGTTATTGATAGATTCCTAGAGACTCTGCTTATCATATCTGAGCCAGCAGAATGACAGCTTATCTCAAAGCGGTAACATTGAAGGGGCTCTATATGACAAAGATAACCTCTGAGTGTGTTGCAGATAGACTAGCTTTTGGAATAGGTCAGAATATGGTCATATTCTGAATATTGATGAGTTCAACTTCTGATCTTGGTAACTGTGAACAAAATCAATAAGGTCTACAGAAATTTAGGAATTCCATGTGAACCATGAGTAACATCTGCCCGTAAAGAATCAGATGAAAGCTTAAGGTTGAAAAACAGAACTTAAAGGGGGTGATATCCCTACTGTATTTGTGGCAAAGGCATGCAGAAACAATGGTTAGAGCCTCATGATGCCTGGTCATTCTGCACATCCAGTTATCAGCTGACATCTCGTCACACACGACTGGGGTGCTCAGAATGTGTGGTATTTTTTCAACTACCCTGTTGCCTATTAATTCGTACTTTCTCCAGAGTAATCAGTTTCCAGCTCAGATATTTGAATTAGATAACTGTTTGGTATGGCCAAACAGCAAACAAACATTTTGAACAGGTAGATATCCTTAAAGTAGGCTGGTGAGAAAATCAGAGAATACATTTGTAAGTGATTTTTAATTTTTTTAAAAAAGCTGCATATTCCTAGACTGGATGTAAAAACAAATCAAACAAGATGGTTTTCTATCAGACAACATTAGTTAACTTTATAAATGAACAAAAATGTCTGCAGATTTGTGGATTGGTGGATTGTCTGCTGATATTTGGTGTTAATGTATTTTATTCCACATGCTGATGTATGCCTGTAATTTTAGCTCTCCTGAGGCAGAGATAACATTAATTCAAGGCCAGCTTGGAACTCATAGTAAGAACCAGAATCAAAACAAAGAAACAAAAACTTTATAGGTAATAACATTAGTATAAGGCTGTTAATTTATTTCTCACCCCCTCTATGGTGATTGTCATGTATGACATTACATGTATGACATTAGCAAAAAAATACCATTTATGAGACTGGAGAGATGTTTCAGCTATTTAAAGTTCATACTTGTCTCTTACAGAGAGGAGCAGAGTTTGGTTCCCTGCATTCATGCTGTGTGGCCCTAACTCCAGCTTCATGGTATCCTATACCTCTTGTTTCCTCATCACCTGCATTCATATACACAGACAAGGACATACTCATATACATGTAATTTAAAATAATAATAAAACTTCTGCTTGAAAAGAGTTATCATTCTAAATGTTAATAAACAACTGTTATGAAGCTGTAGATACCATTTGCTCTTCAGCAGTTCAAGTTTTGAAAATCAATACACTTATATTGTACATGATAAGAACAATGTATTTCTCTTATCATGTGATCTGTAAGTCCTTACATAAAACTCTCTAATAAACAAATACAAACTGGCTATTCATTTTTAAAATCAAACTTAGTAACTAGGTAATCTCCTCCAATTTTAACAAACATCCTGAAGCAACTTCTGAAACATTGAAACCATAACAGGGAAACTTAGGGGAAACATTTCTTGATAGAAAGATAGAGGAGAGCTTTCTAAATAGGACTCGACTTGCTCAAAATGAACTGAGATTATAAAAACCATGCAAGCGTGAATGTGAGGAAAGGGTTTCGATTTTGTTTGGGTGTGAACTGGAGTAGCTCCTGGAAACGAGTATAGATGGTTTTTAAAAAGTTAAAATAGATTTCCCATATGACCCAGCCACCTCACTCCTGACTGCATGCGTTTAATTGGAAACAATCAGTAAGTTACTAAATGTCCATGAGGAGAGGCTACCAGGACAAGGGGAGATAGAACATTCTTGTCTATCTCTTTGGAGATTTTTTCCACTTTATTAGTGTATTTATTGTTTGGATATTTGGATTCTTTTTTACTTTTCTAAGTTTATATTCTATATTTGAATTTTCCATCTGATATTTAACAACAAAGACTTCATTCTGTACTTCATTTAATCTCTATGCTATATCTTTGTGGGAATAACTAGTTTCTTTCCTTTGATAAACAGAACCTTTTTAATTTAGAAAGTCCCAATGGTTAACTACCAACTTTTGAGCAGGTATAGTCATACTTAGAAAGTGCTGGTCTATGAGTTTCCCTCTCATGGATTTAATGTTTCAGAACTTACTTCAGGTTATTTGGAGGTTATTTTTATGCATGATGAGCTGTTACCTAGTTTGATTCTAAATGTGAATGCCCACTTTTGTCTTAACTTTGTAGGTTATATGCTTTTAGAAATTTACCAATTTCTCTAAATTAATATAACATAATTATTGAGGGGTTCAATGAGGATTGTTGTTTTGTTTTAATTTCATACGTAGATTTTTCTTATGACTCTTCTCATTTGAGTACCCACTTTGTTTCTCTGTCATTTGTTTGATTTGGATTGATGACTTGTCTCTCTTATCTATATTTTAAGGAGAACTCTGTTTAATTCTTTGTCCTGTTTTTTTTTAATATCCGTATTTATAGATGGCCTGGTTTTCATTATTATGTTTTAGATATCTCTCATACATTTACATGTTTCTTAGTCTTAAGGGGTCCTTCAAGTGATCCTTTAGAGTTATGTTAAGGGAATGAGTGCTGTTAGCCTCCATCATAACACAGAGAGTACTGGTTTTCTTAATAGTCGATTATAATAGTTTGGCTCCATGTAAAGCCAGTTTTAGAAGCTTTAAATACATTACTTCCAACTACCCAGTGTGTTTACTTCTGTTTTAACATAAAAATATTTGTAATAATGTTTTTGAGAAATTCTACAGGCATAGTATATTCACATTCACATTATTTTTCTCTTTTTCCTTTTTTCTTTCTTTCTTTTTTCTTTTTCTTTTTTTTTTTTTTTTGAGACAGGGTTTCTCTGTGTAGCCCTGGCTGTCCTGGAACTCACTCTGTAGACCAAGTTGTCCTCAAACTCAGAAATCCTCCTGCCTCTGCCTCCCATGTGCTAGGATTAAAGGCATGCACCACCACTGCCCGGCATAATTTTTAATTAATTAATTAATTAATTAGCATTTGTTTGTTTGTTTGTTTATATACTTCATATCCGGACAGTGGCAACCTCTTCCCAGTTACCCTTCATAGAGTCCCTCCCCAAAACCCCCTTCCCTTTTCCTCTGAAAGGATAGTCTTCCATTTTATCTCCTCCCACCCTGGCACATCCAGTTTCTGCAGATTTAGGTGTGTTCTCTCCCATTGAAGCCAGACAAGGCAGCCCAGTTAGGAGAACAAATTTGACAGATAGGCTCTAGTTGTTGGGGACTCAAACGAAAACTGAGCTGGCTTCTCCTCATAACACTTTAATTTTTCAAATGTATCCCATTTACAATTAATGCAAGCACAGAGGAGAGACCAGAGACAAGGAAATGGCCAGCCAATAACAAGCCCAACTTGAGACCCATCCCATGGGCAAGCACAAATCCCTAACACTATTAATGATACTCTGTTATGCTTGCAGACTGGAGCATGTTGTCCTCTGAGAAACTCCACCCAGCAGCTGACTCAGACAGATACAGATGCCTACAGCCAAACAGTAGATGGAGCTTAGGGACTATAGTGGGAGGATTGAGATCCCAAAGGGAATAGGAACTCCACGGGAGAACCAACAGAGTCAACTAATCTAGACCCTTGGGGTTCTCATACCAACCACCAAACCAAAGAACATATACAATCTGGACCGAGGCCTCTGCACTCATATGTAGCAGATGTGCAGGTTGACTTTCATGTGGGTTCTGAAGAATTGGAGCAGAGACTATCCAAAAATCTGTAGCCTGTATGTGGGTTATATTCTACTAGCTGGACTGCCTTGTCTGGCTTCAGTGGGACAGAAAGTTCCTAACCTGTCAGAAACTTGAAGTTCCAGGGTGGCAGGATACCCAGGGGCCCCCACTTGCCCAGAAGAGCAGAAGCAGAGGGGATAGAGGAAGGATTGTGTGTGTGTGGGGGAGGGGTGGTAACTAGGAGGAGGGCAGTGAATAAAATGTACAGTGAATAAGTAAAAAATATTTTAAAATGTTTTCACAGTTTCCTCATCCCCTGTTAATTATTTTTCATTTAATAATTATAATTCTTTAATGCTTGCCTATATTAAATGGCCTAACCATGAGGGTAATGAACTTTACTCTGTCCCCTATTATAGCCACTATTTTTTTCTTTATAAAATATAAAGAGGGAGATGTAGACTGCACACTATTTTTGTGCTCACTGTGTCACAGCAACTACTGTACAGCAATCCTGATTCTGCCTTGGAATTTTAAGTCAGTCTATCATCAAAGAGCCTGCTGGTATGAGAAACACACATACACAACCTTAGATTTAAGCAGTCAGGCTTTTGTCTCAGATCCAGAGGGGAGGATGATGCCAATCATCTTAAAAGTTCACCACCTTTATCACATAGACAAGGCTTCTCTTTCTATCTATTTTCCTACCTGAGAATCTAAAATTCCCTATGAGGGAATCTTTCAAAGTCCTTTAGAACACTATAAGGTCTTATCATTGCCTACGGTTTCCTCCCCAAACTATAGGGTAATACCATATTGTTGAACACAGAATTTGGTGAGTTTGAAATGGAGCTAACCTCCAACAATCCTTCCTGACGACTACTTTTCATATAGTCTGAGAGGATTATGGAAGCTCTCTAAAGGAAAAAAAACTACCTAGATATAAGTCTGCTGAATCACAACAATTACCTCCATGGAAGCAAGGTGGTCCTTCTATCTTGGGGATAACCAACAACTGTTTAATTGGACTTAACTCCCACTTAATAGAAGGAAATTTATGTCTGATATTGTAAATCCAGCTACTTTTGATTTTGAGGTTTTAGACACCTCAGGAGAACTACTACCATCATTTCCCTAAACCAATTCTAATTGGATTCTACCTACTTATTCTTATACAGACAAAAAGACTACTTTTCACATTACCAAAGATAATTCTTTTACAGCAGACAGAAATTATACAGAGAAACAAAGCTTGTCGAAACATAGAGAACAATAAACAATAAATTCCCAACCCTACTTCAACAACAGTATAGACCTTACACCTAAATCTTAGGGAAGAACTGGGCATGGGTGGAAAGATTGAAATCACAGTTCTTGGTCATACCTTTGGGAATATCTTGAGGACTTTCTTTGGGAATTTTGGCCCTGGCTCCTGGTGGTCCTTTGAAGGCTCCAGTAAAAGATGCTGATGGAAGCTTCTCAGAACAGGTTGTAAATGCTAAAACCACATCTGGGTTTTACCACAAGTCACAGATATGATCCTTGTCTTTATGGGTACAGTCGCAAATATTGGCATTAGATATCATTATACCCTATGAGCTGCTTTGTATGATCACTTCAATGGCTACCATTTTGCCATTGGTTCTTTTTGAGGACTATTTGGTTCTTCAAGGTTGAAAAAAATGAACATTATAGATAGGTATAATTGAATCTTGCAGAATGAATAACAAACTATTATCTGAGAAAAACAACCACATATAATTTGTTTTACATAACAAGAAAACATCTGACATAAAACACTACACGTATTTTCGCTGTTTGTAAGGGAATAAAAGCATTATAAACTTAATTTGTTCAAATTCACCATGTGGTTTCGGTATTTTTTTGTATTCATTAATCTATTTTAATAGTTTATGATAAATAGTGATCAATGTATCAGTAGATTCTGATCCTCAGTGCTAATGAACTGTAAAAGGTATTTTAGTATATTTTATTGACACTTAGAGAATTTATACATTGATACAATGTATTGAAACCTATCCATTGTCACCCACTTATAACTCCTCCCAAATCCGACTCTACCCTTCATCTCACCTTCCAAACTTTAAAAAGGACATGAACTATTGACCAGCATTTTGTTTATTTGTTTGCTGATAATTCTAAAACACTGGATGCTTAGAGTCAAGTACTAGGAGAAGAAAACCTGGATCCTCTTCAATTTAGTTGTCTCCTGTGCTTTTATAGATTCTATTACTCAATTAGAATTTCACTTGAAACACATTAGAAAGTAATCGAAATTTTGGAAAGAAATTAGTTACTTGAGTTTTTTTAACTAAAATTACGGGGGCTAGTGAATGTCCCAGTTGTTAAGAGCATTGTACTGCTTTTGAGGAGGACCCAAGTTTGATTCTCAGCATCCCTATGCAGTTGCTCATAACTGACTGGAATACCAGTTCTACCAGATCCAACTTGTGTTTCTGGCCTGCATAGGTACCTGCACACACACACACACACACACACACACACACACACTTAAAGCATAAAAATAAAGTCACAAAAAATAGCTTACAGGGTTTAAAGAATTATTAAGTAGGAGAAGATTTATGAAGTTATTTTTAATAATTCTAGCCTGAGTCAAGCTGATTTGAACTAAAATGGGTGAAAATGAAGATGTGCAAAGGGATTAAATGTTTTTCATATAAAATTAAAGGGATTAAGGGATTAATGTAGAGTTTAGAAAATGATTATCAATTGCTAATACCTCAGGGCTAAACACACGGAATGACAGGCATGAAATTAGGACTAAGACAGAAGTGTCAGCCTTTCCTTGAACAATTCTTAGGAGATAAATTTCACCAATTGTCTTAAAAATCCCTTACAGTAAATTTAATCACAAAAGCAAAATTTAAGAGATGGAAACAGGGTGTGAGACAGAGCCTAGAGCAATTTGACATTAGCAATGCCCAAAACAATGAAGGAGAATGGGAAGAAACTGAAAAAATACAGAGAGAGAATCTCACACATATGCTGTGTCATTGGGACATAGAGCAGTTCAAAGCTCATGATTGAAAAGGACAAAAATGAACCTGGGACCACAAAAGGAAGCTGAAGAACTCTACTCCCGCAGCTCCGGCTCCCATGCAGCATGGGATCTCAACTACTATTAGTGAGGTTTATGCTTAGGATAATAGCAGTGTCTGTTATCCTTGGGGTTTGTGGTCTTCCCGAAAGCTACCTGCTGCTCCTGCTTGTCAACCTTGCTTTCCTTGGCTGTTGCCCTTAAGAAAACCAAAAAGAGCAGTGAATAGAGGAGTTTTCTCTGTACAAGGTTAGTTCGGGCATGAGCCAAGGGGCACAGTGTTACCTACTTTGATTTCTCTGACAACCTTTTTCAAAGACCAGTATAGTAATTAGAAATTTTCTTGATCTTTCTCATTGAAGTACACATAGTTTAGAAATAGGCATTTTACCAAAACTTCTTGTACTCTGTAGTACTTAGTAATCAGAATGATTGCTGAATGAAACATGAAAGTATGGGATAGAGGCACACAATCTTAACTTTTAATTAATATGAGAGAAATGAATGAAATTTTTAAGAAACTTCTATTAAGCTACATGCTTTACATGTCTTTGAGGTGTTCATTAGATATACTTGAATGCAAATGCTTGGATGGACAGCAGAATGACTTGAAAGGACATATGTGTAGGTGTGGGGGAAAGGCTTTATGATCATTTCATATAACTTGCTCTAAGGTTATGATATCATTTTTACATTTAATACATAACTGTTAATACTATGAAATAAGTTTTTTTCCTTAAAGGGATTAGTGACACTTAATAAAAGAAATATACCACTTTTTATAAAAAGTCATAAAGAGAGTAATAACAAATATATATTACAGTCAGAAGTGAAGAGAGGTGAGTAATGATTCATTTCTAAAGACTCAGATCCTTTAAAACCCTCAAAGTGATATTGATGTGGTTTTGAAATGTCATTTCAATGTTAAACACGTTCCTAATTTCTTAGCATGCATTACACAATTCATACTTGTTCTTATTTGAGGCTGTGAAGACAGAAACTGCCTTTCTGATAGGTGAAAACAGTGATAGTTAAGCAGCAGTACTGGCACCCACCTGCAGGTTTGCCACGGGATATATCTAGCGTCAGTGTGGGTAATGTGCAATAATGTTTGAAGTATGAAATGGCTCAACCTGCAGTTGTCATGGTTACACATTATTTACTGATTAAAATCCAGTACCTAGGCAAATGTCCTTCACTATATTGTGCCTAATTTATTCACTTGAGAATGATTTTTTTCAATGTAAAGAACATTTTCTACTGTTTTTACACAATGGATTATACAAGTTTATAAACAAGGTGAAAAGTGTGTCATTGGAGAATTTGTGACTACAGATTTATAGAGATGTAGATGATAATACAATGCAAGTTATGAACAGAGGGACTTTTAGGATGTGGGTGTTTCTAGGAGATTCTGAGAACTGTGAGATCAGGTAGGAAATAATAACTGTTGGTTTACACAGCTCTCTAAACACCATCTTAATTAGAGGTAATCGTGTTACCCTAGTAATGCGACTGGCATGTGGCAAAAACTCGTTTTCTTCTTAATTGCTTGTTTTTCCATTTAATTGGATTCTGAAATTGTTTAATAATACAAGCAACATATTTCAAATATGCAACATTTGAAAGCAGAACTAACCGGCATTTTGAACAGCAATAAGCAAAATGAGGATGCTAATTTGTCAAAATAGAAATGGAGTTAATCAAACTCGAAGTAAGTTGTCTTTCATATTCCTGCAGGAGCCCTGTGAGACTTGAAGGAAGTTATTACAGTGCCAGAGAATATAACAGACACAAAGTCAAAGGCTGGGATAAAAAGAACTGCAGATATGATTATAATCAGGTGATGACACTTACATTCCTTTAAGAAAGAGCCTCATTCCTTAAGGAAAATATAATTACATACTTCAGACTTTAACTGGTCTGTGTGTGTGCATGTGTGTGTGTGTGTGTGTGTTTGTGTGTGCCTGTGTGTGAAAATGCATGTGCAGACATAGTCTTGTGCCACAGTGCACAAGTGAAGGTCAGCGGATACACTTGTGGGAGTCGATTTTTTCCTTCGATCTTGTGGATTCTGGAAATCAAACTCAGGTAATTACCCATGGTGTCAAGCATCATTAACTGCTGAGTCATTTCACCAGCCCCATGGATTTCTCTTTTTAACCCAGTTTAATTACTTAGGTGGATTTCTCCAATTTCTAGCAAACACATGTTGACTTGTTTACTCTTTGTGAACAATCTTATAATTCATTTCAACACCATTAGCTCAAGTAATCTTGTTTCTTTTTTTCCTTAGAACTAAATGTCATTACCTGCAATCTACTTTTCAATTTTAACTCAGAATTTCATTTCATCTTCAGTGTTACATGACCAAACCCTATTCTTCTTTAATTATAACAATACTAATGTTGCCTTTACTCTTGTTGTATATTCTGAAAAGAAATCATGCCTGATTTACCAATTAATGTATTACTATTGCTGTTGTAAACTACTTAGGTTAAGAAAAAAGAAAATGTAAGTATTAAGGCCCAGTTACTTCTCAGGACTAGATCCAGGATTTTGAATTGGCCCATCCTAACATCTACCCCATCAACGAACTGCTGGCGCACATAAAGGGGACAGCTCTACAGATCCACAATTATAGGATAGTATAGGATACTGTGTATGAGATATTAGATATGACATATTTTAGTTGTCTTAGAGTATTTACTTCGGCTCACATCATGGAAAGGAATTCAAACCACCAGAAATTCAAAGTTGTTGTATTCACTGTGTGGGGAAAAAAAGTAACAGTGAAAGCTTATGTTTGGTTCACTTACCCTTCTTCTACAATCCAGGATCACATCCAAGGAATTCTGCCACACACAATGAGTGGTATCCCAATCAATCAATTAAGGAAACAGGCACAGGAATCCCCACTCTCTGCCTTTCATCAATTTGACAGCTATCATAACTGTCACAACCAATTTTTCTAACATCTTCAAAGTTGATTTGCCAGTGTAAAGATATTTATCAAGCACTCCTCTCATTTTCACCATTCTATTTTGTGCTCTTGGGACACAGCAATGAATTTACAAGGCAAAAAATATGTGTGATATGATAATCCCACCTTGACTGGGAGTGTAAGAACAAACCATAAAATAATAAAATATAAAATCATGAAAAGTAATGAATGTCAAAATTGATGATTAAAATGGGGGTTCTAGAGATAGATGTTTGTCACCAGTGGGATTAAATTTTAAATAGGATGATCAAATCGGGACTCAATTTAGGATGGAGGTATAGAATAAAGGCACTGGCAGCTGAGGGAAGAAATCTCTGTTAAAGGAGAGCCATGTTAAAACTCTGCGTTCTTTTAAACATCATGAGGGTTCTCATCTAGAGTAGGAAGCAGAGGTGTTGGAGTGGATATCTGAGCTATATGAGAGGCCTAGTCTTACATAGGTTTCTAGCCTGTATATTCAGGAAGAGATGGAGAATTTTCAATATGATAGTATAAAACTATTAAGTATAGTTGTGGAGAATCACTCTATTTACTATTTTGAGAATATACTAAAAAAAAAACCTATATTTGTGGTTGGCTGTCTGTGGTGTTTTGAGTGAAAAAAATGTACCTCATATGCTCAGGTATTTGAACACTAGGACCCCAGTTGATGGTGTAGTTTGGGGAAGATTAGTATATACATTGTATTTTTTTAAATTTTTTATTGGTTCTTTAGGAATTTTATGTCATATACCAATTCCCACTCATCTCACCCTCCCCTTGTACCCAAGCTCACCCCTTGCAATTTACCCATCAACACAGAGAAAAAAAAAACTTGTGGAAGCAGTAGTTACAGTGTGCCCCACAGTATACCCTTTGTCCACATTTCTTTGCTTGCAAATTTTCATTGCAACGGCTCATTGGTCTGGTTGAATGTCCCCGGCTCCTGCTACTTTATCAATAATAGAACCTCACTGGGATTCCTCACAAATATCTTGTTATGGCCCTGTGTCCAGGAGATCCTATAAATTTGGATCTATAGGACTGGTCTTTGTATTTGCTCTAGAAATTCACTGATTTGGTAGATGATAGGGTGGGCCAATTTGAAGCCCTGGATCTAGTTCTGAGAGGTTTCTAAGCTTGTCAGTCCACCAACTCTCCCACTTTAACACCTTCAGACTCACCCATAAACCCTGCAATGAGGATAAACTCTACACTGCTGCCCAGAAAGGTACAAGAATTGCTTTTCCAAGTGTTGCAGCTGGTGAAGTATGAGCTGATTCTCTCATTCTCATAAAACTGGGGCCAGCTCTCCCAGGTCTCTCAACTCTTCCATTGTCCATAGGTGGTGAAGGATGAGGGAGAGAAGAAGGTCATCTCTCTCTCATCAGTGTCACCACACAGCAGACAAGAGGCAGCATCGACTATCCTGTGCTTACACTTTGGGGCTGATGCTCAAATGCAATCCCTGTATCCAAGGCCAACTCTATTTTGCCTGACCAGGAAAAGTGCTCCTGAGTGTTGCAGCAGGTAAGAGGTAGGGCCAGCTCTTCTGCAGGTGGTGAGGGCAAAAGTGAGGGGAGGGGAGGGGATCTATCCCTTGCTGAGGGCACAGTATAGAAGGTACGTTCATATTGAAGGAAGTGCGTCAATAGGGACAAGCTTGGAGAGTGCACATCATAGCTTACTTTCAGTTCATTCTTTCTGTTCCATGCTTTCAGTTTAAGAGAAAATACCTCAGCTTTCTGATGTTGCTGCCATGTCTGTCACTTGCTGCCATGTCTCCTGACCTACATAGATTCTTGTCTTGGAACAAAAATCCAACTAAACTTAATCTTCTGTAATTTTCTCAGTCATTTTTTAAAACAGCAATGGAAATTTAACTATAATATTTGTAGACACAATATGAAATTTTGTCTTTTATATCTATGTCTGAATGTTTAAAATTATAGTATATTTATTTCGTAATTTGGTTTTTTCATGCTTTCTCTGTTAAGTTCTTCTTTTATTCCATTATTTCCTTCATTATTTTGTACTCCATACAATCATTTTGATTATTGGTTCAATCCCAAAATATCACATATCCTTCCTGACTTCTCTATCATTGTCTGTCAGAATGCAGCTTGGACATTTCCTTAACATTAGGCACAAGGAAGCTTTCATTGCATCTCTGAGACCCTGAAACACTGAATTCTGTCTGGCTCCTCTCTTAAACTGTCTTATCTCAACACCAAAATCAATGGAGCTTTTGTATTAAGTCAGTTGTACTGACCTTGACTTATGATCCTAATTTCACCAAGATGGTAGCAATCCTAAGCACACAATTAGATATCAGTATTAAACAGAATACTATCTACAGAAAACACATTCTTTAACTTCTGTATCCACTTAGTTTTGTTCTCTTGCTACTAAAGATCCTGCATCTTCTACTTTTTAAAACGTAATTCCAAATGGCTTATTATATACTTTGATACTCTGATCAAGATCTCTTCCAGTAGAAAGAGATTTTTTTCGTTTTCTGTAAACATTACTAGTCCCTCAATGTATTTTAATGAGTAGTGACTAGATTTTCTGCATTATGCTGAATTTGGAGATGAAGCTGAATCACTAATGAATGCATAGTTAAAATCTAGTGGTTCATAAGGAAAAGCAAGATAGTACTATCATATCACCCAGGTACTTTCCCTAGTTGAAGAAGATGCAAGACGACATTTGCTCTGATATAGTGGGGAATCATGTAGAGAAATACGGTGTTTGTAGATGGGGCGTTTCTGTCTTTTCTGAATCAGTGCTGTGTCATTAGGATTTTAGGTAGATTCATTTGTTCATCTTACCTATTTATTACTCCTACATTTCTCTGTCAATTACTATACCTTTAAAAATACTTTCTACTTTTAAGTCTCTGTGGTGGTTAATTCCATGTCTCCTCACTAGCTGTGATGTTCCTATGCCACACCAACATTAAAACAATTTAAATAGTTAGATGTGTATTGAATGCTTGACAAAAAATTTAATTTTAAATTAATTCGGTTGTAATTAATGGTATACTGTTTAATCTACTTTTTTTTTAACTCAGGATTTACCATTTAGATAGAAATACAAAAATGCAGATACTACTCCACCCAGGGATTTGTCCCATCTACAGACACCAAACTACGCTATTGCTGAAGCCAAGAAGTGCTTGCTGACAGGAGCCATGTATAGCTGTCCCCTGACAGGCTCTGCCAACACCTGACTAACACAGATGCAGATACTCACAGTCAACCATCAGACTGGGTGCAGGGAACCCAACAGAAGAGTTAAGGGAATGACTTCAGGAGCTCAAGGGGATTGCAACCCCATAGGAAGAAAAGCAATATCAAATAACCAGACCACTCAGAGCTCCCAGGGACTAAAGCACCAATCAAAGAGTACATAGAGAGATCCATGGCTCCAGCTACATATGTAGCAGAGGGTTGCCTTATCTGGCATCAGTGGGGGAGGGGGGGAGGTACTTAGTCCTGTGGAGGCTTGATGTCCCAGGTTAGAGGGATGCTCCAGCTTTGAAGCTGGAGGGAGTGGGTGGGTGGAGGAGCACCCTCATAGAGGCAATAAAAAAGTTTCAAAGAAAAAATGAAAAAATGTAATTGCAACCTATAATGAAGTAGAAAGATAGTATAAAATTATGTCTCTAACTTGGGTCTATAAGTTCACTACCAATATTAAAATTATTTTTCCAGAATGTTTATGTCTTGATGAAATAAAGATAAAAAGAAGCATGTGAATGATAAACTTTGCTACAATTTAATTGACCATAGAAGAGCAAAACTAACTAAGCTTGAATGTTGGATGACAGTAATTATATTGTTACATCTTTTCAAGAGATTTTTGTAGATATTCTAAGATTACTAGGTATAAAACAATCTGCATCAGGCTGAGATATACTATTGATACAGAAAATATTTTAAAAGAACCTTAATATTCTGTCTCTTCATTGCTTACTAATATAATAAGTACATATGTCCTAGAATGGATTGTGGAAAAAGAAACACAATGAGCAAAATATTTTTTTTCTCATTTTGCCCTCCTGCTTGTTCCACAGTTGCTCCTTTTTTATAATATCTGGGTGTTATATTTAAGACAAAATGTAAATACTTTAAGCTGGAATAGTTCTATGATATTGGTGAAATAATAAACCAAAGTAGATGTTTGGCAACATAAAATCAACAATACCTAACATAGCTCGTCGGATTATGTAGGGAACCTTAACCCGTATTCTTCTCCGTTCATAAGTTCCCTCTGTTATAAAGGGTTATTTTACTGCCAGGCCCTCTATTGCACTTAGTCCACCAGTATGTGTTTGCATCTTGCCCATACCATGCAATCCCTCATAAATCACTCTACAAATTATCATTTCATCCATTCTTTTTGACATTTCCAGCAGCTATGAAAAACTATAAGACTATTTTCCTTTTAACTGATTAAGATTACTGTTATTTTGACAATTTTGTATAATTTTAGAATCAACCCTTCTCAATTTTGTTTACAGACTTCATGAAACATTCCGCATTCTTAGAACGGCTGTAATATATCATTGAGCTCTCTCTGCAATGGACATTTTCTATTATTTTCTCCAGTGTCATTTTCTTTTCTTTCTCTAGTGGTTTTATATCAATCTACCAGGTTTTTCAGAGGGAAAATGGTGAACATATATACTGCATCACTGAACCTTCTTCACAGGAAAACAGATTTATAACTCCTATTTTATATTTCACACTGTAGTTATAATACAATATTAGATAAACATTGAAAAAACATTATAAGGCATATATTTTATTGCTTTGGAATATCTCTTTGATATTAAACTACATTTCTTATGAATGTTTTTGATAGTTCCCAAAATTTAAAAGCTTTAACTTGAATACCTCTATATTTTTTCTATATTTTTAGCATTTTTCTTCTAAGTAGAAAAGGATTTGAAATGTAAATCTTTATCTAGTCTACTTTACTTTGAGATACTAAAGTTACTTTTATATTGGATTTTTATCGATAAAAATTTCGTTGAAATGTCTGTGAAACCAAAAGACAATTTTCTGCTAGATTTGTTGCTCTTTATTTTATCATGATGGAATCTCAATTTATTAACTGCTCAGTGGTATACAAACAAATTTTAAATTAGTTATTTCTACCATGTATGAATTTTAGTGTGAGAAGTCTGAGCAATATGTAAAATTAGAGCACCAATGTTAAAATAATTTGAAATTATTCCACTACTTGACTATCAAAGGGTGGCTTTTTAAAATAAAGATTGTGTAATTGTAAAAATTCCTACCTTATCTGCCAATAGAATTTTAATTTTTCAAGTACATAAAACCATCACAAGTTCAGTTGAAATGTGTCTGTACTTCAAGCAAATGTAATTCAGTATTATTGAGGATAAATAACCATTGCATTCCAAAACCATTAGATATCATCTTATATAATATGCATTGTGCAGTGTATGGTGTGAGATTGAATTCAAGGTTAGGGAGGCGCAGTTTTTGTAAGGTTTCCTGTCTTTAGTCCTCCCTGCTGAATTTCTCCCTGGAGCATCTGCTGGCACTAGTTGCTTCATAATATGTTGAGAGTTTTGATGTCAACCATGAGACTTCACTGGTGCAATAAAATCCTTTGGCTTATAAGTAGATCAATCATTTCAAGAACTCATGTGCATGTTGGTTGGAGGATAGCTTAAAGCTTCATCTTGTTGCAACACAGAAAGAAGACAACAAAGAGATACCAGGAATTGTTACTACTGGTGTCAAATCAATATATGATTATCTTCAGTTATCGAGCTTCCTAGAGCAGCCATTGACTCCAAGTGACCCAGTTGCTACCTCCTTAGAGCACAACCGACATGACTTTTCTGAGATTTTAGTGCTTCAGCATAGATTCCGTGATCTTTGGCCATGACAAGATTCACTTCCAATCATAATATTATTTTTGTTGCTATTTCATAACTATACTATAAAAGAAAAAGACTTTCTAATCAGGAGCTTCATGTCACAGAATTAAAAGTAGCAAAGGGGGGCAACAAAAAACTAAGGACTTCTGTACAAAAGGATGCTCTTATTTGAGCAAAGAGGTATCTTACAGAATGGGAAAAGTCTTTAGCAATTGTACATATGACAGGAGGCTATTTATTATTTAGAGCAGTGGTTCTTAACTTGCCTAATGCTGTGACACTTTAATACATTTTCCAATGTTGTGGTGACCCCGAAAGTAAAATTATTTTTGTTGCTACTTCATAAAAGCTATGAATTGGAATATACATACCTGTTTCTTGATGGTTTCAGGTGACCCTGTAAAAGAATCATTCGATCTCCAAAAGGTCATGACTAACAGAATGAAAACCTCTTATCTCAAAAATACAGAACTCTAAAAATAACACTAAGAAAATAGATACCGCAATTAGAAATGGAGAATGAAACTAAACAAAGTAAGTTTTTAAATATGTGGAATTGCAAACAAGAAGTACAGAAGTTCCTCAAAAAACTTGACAATAGATCTACCACGTATTTTATGTAATTTGAAAATGAGTACATGAAGTTGGAAGTAAAAAGAATGAGGGAGATTCTCCAGCATATAACAAGGATACATGCTCCACTATGTTCATAGCAGCCTTACTTATAATATCCAGAAGCTGAAAAGAACCCAGATGTTCTTCAACAGAGAAATGGATACAGAAAATGTGGTGCATTTACACAACCGAGTACTACTTAGCTATTAAAAACAATGACTTCATTTAATTTGCAGACAAATAGATGAAACTAGAAAATATCATTCTGGGTGAGGAAACCCAATCACAAAAGAACACACATGGTATGCACTCACTGATAAGTGAATATTATCTCAAAAGTTTAGGATACCCAAGAAACAATTCTCAGACCACATAAAACTGAAGAAGAAGGAAGACCAAAATTTGGACGCTTTAGTACTTCTTAGAAGGGGAAACAAAATATTAACAGGAGGAAATGTGGAGAAAAAGTATGGAGCAGAGACTAAAGGAAAGGCCATCGAGAGACTACCCCACCTGGGGATCCATCCCATATACAGTCACCAAACCCAGACACTATTGCACATGTCAAGAAGTGCGTGCTGACAGGAGCTTGTTGTAGCTGTCTCCTGAGAGGCTCTGCTAGAACCTGACAAATACAGAGGCAGATGCTCACAGCCAATCATTGGACTGAGCATGGAGTCTCCAATGGAGGAGTTAGAGAAAGGACTGGAGGAGATGGAAGGGTTTGCAACCCCATCGGAAGAAATACAATGTCAATCAACTGAAACACATAGAGCTCCCATGAACTAAAGCACCAACCAAAGATACACATGGAGCAACCCATAACTCCAGGAGCATATATAACAGAGGTTGGACTTGTCATGAATCAGTGGGAGGAGAGGACCTTAGTCTTGTGAAGGCTCCATGCCCCAGTGTAAGGGAATGCCAGGGCAGGGAAGCAGCAGTGGGAGCAACCTCATAGAAGCAGGGGGAGGGGATGGAATAGAGGGTTTCCAGTGAGAAACTTGGAAGGGATAACATTTGAAATGTAAATAATAAAATGACCAATAAAAGAAAAGAAAAAAGATAGAGTTGATCAAGCACATTATATGCATGTATAAAACTTTCAAACAATAAATTTTGTTAAATAATGACAGCCTCCTTTCTCGCTTGCTTTTCTATTTTTTTATATTTCTGTTTTATATATTTTTTCCTTTTTATTTGTTTAAATACCACACATTTGTTTATCTTTTTATAGATGGACTCTCTTGTACTCCAGGGTAGCTGACAACTTGGTATGTGACTAAGGATGACCCTTTTCTTCTTGACACCGCCTTTCAAGTGTTGTGATTACAAACAAATATCATCATATCCAGTGTGTGGTGCCAGTGATCAATCCCAGGGCCTCTGCATGCTACTCACGTACTCTTCTACTCACATCCACAGCATTATCTCTTTCATTTAGTTTTGATTTTCAAGAGAGAGTTTCTCTGTATAGCTAAGGATGTTCTGGAACTCACTCCATAGACTACGCTGGCCTTGAACTCAGATATTCTTCTGTCTCTGCATGCCAAGCACTGGGATTAAAGGCACGCACCACCGTTGTCTACTCAACATTTCCCCTTTTAATAACCCCTTTTGTTGTGTTCAAAATTATCTTACTTATTCTTAATTTGTTGTCTTTCAATAATCCAAATATAAATCCTTTTTTCTCTTTTATTATAGCATACGTATAATTATTCATCCCAACTAAGTTTTCAAATATATTCACAGACGTAATGGAATAGATGGCATTAATATGTATTTGAAATAAGAAATGACTATTAAAATGTATTGCATGCTTTATGATAACTAATGAAGAACATGGCACTAGTAATTAAAACATAACTGTTATACCACTGAAAAAAATCTTTGAACTCATATTGTTTGAATATTATTCTGTTGCTACAACACCTAAACAAAAGACTGTACGCACAAGATTAATTTCTGGATAGTCATTTTATACCATGATGTTACAAATGATCATAAAATAACTTTGTATCTATTTAGTCTATTATTTTATAAGTTTTTCCTTTGAGTTATGTAATTACATATATATATGTGCCTCTGTAAAGCTTGCATGAATTCATAAAATACAAAGAAGTAAGCAAGTAATAAGTATATACAGATGTGTTTTGTTCTTAGGTATTACATATCACAGTATATATATACATATATACATATACATATATATGACATATATATGTTTATATAATACCTGTTATATATTATACATTATTTAAATGTATTAAATATAGTATTTATTAATGTTCTAAACCTTATGACTTCTAATTTTTTCATGCTATATCGTATTTCTATTATATACATCAAAGAAGATAAGTCCATAAAATGACATTTGATCTCTTTAGGATTAGTAATCAGGTTTCCTAGATGATCTTTAATTCAGTATTGTGTTTCTTTTCACTTAATTTTCTTTCTCTTGCTATAGAGGTTTCAAAATCATGAATTATATTCTTTTTAAAAAATTTATTGGATATTTTATTTACATTTCAGATGTAATCCACTTTCCCCATTTCCCCCCCACCCAGGAACCCCCTATCCCTTACCCCCTCCTCCTGATTCCATGAGGATATGTCCCCCCATCCTCCAACTGCCACCTCCCCACCCACAATTTCACCCACACTGGGGTGTCCAGCCTTCACTGGACCCAGAACTTCCACACTCACCTACACCTGACAATGTCATACTCCCCTACGCACACAACTGGGGCCAAGGATCCCTCCCTATGTGCTCCCAGGCTAGTGGTTTAGACTCTGGGAGTTCTGGATGGTTGGAATTGTTACTCTCCCAATGGGGATGCAAACCCTTTCAGCTCCTTCAGTCTTCTTTCTCCCTCCTCCATTGGGAAACCCATGATCAGTTCAATAGTTAGCTGTAAGCATCTACCTCAGTATATCTCAGGCTCTGACAGACCTCTAAGGAGACAGCTATGAGGCTCCTGTCAGCATGCCCTACCTGGCATTCACATCATTATCTTGCTTTTGCTGTCTGCACACAGGATGGGTATCCTCCTTTAGTTTCTGTCACAGACTTTGTCTCCATATTTGCTCCCATGAGGATTTTGTAGCTTCTTTTAAGAAGGACTGAAGCACTCACACTTCGGTCTTCCTTCTTCATGAGCTTCATGTGGTCTGTGAGCTGTATCTTGGATACTGCGAGCTTTTGGGCTAATATCCACTTATCAGTGAGTGCATACCATGTGTCAAGTAGACTTTATCCCAGGAATGCAGGGATGGTTCAATATTCAGAAATCCTAATCCACTATATAAACAAACTCAAAGAAAAAAACCCACATGATCATCTCACTAGATGCTGAGAAAGCATTTGACAAAATTCAACATCCCTTCATGGTAAAAGTCTTGGAAAGATCAGGAATTCAAGGCCCATACCTAAACATAGCAAAAGCAATATACAGCAAGCCAGTAGTCAACATCAAACTAAATGTAGAAAAACGTGAAAAATTCCCACTAAAATCAGGTACTAGACAAGATAGCCCATCTCCTATTCAATATATTCAATATAGTACTGGAAGTCCTAGCCAGAGTAATTAGACAACAAAAGGAAGTCAAAAAGGATACAAATTGGAAAGGAAGAAGTCAAAATTTTGCTATTTGCAGATGGTATGATAGTATACTTAAATGACACTAAAACTTTGACCAGAGAACTCCTAGACCTGATAAACAACTTCAGCAAAGTGGCTGGATATAAAATCAACTCAAACAAATCAGTAGCCTTCCTCTACTCAAAGAATAAATAGGCTGAGAAAGAAATTAAGGAAATGACATCCTTCACAATAGTCACAAATGATATAAAATACCTTTGTGTGAATCTAACCTAGCAAGTGAAAGAACTCTATGACAAGAACTTCAAGTCTCTGAAGAAAAAAATTCGAAGTTCTCAGAAGATGGAAAGATGTCCCATGCTCATGGATTGGCTGGATTAATATAGTAAAAATGGCCATCTTGCCAAAAGTAATCTACAGATTCAATGCAATCCCCATCAAAATTGCAAATCAATTCTTCATAGAGACAGAAAGAGCAATTTGCAAATTCATTTGGAATGACAAAAAAATCAGGATAGCAAGAACTATTCTCAACAATAAAAGAACTTCTGGGCGAGTCACTATCCCTGAACTCAAGCTGTACTACAGAGCAATAGTGATGAATTACCTTCTTAGATTCCTTTGATAGAGTGATGATTGCTTTATACAAAGGCAAGCATATGTGTATATGTATGTGTGTGTGTGTGTGTGTGTGTGTAAGTTAATGTGTGTATGTGAGTGTATGTATATGAGTGTGTGTGTGTGTGAGTCTGTGTCTATGTGTATAAATGTATGTGATCGTGTGTGTGAGCATGTTTGTGTGTGAATCTGTATGTGCTATCCATAAACATGTGAGTAGAGCTTTTCTTTTTGTCAGGAGATGTCATTTCATGACAACTAGATTTCTGCCCAGTGCTACTTTGTTTCAAGTTGAAGGGATCCTTTTAAAAATTTTAAGTCATGTCTATTGATTACAAACTTTCTTGTATGTCTTATCTTGGAAAGTATTGACCTCTTCATATATGCTTTGATGGGCAATTTTGTTGCATAGTTGGCAGCTATGTTTCTTTTCTCTGCATTTTGGATATACTATATCAATCCCTGTGATTTGCAAAGTCTAGGTTCAAAAACCAGGAAGCAGCTAAGGGATCTGCTAATTTTCTTAGAAAATTTCATTTCATACACAGGAATACACATATATACACGGCCGAAAAATAGAAAATAATCCTGTAACTAATCCTATTTCATGCTAGTAGAATTCTAGCTACTCATTTTTTTGTTTTTATTTCTTTTGCAACTTCCATTTCTTGATATCCTCATATCGCTTGCCTCTTTAAAGTTCTATTGTGTCTCTCCTTAAAATGTAAAAGATGCTAAATAATGTGCCCTGGAACACACACCTACTAAGTGCTGGAAACAAAATGTAAAATCACGTGACTTTAAGAAGGCCAGGATTCGGTTCCCAGCACCCACATGATCACTCACAACTCTCTGTAACTCTCATCTCTGAACATACCTGATGCCCTCTTTAGACGTATATAGAGCATCACACACAGAGAAACATTCAGGCAAAGCAGCCCTATATATCACATGGAAAAAATATATTTAAAAAAGAAAATAGTTTATTCATTGTGTATGTTCAGAAAGCTTCATTATAACTTTCTATCCTTTTCCTTTTGAAAATGTCACACATGGATAAAATTTTCATAAAAGAAAACACGAAATAATAAAAATATGCTGTTGCAAATGCCCTCATAATTAAAATTTTCATTTTCATTATTGATGTAAAAAGCTCCAGATAAAAGCACCTAATTCTAGAACATTAGGGAAGCCTTAATTACTCGGAGAACTTTCTTCATTATAAGTTGAGAGAATTTGAGCTAACTAACCTAATGAAATGTTACAATGGATTTTAATTGTTTGCATATTTGAAACACATTAATATTTATTTCAAATTATGTCACTACAATATTTTTTGAAACTTGTAATTTATCTCTTACTAACATTTTTCACAAAAAAATGATAGATCCCTTGGGGGCGGGGCTGGGAGGCCTAAAAAAATAAAAAAAAAAAATGATAGATCCCTTCCTTTTGCTCCCAAGTTTTTTATAAGTTTAAAGAATACCGGAATTTTTCCTTGGGTCCTTACTCGACACATATTCAGGCCTCTAGAGTCTCTCTTCCTCTGGGTGTGGTCCCAATACAACATGAATGTGGTATACACTACTGTAGTTAACAAACCATATTAGCAATCCCTTCCTGTCACACTCATCACTTTAAGACAACCTCATTGTCTAGAAGTACTAAATGCCTCTCAAGGCCCTTGATTTCTCCTATTCATATGCTTAGTATGTATTCTTTCCTTTTTGCTCCAAATGAATTCTGGCCCTTGTAATTTTGAATTCTTCTCATTCAATTCACAAAGCGGGTCTTTAGAAATAGGCTTCATTTTGCACTTTTAATGTTTCTTGTTTCTCTTGTTACTTTTTAAAAATGTTTCTTCCTAAATCCTAGTCCTTTATTTTGCTGTCCTTGTTAGTTGGTAACTTGATGCTAATTGTGTGGATTTTCACATTTTCCATTTGCTCTTGAATGTTCATGAATGTCTCTAATAATATAGCAAATAAGGAAATCTTATTTCCACTATCTTTAAAATAAATAACTATAATAAATATGATGAAAAGAACAATAGGAACATCCTACTTAAAAATACATTTCATGATGACATTGAAGAATGTTATGCTTCTTAAAGTGTGTAAACTCAAAGAGAATTTTGGGGTTGAAACTAAGCAACTTGACAACATGAAATTGTGTTTCCTTAGGCAAATTAATAGAGCAATGTTTTGGCTTTTACTATCAATTCAATATTAATTTTCATGTGTTATTATATAAACAACAATCTAGGTGACACAAAATAACAGCACTTACTCTTTTAGAGTGCTGAAAGAAGTGTCAAGTTATGTAGTTAAATATATTAATGTGAGTTTTTGAAAGGAACAGAACCAATAGTATGAACAGACATATATTTAAACAGTTTACTAACTCAGCTTACACTGAAATAATACCAACAGCTGATTCACAACTGAGAGTCTGAGAACCTAGCAGTTGCTGGATCCCTGAAGCTGGATATCTCAGAGTTGGAGTTGTCTAATGTGACTGTTTCCTTTCAAAGAGGCTGACAATGGCATCCATTGTTGATGTTTTAGCAATTCAAATCTGGTGCCCAAACCAGGAGGGTTCCTGGGGACCTGCTGGAATCCTGGAGACACTGGTCTGAGAACAGGGAATGAATTAGTAGCCATAGCAACAAATAGGTTAACAGCATGGAATGGAAGAAAAAACGAAGAAAATGTGAATGAGTGAATGTAGTTCTGTCTTAACTATTTTTATCTTGGCTCTTGTCAACTACCCAAAGGTAAAACTGGGTCCTCCATGACTCATTAAGGCATTTTAAAAAGTCCTCAGCTGAGGCTTCTTATGAAGTTTAATCTAATTTGTGACAAGTTAACACTGAAACCAAACATCACATTAGGATTTGTTCCTCTAGCATGGAGTAAGACTATCTCCTGTACTGCTTTTACAGCAATTCATGGGATTCACATCTTGTTCATAGACACTACCTTCTGATCATTAGCTTTATAATGATGATCAGTTGCACACCTCCAGGTCTGCATTTCATAGTTCCTTTGCCATAAGGACACAGGCATTTCATTTAGGGCCCTCCCAACTCTATCATGCCCTTGTCCACTATTGACATTTGTAAAGTTACAGTTTCTAAATAGAGTTATATTCTGAAACTCCCAGAGGACATAGGTTTTGGATAGAATTATTTTATACTCTACATAACTATAATGTTTAAAGAATTTTGATGGTATAAGTATAAAGTAGTTGGATTGTAAATTAGTATCCTATGGGATCCATAATATACGTCAGTAAGGTTTTTTAAAAATGGCTACTATATTAGTAAATGAAGATGCAAAAATCTTCTTATGCAGTATAGCTTCTGAATTATATGCTTCAAATTGGAAAATAAATATTTAAAGTATGTATATCTTGCCTTTCAAAAATCTGTTATATTTCTAGAGTATAAAAATAGGTTTTGCAGAATTTGACATTTTCTGTAGGAAACACAGAGAGATACAGTGTACTTTATATGGTGACAAGAGGTTTTATATAAGCTCTTAACATGTGTTCAGTTATGATTTAAGAAATTCTCTATCATTCAGTCTCACATAGACAGGTGCCACTATGAATAGTTGATAGTAAGAAAGTCTAGTGCTACAACACAAGCTCCAGGAGTTAACAGGAGGACTGTGACTTCTTTTGATTATTCTTAAAATATTGTCTGGCCAACAGGGAATTTGGTAACCACTGCTTAATTAAGAATGACTTTCTGAACCATAAGCCTTTAATTGATACAAGTAAAAGTGTTCTAAAGCAGTGCTTTAAAAAAGTTGCAAATTCTTCATGCCGGTTAATTATAAACGTCATAAATTATAAATCTACTACTTTGTGCTAAATATATCTTTTATCATTATATATAAAAATGAAATCTGGAAAGTATAAGTTAAGTGAGTACAGAAATAATTTGATATTTTAAATTTATATTAAATACTTATGGATTTTATAAGTCAGAGTACTAACATCTTAATAAAACAGATACTATTCATATTCATAATGTGATCCATCATTCAAGAACAGATATCTATATCCCGTGGAACTCTAAAGGGTGCACACCACACATACACAGACTAATAATATTTCCCAAGATTTCTAAGTGGTTAAGCTCCTTAGCTTTTCTTTAGCTAAAGTAAATATTAAACAAGCAATTCCTGCAAAAAAGACACTGATATAAACTTACAGACTTTAAGTAGTAAACTATGCTGAGTTCTTATGGATCATTTTAGAGGTCAAACCGCTTGCTTTGCTTTCGCTGTACCATCTTTAATGTAAGAAAAATACACCTTTACAAATTACTACTTAGAATAGAAATGTAGAACATTATTACTTTTCATAAAATCATTGAAAATATTAACTCTACTCTCATAGATACTGACAGTCCCAAAGCTTATTTTCAACCTGCTCTAAACATTGTGTTAATTGAATATTATTATGTATTGGGAGAAACACTGAGCCACAAGATAATTCATAATGATTTATTTATAATTGAAATTTGACCCAAATTATAGTCTCATTAAGAAAGTGATTATTTTGTATACAATTAGGCTCAGAATACTGAAAACATGATAAATGTTTCTATTAAGAGATTTTTCCTTCAATGCACATATTTTCTATACCCATAAACTGGTTACAAATAATGTTCTAATATATGCCTAACATATAAGCATAGGTAATATATAAAGTATATTTGAGTATAAGTACATTATTTGATTCATTAATATTACAAATGCACTAGCTCATATAAGCAAAATATGAGCTTAGTAATTATAAATAGTCTTTCCCTCCCTGCCTTCTCAGCCTTGGGAGCAGGTCTCCTGGGTAGGCCTTCATCCTGAAAGTGTTGGCCTGCTTATGTTCATCTCTTAGTCAATAGTACTCCACTATTGAGCCAACCAGAGACAATGACCTAGCAGCTTGGCAGATCCACAGACCCTGACCTTACTCATCCCTTGTTCAGCTTCCAAACAAGCTCTATTTCAAGAACATGGCCATGGTCATTGGTACTGCAGCTGTCACAGTTTGGTGGCTAGCTTTGGGCTGGAATTTTAATGGTTTGGGGAGTCTCATCAGTGATTCTGCCATGAATGCTTCTCTGAAACAATACCTCTTCTCTTATTCCATTCTGGGTATGCCTTCTCAGAGCCCATGATGGTCTCCTTTCCTGGTGGAGGTCCTTCCCATCCTCTTCTCCATATGAAACTTCTGCTTCCACTTCCATTTCATGTAGTTATTTATCCCATGATTCCTCTGCTCTGTATGTTTCCCTGTACTTCCCTGCAGAAAATGGTTGCCTGAAAGAGGTCAAATAAATACTGTATTAAGATAAAGAATTATTAATAGAATTATACATAATGGGAAAAATTGTAATTTTGAATCAATCCTCAATCCTTGATTACTATGTTTGCTTCATTGATTCTGCTTTTATTTGATATATATATATATATATATATATATATATATATATATATATATGCATACTGTACAGTGATGAGACAAGTACCATTATCCTTCCAATGCTAGTGACTGTCGATTTCATTTAAGCTCTTCCATGTCTACGTCTATGCCAACAGTGACAAGTAAACTCATTTTCACATGAGAGTTACCTTTTACAGGTTTGTCATAAATTGATTAAATATATTTAATATTTCTCTTTCCTTACCTTTAATCAGATCTTATAATTTCCAGTGTTATAAACGCCATAGTTATGGTTTTTGAATAATTACTCTTTTGTAATCAGTTTTAGACTAATACCATCAGAGTCTAACTTTGTTACCATTCTATGGTATAGGAACATCTACCTTTCCCTGTAAACATCAATTGTCATGTTCTTCATGCTATAGTTAATATCTTGTTTCAAAGTTACAGTAGATGGAGAAGGGCCTAGGCTATTAGCATGCTCAGTATTTCTGACATCTGACCTCCTGAGATGATTAGCAGAGGCAAAAGAGCTTCTGTGAAGTTAAACAGTGCTATCACACAGTAGGACCCAGAGGGACTAACGGCGGACAATAAAGCTAGTCAAGAGCACTGGTGTTCACTCTCTTCTGCCACTCTATGCCATGCCTTGAGTAGGCTCCACTACATGTTGCTGTCACCGTAATATTCTTCTCATGGGCCTTAAGTGGTTTAGGTTTCTGTCAACTTGACATAAAGGGGAATAATTTGAGAAGAGAGAATCTCAGTTGTTAAAATGTCCCCCATCTGATGGTCTTGAAGGAGCTTATTCTTAATTTACAGTTGATATGGAAGGAACATCATTTTCCAGTGAGTAAAGGTGTTGAATAAATTTACTCAAGTATTTTATTGGATATTTGTATTTGTTTATTTTGTGTAAATATCTTTCCAATTCATCTCACAATTTCTAGAATGAGCACTTAGTTTTCTGTTTAAGTTTTTAAATGACATTTTTTTGGACTCTCGATATTAATCTGAGGTTTGTATTGGGTAAATGAGTTTTATTATTCTGCACAAAGTTTCTTTTCATCATTCACTGTTTTGTTTGTTGTGTACTATGATACATTTTATTGTTTGTTATGTTTTGTCATGCTTGTGAGGGAAATTTTCTTGTTTGGTATTTATTTTAATCATTTTGAGGGGTTATTTCCTGTGCTATTGAGTAGTTTGCAGAAATATATCTTGAAGTGCTTTCCTCTAGAAATTGTACTTTCAGATTTTATTTTATGTGCTTTGAACTTTTTAGAATTGATTTTTTTCTGCATTCATTCTTCTACATGTAGATATCCAATTTTCCAAGCACCATTTGTTGAACAGGCTGTCTTTTTTCTTATTGTACACTTTGAACCAGTGTCAAAGACAGGTCCAAGTGTCAGCTTACTTTAGAGAGCTGTGTGTGTGTATGTTTATGTGCACTGCACCCATGTCCACACATCTATGTATTATACAATTTATTATAGGATTGTCTTTCTGATTCTGTAAAAATTATCATTGGAATTTTAGTGAGTTTTGTATTGAAACTGAAGATAATTCTTACCATAAACCTTGCACGTAGTGGGTAATTCTCTGCCATTATGAAAACTGTAATAAATATTAAAAATACTTAGCAAGATTTTGAGATGCAACAATAAAGTACAAAACCCACTTTTACTTTTATAAACATAAATTTTAAAACAAAAATTAACAATAATTCTTTTTTAAAAAGAATGAGAATGTAAAGTGCGAAAAATGAATTTTTAAACAACAAGCACATGAAAGTTCTATTTTGTATTTTGCTTAAGGAAGAAAAGAATACTGAAAAGCACAAAAAGATAAGAAATAACCATGAAGCCAAAGACTTGCTGCAGTTGAAAGGCACTTTCCACTATTTGATATTCATTTGCTGACTCAGTGAAATTCCTATAGATACTGTGCATTTATAGACAAGCTGATGTTTACATAGCATCTGTCACTAAGGTGGCATCTGACTCTGGGTACTGAGGTAGACATCAGTTAGTAGAATACAACAGTGAGTTTAGAAAGGGGCCTGATTACATAAATGATCAGTTTCTTTTTGGTAAAATACAAAGAAAAGACGTACCATTCTCCATGAGTGATGTTGATTAGAAAATGGGTGCGACAAAAATGAACAAACACTCTCCTTAGAACACATTTTGAACAATTACATAGAACTTATTTCTGAACTTAAGGTAATAGAACTCTGATCTATGTAATAAAAATTTTAACATGACTTCATCACTGTTAAAAGCACCAAACAAATGAAACAATGTATAGCTGACACTTTGTACAACACCTCAACACTAATGGGTAATGTATCTGATAAATCATGCTATGGGGTGTTGAATGGTATAGTCTCACATTTGAATACTTGGTCCTGGTGATGGAGGTTTGTGAGCTGACATTGGAAGTAGGCTTTGAGACTTCAAAGCTTTATGCCATTCCCATTGTGCCTGGTCTGTAACCTCTTTTCTTTCTTGTGATCCAGGATGTAAACTCTCAGGCTCTTTTCCTATAACTATGCTAAATGTTTGCCGCCATACCTTCCCATCAGGACGGATCCTTATCTGTCTGGAGCCGTAAGCCCAACTAAGCTGTTATTTCTATAAGTTACCTTGCTCATGGTGTTTTATGACAGCAATATAAAGGTAGCTAATATATACACCATGAAGAGATGCAAGGGCTGAGAGCAAGGTCACAACATTTGTAAACATTGACAGTAATTAGAATATAGTCACTGAAAACAGCAATGAGAGAAGATCTCACATATTGCCAAGTAGGAGGGGTAGGATTAAAAGGATGACTATATATAAATGTCACACTGCTAATTAAAATGTAAAATTCTAAAATTGTTAGGGCATTGCCATTATTTAAATATCCATTCCAGTAATTCTACTATGTTATTTGACACAAACAAGCAAGAGAATACACAAAGATTTTTACATGCAAATGTAATGCAAAGTGATGTGTAATGTCAAAATCCTAGCACACACAGAAGAATTTTGGTTAGATGCGTGTTCAAGCATGGGTGATAAATCATTTTAATGAAGTTGTTTCAAGGATAAAAAGAATGGGTTATTCTCTAGAAACTAATGGAAGTACATTAAAAATATTATTTATGTTGAATTGATGGAGTAAGGCAAAACAGAATATAATCATTTGTTAAATTTGTAAATGATTTAATAATATTTAAAATCAACTGTAGAGAGAAGAAACAGTAAATGTTATCAGTAATGTATTTGGTTTAAGAGAAAGTGAGAAGAAGTGATTACAGAACATTACTTTTGGTTGTGATGAGTATGTTCTTTATCTTGATTACATTGTTAATTTTTAAGTTAGACACATACATCAAAACTTAGCAAGTTACATAATTCAAGTAATAACTGGCTTATGTTTCAGTTAAGTCTCAAATGCTATTTTATATTTACATATCAATGAATTGCTATTTCTGTTATTTTTAAAGTACAGCTTTCTAAAATATAGGTTTTATACGTAATTATCTTGGGATAATGAAATTAATCCATACAAATAAAGCATGCACCACTAATCATCACTGTGGAATAAATATAATATACAGTAGGGAAAGTGAGTGATTTTGATGGATGGAATTAAAAGAAATTAAGAAATATACCATTGTTAGGAAACTATATTTATAATGTATAATCAGATAAGTTAATAATAGTATATTTAAGCTACACATGCTTTCTGAGGACAGTAGTTAAAGTCTTCATGGTTATTCCTTGAAATAAACGTTCCACAAATATGTGTTGAATCAACATGAAGAGAAGTTTATGTTTAGTCTTTGAGAATTTAACACAATATATATTGGTCATCGTTGTATCTAATTTTAAAAACTCGCTACCTCCTTTCCCAGGAGCTCAAGCAGCGTTCTCGCCCCTCCTGGCTTAGCTTCAAGCTGCTGCCAGCTCCACTCCTGGCTTGCCCATTCCTCCCAGCTTAGCTTTGCCAAGCCACCAGCCACTGTTTTTGTTCGGGAGCTGGGTTAACAGCCCCATCTGAGACCTTTAAATCCTCAGATAGAAAACACACACTCAACGCTATTATTTTAGAACTTGCCTTGTTAGAACAATCGTTGAGCACAGAATCTCCTGCTCTAAACTTATAACTAGCCTCCGCCAACCTCCTTGAATACCTGCAGGTGGCAGAGGCTATTGGTTCTAGCCTCCTGGAGATCTTTTTTTTTTTTTAAATTTCTTTTATTAAATATTTTCTTTATTTTCATTTCCAATGTTATCCTCTTTCTAGGTATCCCCTTCAGAACCCCCATCCCATACACCCTCTCTCTGCCTCTCCACCATCCACTCACCCACTCATGTCATTCCTGCCCTGGTATTCCCTTACACTGGGGCATCGAACTCCCTCTGGCTCAAGGGCCACTCCTCCTACTTATGTCCAACAAGGCCATCCTCTGCCACATATGTGGCCGAAGCCATGGGTCCCTCCATGTATATATATTCTTTGGTTTGTGGTCCAGTTCCCGGGAGCTCTAGGGTGTCTGGCTGGTTCACACTATTGCTCCCTCACGGGGCTGCATAGCCTCTTAGCTCCTTAAATCCCTTCTCCAGCTCCTCCATCTGGAACTACATACTCAGTCCAATGGTTGGCTGCAGGCATCGTGTCAGCAAGTACTTCCCATTATCCACAATAGCGGCCAGCTTTAGTGACTGTATATGGGATGGATATTCCAGGTGGCGCAGTCTCTGGATGGCCTTTCCTTCTCTCTCTGCTCCATATTTTATCTCCATATTTCCTCCAGTGAGTATTTTGTCCCCCTTTCTAAGAAGAACTGAAGCATCCACACTTTGGTCTTCCTTCTCCTTGGGCTTTATATGGTCTGTGAATTGTATCATGGGTATTTTGACAATTCTGGAGATCTTATGTGATTGTTTCATCCCTCTGATTCCAAAGCCTGGTGGAAAAACGACCCCTTCTCTTTTCCTCCATTGGATTTCGTCCTTGGATCCGGAAGTCCCACCTGTCCCTGCTGCCCAGCAATTGGCTCTCTTTTATTGACCAAATCAAGAACCAATTAGGGAACCATACCTTACTATCAGCACCTCCCCCTACAGGTCATACTTATTCCCTCCCAATTCCTTCAGTTTCTCTCCAGCTTCCTGACTACCCAAATTCATGCTCCTTCTCTTAAAAAAAAAAAAATAAGTAAATAAATGCAATTCATCTTTCTTGGTTAGCTACTTCTAGGCACTGAACCTGAAATAGTGTGCCCATATACCTAACTCCACTCCATTAAAGAAAACAGAATTTCCCCTTTCTCAGAAGCAATCAAATGCCAAAAGCTTCATGGGTAGGTGTGTAACTTCACGCCAATCTTCCCTCCATATTAGAATGTTTTTGTTGTTGCAGTTTTCTTATTGTCTTTGTTTTGCTTTTTATTTGTTGTTGTTTGTGTGTTTGGGCTTGTGCAGGTCTTGTGCTTGCTATCAGAGTCATGATGAGTTAGTCCATGCCTGTGCACTTTTCTACCTGGGGAAAGCTCTTTCCTTGAAGTCGTCTCTCCCTACTGACTCACCATTCATTCTATCTTCAAACAAGATTACTGAGGCTTGAGGGGAAGAATGTGATCTAAACATTCCATTTAAGGCCAAGCTTCCCAAAGTCTGTTCACTGGCTACCAACATTTACTCCAAGAAGCTTCTCCAATGAGGGTTGAGAGATGCCCTCAGTGAAGCTTTTAAAATCACTTTAAAGTGTTTAAGTTTCAAATGTTGCCACAGAATCCCTGCTAAAGTTAACATTATTGTTTATATTAGTAAGTCACAATCTCCATGTTGGTTTACCTGTACTGCAATAGTTTTTTGAGAAATGTGTACGATTTTTTTTCCTCCTATCCAGAATAGATCTCTAATTTTCCACTGGATCTGAGCAGTGTTTACTGATGGTACCTCCCTCTCTGCCACTTTTTCTGGTTGCTTCATTCGACCATATGACTAAGAATTTCTTCATCTTATCTAACTTATGCCTTCTCTTGTCACATTTTGAACTATTATTTCTTGTCTAACCATCTTTAACTATCTTGAGTGATTCATCCACTCAGGAATTTTAGCTATCCATAAATATAAGAAGAAAAAGACATATCTCATTGCCTGACAGTTTGTGAAAATCGAGACAACTCTATTTTAGAAATAGTAGAACTCTAGGGCATGTGAAGAGAGCTGAGGTGGAGAAAAAACATGTTTTGGTGACATGACGTAAAGTCACTAATATTTTATGCTTATAGTTCTCTGAAGCTATTCCTCACTTACCAAAACTGTAATGTTTTAATTTGCATCCTTGGCCTTTATAGCATATACTGTCCTTAACCCCATGCTTTGGACTATATCCGCATGCATAGCTTTTTCTCTAAATTCTTATTATAAAACTTTAAGAATATCAGGTAATGGCAGAATTTCTTGTAAACTATCAAATTGTTGTGCTTTTGTAATAACCACAACAACCATATTTTCTTTTCATTTCCCAATATTTGTGTGTACTTGTTTTGTGGTTATTACAATATCAAGTGGTCACATTGTGGAGAATAAATGATGCACTGGAAAATCTGTGACCCTGGACATATGGGGACTGTCTCAAGAGTGCCAGTGGATCCTGAGCTCTGATGCAGTCCCAAAAATGAAAGCTTATGAATATGAAATTTATGTTATATGTATTACAATATAATTACATTTTCTGATATAAGATACTTTTTCCTGGAAGTTTATAATTTCAACAATTTTAGCCCCTTACATTTTCTCCTCATCTTCTTTTTTTTAATCAGTATTTAAAGAAGTAGTCAGACATACTGTTCTGTTATGGGCATCAGCTACAAAAATGACCTAAAAGCCACTTTTAAAAAATGCACTTTTCTCATTTGCATAGAGGAAACTTCTAAATCATAATGTCTGTGATGGTTTGAATGAGAGTGGCCCTGTAGGCCTCTCTTTTTAGTGGTTTGTTCCCATTCGTGGACTGTTTAGTAAGGAGTAGGAGATGCAGCCTTTTTGGAGAATCCAGGCCAATGAAAGTGGGCTTTGAGCTTTCAAAGCCCAATCCAAGAAGGCCCCCTTGCTCTCTCTCTGCTGCCTGTGTATCATGATGTAAGCTCTCGGCTACCAGAGCTATGCCTGCCTACCACAAAAGCCTCTGAACTGAAAGAAAAGCCCCAATTACAATGCTTCCTTTTGCAGGTTGGTCCTGGTGTCACTTCACATCAGTAGTAACCATAACTAAGCAAGGTATAAGCACTCAACATCTTAGTGGATGTTTTAAGAAATGGATACTAAATCCTCAGAAAGGAGATTCATGCTATATGTCGCTAAGGAATTACAAATTGATTGATGCAATAATACGATTAAGAATAGTTAAAAGCCTAACAAGGTCACCCTCAATTCCCTATACAGGTGCATGAGTCCCTCCCTTTGTGCTCTCTGGCTGGCGGTTTAGACTTTGGGAGCTCTGGTTGAAACTTTTGATACTCCTTCTAGAAAGGACCAAAGCATCCACACTTTAGTCTTCCTTCTTCTATGTGAGTTTTATGTGGTCTATACGTAGTTTCTTAGAAATTGTGAGCTTTTGGGCTAATATCCACTTATCAGTGAGTGCATACCATGTATGTTCTTTTGAGACTGGGTCAATTCACTCAAGATGATATTTTCCAGTTCCATCCATTTGCCTAGGAATTTCGTGAACTCATTGTTTTAAAGTGGAGGGCCATGGTCCTCAAAAGTTTGGATCCCCTACTGTGTGGGAATTCAAGAGCAGGGAGATGGGACTAGGAGGATGCTTGGAGCACACCCTCACAAAAATTAGGAGGAGGGGGTATGGGATAAGGGGTTTTGGGGGAGAATGGGAGAGGAGATAACATTGAAAGGTAAATACATATAATATCCAATTTAAAAAAAAACACACAGATTAAGGGTCTAAAAAAAAAAGAGAGAGAGAGGGAGAGAGTTTACTTATTTTAAATTAATTTCAAAAGTTTCTAGGAGTTGCTAATTGGCTAAGATCCTATTTTAAGCTCTCCACAAAAGAATTTAAGTCTCTGTTCAATATTCTCAAGAGAGAGGTAATTTCCTCAACAATTAATTGACAAAAGAGAGGTAATCTCACAAAAACTAGAAGAAGCTATTACTAATCGATATATTATATAGTCTGATTAGTTGTCAGCGGTGCTATAACAGTCCTTTGACAAAAGATTATTAATATAGATTTATATATCCTTAAATAGGGTCTTCATGACTCTCTGAATGTGACTGTTGGCGCTTCCGCCCTGATTTTACAAGAACTCTGAAAAATTGGCTTTAAAAACAAAAGAGGGGGAATGGTACCCCCTCAAAAGGAGTCCCCCTAAAATACTCTCCATCGTGCCTTGTTCACTTTTATCTCTCTAAAGCTGAAAGCTCATGGCAAATCTGCTGCTGACTGCCTCTGGCACCACCAAGACCAACAAAACTTTGCCACAGATATGGGGAAGGACCCTCTTACCCTTAAAGGGAATGGCCCAGACCCAGTTCCCTTATGGGGCCGAGGACTGATATGCCTGTCCGATACCACAGAAGGCACAGCTAACTGGCTACCTAAAAGATTAATGAAAAAAATAGATACCTCCCAAAAGCCAGGCCTAACCATAAATACGATGAATAACAATTTACATCCAGGGAAGAGAAATCTCCCTGAGAATCCCCTTCTTTTTCCTTTCCAGTTAAAAATGAATCACCTGTGATGTCTGCTATTAGAAGTTCTAATCCAGATGCTGGCCTCCGAACTTAGAACTTATACTACTTAGACCTTTGAAGGGCCACTGACAAGAACATCAAACAGCTAGAGATTGACATCACTAATCTGAAGAAATCCCTCGTTTTGCTGTCTGAAGAGACTTCCTAAAATCGCAAAGATCCTTATTGGACTTGATTTACTCTAGTACAATAGAAAAGGCTGTACACAGCTCTTGACTGTGTACAACCCTCAAAGAGAAAGGTTGCCTTTACATAGACAAGACAAGGAGGGTTAAAGAGAGCATGAAATAGGTAGTGAAGGCCCTAAGAAAAATCAGAGAAAGAGACAGATGAATGCGATATAAGAATTGGTTTGCAGCCTCTCCAAGGCTGTCAACTCTATTTCCTTCCATCTTGGGACCATTATTTGGGTTCTTTTTGCTTTTTTCTGCTGGTCCCTGGCCCTCAAATAGGCGGACTAACTCTGTGATACAACAGATAAATAATTTGGGAGCAAAACCTACTCAGATACATTATCATAAGTTAGCTATGGAGGACCTTGAGACTCAAGATGAGGTTGTTACTTTATAGAGTGTGTTTCCAAAACCCATCTCCACCCAACCTAAAAGGGGGGACTTCTGCCTCTAGACCAAGCAGAGAGGGGCCACTCAGAACCCCCTCTGACAGGCGATCTGAATTCTTGCGTAGGCTGCGAGGCTAAGCACTGCAAGGGAATATCAATAAAAGATAAAAATATCTCTCTGGGTTTCCTGAGGGACAAGCCTGACTGCATAGGGGTTGATGTCAAAAGTATCCCCTCTCCAGGAAAAAGACATCGGGATGGGTATGGCCCTCATGCCTCACTGGACAATGATGGGGGGTTAGAGCCATTACAAGGTCCCCTTCAAATACTGGAGGTCAGGCCTCTATCCCTGCCTTCGCAAGTTTAGAATTGCCACAGCCCTTCTATACTTAGAGAAGGGAGGAGATGGCAGGGGCTGCCCTGCTTACACACTGTAGGCCTAAAATCAGCCATAGGCCTAAAATCAGCAATAGGCCTGTCATACATGTACACTAACACCAAGTCTTGGGTCTCAGTGGAAAAACATTGAAACAGATGGCTATAAGCTAATGTAAACAGGCAGCTTTTGTGGAAATTTATAAGCCTGAGTAGTCATAGACCTTGTAAATAGGTAGCCTGGGCAGACAATACCAACTTAGATAAGGACAAGCTAGTCATAGGCAGAGTCATAGTGACTTGTCCCCTGAACCTTCACCTAGCCGATACCCGGTTCTGAAGATATCTGTATTCCCCCTGAACACCCACACTCCAGTGTCATTCCCTTCTCCACATCCTGCCTTTCTGTGTTTATGACCCCTGTGTGAATTAATTACTATTTGAGAAAAAAGAAAGAAAAAATAAATTAAAAAAAAAGGAATAGTTAAAAGCTATCATTACCTGGGACCAATAGGAAGTGATAGGAGCCGTTTCTTTGTTAGTGAGAAAGTCAGATGGAAAGCCATACTGACGGTAGCTTCCAAACACTGCACACTGTCCCTGAAAAATCTAGGCACCATGTTTGTCATCTCAAAGAAGGTGAATCTAAGTCCACTTACAAAATAATTGCACATAATATTGAAGTCAACTTTACTCATTAGTACTTTAAGCTAAAATCAACAAAAGCATCCTTTAATACATTACAAAATGTATGTGACCTATCTGTATTACTGATTAACAGTGAGCAGTAAGGAAGGGAGCCTAGACCTACTGAGAGACAGGAGGGAGGGAGCCTGACATGTGAGCTGCTGGTGAGAGGATCCAGCCTAAAATCCACATTTTTATGGAGTCAAACTACATGAATTTCTGAAAAAGCCAAACTTAGAGAATAAAAAGTTCAATACTTGACAGGAACTTTAGTCTGATGGAAGAGAAGAGATGAAAAAGGAGAATTTTATATCTGACAGCATTTATTCAGACAAAGGAACTTGGGTGACATTCCAATTTTTTTTCAAACCAGCTTAACAACACAGTGGAGCATAGCTAGAACTGTTATCCTTTTACTGACACAATGAAGCAATAAATTGACCTCTAAATAGTAACTCCCTTGTTACTAACTCCCTGGAAGATACTTATAAGGGAGGAAGTGCTGCAAATAAAGGGTCCTTCTGGACTATGAATATCTGCATTATCTATTCAACATATTTCCACTTTTAACGTTTTTGTCAATGAATGCAGTGCTTTGCTTTAGAATAACTGTTTGACTGTCTGACTGGAAATACACAAATTTTGGTTAAGGCAAAGGACTACAGTATGTTTACTTGTCAAGCCTTCTAGAATATCTTATGTAGGATTTAGTGCTGGACAAAATAGATATGTTGAATGCCTATGAAGTTTCCTAGCCTGATCTACAGACCAAGTTCCAGGACAGTCAAGGCTACAAAGCAAAGCTTCTCATTAAAACAAAGAAAACAAAACAAAAGAAACAAAAGAGAAAACAAAACCTGGAATAGGTATTATATACACAGATATATTTTACAGCATTATAGAGGTCACTAGTATAATATTTAATATATTATCATACTATATAAACATAATACAATAATACACAAATATGAGGAATGTTATTACTTGTTTAAATACACACATATGTATATACAAGGGGCAAGAGTAAGTCCAGCAATTGCTTTAACTAGAACTTATTTCACCAATGGTTTTTTTGTTCAAATGATTCTTTTATTACTGAAAATTTCCAGAATCACTCACTAGTAAAAAGTACACCATTCTTTAGTTGTTTTGACACCCTGAAACGTTAATCCTCATTGCTTATTGTATCTCAGTGTTTTAGATGAGTCTGTAATAGTCAGAATTTGTTTGGAGGATGTGAAAGAGAGTTCTTGGAAAGAAGGTGTGCCTGAAAAAACTGACTGAGTGATTAAAACTTTAACATGTGGAGCAGTTGAAATGTTGCAATCCCAGAGCTTAATGATAAAGTATCTGGGGCTAGCTTTAGCCTCCCAAATATCCATTCTTGCTCCAGTTCTCTGTTGGAACTAACAGGCACACAAACACATAAAACTGTTTGGAATATATTCTGTTAACAGAATAGCAGAATATTATTGTTCCATCAATCACATATCTAAGAGTGTTGTCAAACTGTGTGCAAGACTTGCTATAAGCTACCTACCTGAAGTGCTTGACAATGTATTTGAAAATTGTCTTAATGTGCCACTACAAAACACATATATGTGTAACTACAAAACACATATATGTGTCTCTACGAATCACATATAAAACTATCTCCGTATTGAAACATGAAATTTGAAGTGTCCTGGGGTCATGGTTATAATTAAAATTGTCTCTAGAACAAACTATCTTCATCCCTCTTGAAATGAATCATGCTTTCTTATCAATAAAAGGGACCAAAGTAACTAAATAAAAGAATCCAACAATGTCAACATTCTTTTAAAAGTCTATAAGAGTGAAAGGCCTTTTAACTAACACTTATAACTGAGCTCGCCTTCTAGTTTTATTAGCTAATTGGCAAGTAGCAAGAACTAATTGATAGACAGAGCCATGTAAACTTCATCAGCAAAGGCAGCTCTCAGGGAATAGAGCCTGTGTAAATAGAGTATTTGATTAAGTTGTAGAGCCCCAGGGAACAGCCTGGATTCTGACTGTGTAAATATAGCAGATGGCTAAGCAAATGCAATGTTGTACTAAGACTAGGTTTAGTGTAGTAATATGTGTTTACATAGACTACTTAAGAGACAGAGTACCCAAACCCTGAAAGCCTAACTGGGTGTTAACAACATTGTCCAGCCTCAGAAGTTACATAAGAACAAGGAGAATTTTTCAAGTGACCATTCCAGACAATATTCACCTGGTTAACGGCTCACAACATTTTTCTTATGTTTTAATTGCTTTCACAAGTGCTATTTCCATAAGAAACTGGTGAAATACTTGTCCCCACTTAGTTCATGAAGCATGTGCTGCTTCCTCCAAGAAAGAATTTGTAAATAAACCTTATTGAATGACAGTGTATGAATGAATGTGCATTGAAATTTAAATACCAAGTGGCTTTTTGCACAGATAATTTTAATCTTAATTCGTTAACTTAAGTATAGTTCCTTCTCACACAAACTGGAGAAATAAGGCTAAAAGAGAGAGAATTATACCAAGAAAAAGTTCTGGCAGCTACACTACACAGATCAACAGAGATAACAGCACTTGAGCAGACCATCCACTGAAATGCCTCCCTGACAAGATTTTTACACATGAAAAATCCTTCTGTCTCTTTGCTTGTTCAGAGAAATAAAAATAACTAGGAAACATTTGTAGGATAAGTGTATTTTTCATATACCTTACAAATTTCTATTAACCTACCCGCACACATACCCCTAGATAACTTTTTCACCTCCAATAGTTATCAATTGCCAGTAAATACTCAAATAAAGGTCAAGAATTATACATTCCTTCACTACCCATGCTGGAATGTTCACTAGTTTGATCATCTGTTAGTCATATTATATGCACATGAGTGTGAGGCCATCCACTCTAGCAAAACTAACCTACCAGCAGCCACACACATACCCCTAAATAAGTTTTTCTCCTCCAATAGTTATCAATTGCCAGTAAATACTCAAATAAAGGTCAAGAATTATACATTCCTTCACTACCCATGCTGGAATGTTCACTAGTTTGATCATCTGTTAGCCATATTATATGCACATGAGTGTGAGGCCATCCACTCTAGCAAAACTAACCTACCAGCAGCCACACACATACCCCTAAATAAGTTTTTCTCCTACAATAGTTATCAATTGCCAATAGATCGTCAACTAAAGGTCAAGAATTATACATTCCTCTACCATCCATGCTGGAATGTCCACTAGTTTGATCATCTGTTAGTCATATTTTATTTAATATCTTAACACTATCCTAAAACTTATACTTATCGTGACTAATACATGCAAATCACAGCATAAGTAGTTATCTCCAGAAGTATTAGGAATGGAGAGGAACTGTATCATCGAAAGGTCAGTCACTCGAGTACACATCTAAGTTCTAACTAGTGGATGGGCCATGATGTCTGTAAGTCTAAAGCAGCCTTCTGCCCAATACCTGGTGAGGGGTATATCATGTGTCCTTGCTAAATATGACTGATTAATTAGCTTCTGGTAAACAGAATTCACATGCACAGGGATGATACCACCCACAGTTAGGTAGGCCTCTCATATCAATCATTAATCAGAAAGTTCCCTGCAGAGTTGACTGTGATCTAATCTTAAGGAGGCATTTTCTCAATTTAAGTTCCTTGTTACAAGATGATTTCATCTTGAGTCAAGTTAACAAAGGTCTGGAACTTACATTTGAAAAAAGCATGGCCTATGACTGTGACTAAGAATGTGAGAAAAATCACTAGATAACAAAGTTCAGAACAAAATTGCTTTTGAAGACCTCTGCAGAGGGGAGACCCTCACTCAAGTCTCAGAAAGTCGCGACCACCCAGTAATCTGCTCGAGACACTGTGTACCGGAGCAATAGGGAGGTTTATTAGGGCGTGTGACAGCTAGCTGCCGGTCAATTCATATGCCCACGCAGGAGCTGAATTGACCCCGAGAGCCAGTTTGAGAGGGGTTTTTAAAGGGAAAAACCACAAACCAAGGAATTGGGAGGGGTGAGGGGTTGTTGAGGTTGCATAACATAAAAATAGTGGAACATTCCAAAGGAACCCAACCTACGTGAGTCAGGATCAGGTGAAAACTCTCTGTACGCTTATCTTTCTCAAGAATGTGGTCCTGCCCTGTCACTGTGGTCTTGTCCTGTCACTGCGGTTCTCAGCTTGGTTCCCAGCTGGCTAACTTGCATTCTAGCCAGTTCCTGTAACTAACCTGTACACATTCTTAACTGGTTTCATGGCGCGGTTTCTCCATGTCTTTATAAAGAAAGCCTAAAGAATATTTTATATGTCTAAAAAGAATTCTATATACCCAGTATCTATAATTTTTCACTCTACACTTTAAATGATCTTATTTTAAGAAATTATTAGAGACAAGAATATATTTAAAGATAATACTGAAACTATTTCAAATGTTATTTTAACGTTTATAAACAGCTGGTTGGTCAATATTTAACAATTTACTTTAACACTATAACATTCTCCTTTTAATATATCTTTCTACAGAAATGGTTGCCCTTGGAGAAACAGTCAAGAACATAATTAATGAACAAAAATACTATCCATTTCTATGCGTAGGAAAGTGAGCCTGGGATCTATCTGGTTTACCATAATGACAAGTTCCTGTTCTCACTGTGTCTGACATCTGCAATCTTGTCTGTATAAAGTCATATGCTGGTGGGTAAAAGAAACATTCATTAAGTAATGAGTATAAATAATAAATATTGCAATCTGTTGGGACAAATGAATGTGTAAATTCATCTGTATGTATTTGAGAAACTGATGTTCAATGTTGCACCAGATCATTTAAAGTATGATAATTTTCCATTAATAAGTCAATAGGAATAATGACTATACAAAAACAATTGAATTTGAATGTGCCCCTCCCCAGCCTTGAGTAGGCCAGAAAGAATTTGTCCTTGCTACAATAAGACCTACATGGAGTCATCCACCCTGGCTTCAAGTGCAAATTCCTACTTGAACTTAAAAGAATAGACTGCCCTCTGACCTTGACTTGCTACATAATCAGAGACATAATCCAGCAGAAATAAAGGATGGGTTAGGTGGGACTTTCCCTATATATATATATACAAGAGCTGAATATTAAACTTTGAGCCATGATCAGAGAACTTTGTCTTGGCTCCATGCTTCTTTTGTCTCTCCATCTCTTTTTCGTTTCCAGCCCTCCTTTCAGGTGAACCCAGTTTGTCTGTGGCCGCTGGACAGGTACACTTGAGTCTATTTTCTTTTTCTCTTTTAAGGGACTGTGTGCTTGCATGTGTGTGTGTGTGTGTGTGTGTGTGTGTGTGTGTGTGTGTGTGTATTGTCTCTGTGCTTTTTAACTTGACCCAAGATAGAGTCATCTTGGAAAAGGGAATTCCAACTGAGAAAATGCCTCCATAAGATTGACATGCAGGCAAGTATGCAGGGCATTTTCTTGATTAATTTTGATGGGAAATGCCCAGACAACTGTGAGTGGTACCAACTCTAGGCATGTCATCCTAGAATAAATAAAATATCATAGTAGAACCATGAAGAATAAATAAGTTACCAGCATTCCTCCATGATATCTGGTTTTATGTCTGCCTCCAGGTCCCTGCCTCTAGGTTCCTGGCTTTAGTTTCTTCACTGGCTTCCTTCAGTGGTTGACTGCCAAGTAGAAGTGTAAAATGAAAGGGACTCTATCTTCCATGTGTTGCTTTTAGTCATAGTGTTTATCACAGCAATGGAAAGCAAGCTAGGACAAAATTTCGGACCAGAGATTAGGATACTGCTGTGTCAGACTTGACCATGTCCTGTTTGGAAAGACCGTGAAAAAAAATTTGAGCTTTGGAATGGAAAAGACTTCAGTTTTAAGGAGTTGTTGTTTGGGAGCTTGGCAGGTAGAAATACTGAGTGCGCTGCAGAAGCTGGTAATCTGGTTTATGCTGTTTCAGAAGGAAATCTGAGAATGTCTCAAAGACTTTATCACAACAATTTGTGTGGTATTTGTGGCACCATGAGGAGAGCAACAATACCAACCAACCACAGCTCCCAGGGTCCTAACCACCAGCCTGGGAGCACTTATGGAGGGATCCAGGGCTTCAGCTGAATATGTAAGAGTAGAGGGCTCTGCCGGGCACAGGTGGAAGATGAGATCCTTGACCTCATGAAGGCTGGACGCCCCAGGGTGTGGGAATTTTGAGGGTGGGGAAGTGGGAGTGGGGGGGGGGTAGGTGGGGGTTACATCCACAGAGAAGAAGGTGGAGGGGTAAGGGGATGGGGGGGTTCCCGGGTGGGTGGGGGATGGGGTAAGGGGATAACATATGCAATGTAAATAAAATATCCAATAAAAAAAAGAAAAAAAAAACAAAAAAAAAGAAAAAAAAAGAAAAAAAAGAAAATAATAGTCTGCAGTTTCTATTCATGCTGGGCTGAAAGAATCAGCTGTGATTAGTAAGAGAAAAGCCCCACTGGAAAACAAAACAAAATAAAAAACAAACAAAAGAACAACACCAAAATCCTTATTTCACTATGCCAATTGGTATTGACTAGATGGGTCTTAAAAATTAGTTGTGATTAACAAGAGACCAGTGTTATTGAAGAAGACTCTTCTAGAAAGTCTTTCCTCAGAATTAGCGAAGAGAAACTGTGGTCAAGAGGATGCAGGGTTGTATCTCAAGCTAGTGGCCAAATGGGGTGATGGATATGATAGTCTCACCAGTGTTTGTTTTGAAAGCATGAAGGAATCATGTATAGGACCTGATGATAGGCAACATAAGGCAGTTTTCTAGTCTCTGAAAAAATTGTCAGAGGCTGTTCTTAAAGGTGCATCATCAGCAACAGATAAGGCCCCAGAATAGAAAGAGTCATGGGAGAAGCAACATTATATTACCAAGTAGCATAGTCAAAGTTCCTGCAGAGAGGCCATGAAACTATTTGTGAACATAATGCCTTAGTTGTAGTGTAAAAAAAGTGTACTAGGATTTTTACATTGTTGGGTTTGGGGTTTGCTTGCATCTGATTATCACCAGACCCTACTTCCCGCCATTGTAACTGTATAACTCACCCCCTCCCAATTTTACAGGACCCCACAGTAGAGAGACATTATACTTTCAAAGAGACACTGTGTATTTTGAAGGGATTAAAAATTTAAAGTGTTTGAACTGTTTAAAAACTGTGGGATGTTAAAAATTAAAATATACATTATATTATAATAACATGATCATGAGGGTAAGAAAAGAAAAGTTACAGTTTCATAGTGATGTAATTATGGGTCAATTACAAGGGGTAAATTCTAATAGTAGTAGTAGTAAGTGTTGTTTCTTGTCATTTTGATATAAACTAGTGTCATCTCAAAAAAAGGGGAAGCTAAATTGAATATATTTACATAAGTTTGTACTTTGTAGAGATAGTGGGACATTCACTGGATTAATAATGGATGTAGGGAGGCCCATTCCTCTGTGAGTGGTGCCACAGATGTGCATGATGTCCTGGGTTTTGTTAGAAGGTTGACTGAGAAAACTATGGAGGCAAAGCAGCATTCTTCTTTTCTTTAGTTCCTGCTTCTAGCTAATGCTTGAGCTCATGCTCTGACTTTTCACACAGATGAATTGTGAAGTAAAAGTGTAAGATAATCTGAGCAATTAGGGCAACCTACAGATTGGAAAAAGGTCTTTATTAACCCTATATCCAATAGATGTACAAAAAAAATACAAAAGACACAAGAAGTTAGACTCCAATGAACAAAATATGCCTATGTAAAAATGGGGTACAGAGCTAAACAAAGAATTCTAAATTGAAGAATCTTGAATTCACTAAAGAAGTGTTCAAGATCATTAGTCATTATGGAAATGTAAATTGTAACAACCCTGAGATTCCACCTCACACCAGTCAGAATGGCTAAGAACAAAAACTCAGGTGACAGCAGATGCTGGTGAGATTCTGAAGAAAGAGGAATACTCCTCCATTGCTGATGGGATTGCAAGCTGATAGAACCATTATGGAACTCAGTGTTGCAGTTCCTCAGAAAACTGGTGCTAGTACTATCTGAGGACCCAGTTATACCACTTCTGAGCATATACCAAAAAGATGCTCCAACACATAACTAGGACACATGCTCCACTATGTTCATAGCAGCTTTGTTTATAATATCCAGAAGCTGGAAAGAACCCAGAAGTCCCTCAACAGAGGAATGGATACAGAATATGTGGTACATTGACACAGGGAGTACTACTCAGCTATTAAAAACAATGACTTTATGAAATTTGTAGGCAAATAAAATGTAACTAGAAACTATTATCCTGAATGAGGTAACCCAGGCACAAAAGGACACACATGGTATGTTACTCACTGATAAGTGTATATTAGCCAAAAAGCTCAGAATACCCACAATACAAGTCACAGACCATATGAAGCTTAACAAGAAGAATGACCAAAGTGTGAATGCTTGAGTCCTACATAGAAGGGGGAACACAATAATCATGGAAGGTAGAGGGAGGTACCTTAGAGGGTGAGAAGAGGGGGATACAAAAGGGGGCAGGATCAGATATGGGAAGAGACAGGTTTGAAGTCCAGAGGGTCAGAAAAATGAACAGAAGTTTGTAACAGCAGTGAGTGAGGAATTGAGGATTGTCACTAGAAAGTACAAGATGCTAGGGAAGTGAGAGGTTCCCAGGACCCAAGAGGGATGACATTAGATGAAATACCCAATGAAGGGGAGATAGAACCTGTAGAGAACATATCCAGTAGAAAGGCACAAACTCTAGTTGAGAGATGGGGCCACCCACCCATCTCAAATTTTTAAACCAGAATTGTTCCTGTCTAAAGGAAACACAGGCACAAAAATGGAGCAGAGTCTGAAGGAAAGGCACTCTAGAGACTACCCCACCTAGGGATCCATCCCAACTGCAGATACCAAACCCCAACACTATTGCTGATGCCAAGAATTGCTTGCTGACAGTAGTCTGGTATGGCTGTCCCCTGAGAGGCTCTGCCAGCACCTGACTGATACAGATGTGGATGCTCATAGCCAATCATCAGACTGAGCATGGGGATCCCAATGGAAGAGTTAGGGGAAGGACTTTAGGACCTGAAGGGGATTGCAACCCCATAGGAAGAACAACAATATCAAGTAACCTGACTCCCAGAGCTCCTAGGGACTAAACCACCACCAACAACAAAAAAAGTACACATGGAGGGACTCCACAGCTCCAGATACATATGTAACAGAGGACTGCTTTACCTGGGATCAATGGGAGGGGAGGTTTTGAAGGTTTGATACCCCAGTGTAGGGGGACACTAGCGAAGTGAGGCAGGAGTGGGTAGATGGGTAGAGACATACTCTCCTAGAAACAAAGGGAGAGGGAATGAAATGTGAGGTTGTGGAGGTGAGAACACTGGGAAGTGGGACATTTGAAATGTAAATAAATAAAATAATCAATAGAAAAGTGTAAAATGAAACACACACTCTTTCCCACAAGCTGTCTATGGTAAAAAAATTTTATTACAGCAAAGGAAATCGTCAGTGTCTAAGTCTTTTCTTCTTATGGACAGATCTATAATTATTTTGGCGTCGAACATGAAGAAAATTGATTAATGTACAAACCATGACAAATGCACAACACATGGTCAGAAACTTGTATGGTCACTTATAAAGATTAAGTTTTAATAACCAAGAGAAATTGTTTAACCATTGTTAAATCTGGCACTGTGGTATGATACCATGTTTAATTTGCTCAGAAAACATACTCTGAGCGAGTTACAGTATATACAAATACTTTCAACCATTCTAAGAGAAAACAAATTCATTCTTTTGTGAAAATGATACATTTGTAAATTTTATGATTGATTTATATGTTTAGCAAAAGATTTATCCCCTAACTAACTATAAAAGAGAAAAATAGATTTGAAATAAGACAGTGTGTTAAGTTTTCTTTGTTGTTAATATGCTATAACAAAAGCAAATGTCCCACTAACAGCAAAGAAAATAATCAAACAATAAAGCTAGGTAAAACATTAAACTAACAAACAAAACAATAATGCCACCTAAAACCAGTATTTCAACACACTGCTTTACTTAGAGTTACAACCGAATTCCTAAATTACAATTTTTTTAAAACTAAGTAAAAATCCAAACCTTGTTTTTAAAATGAGCAATAACCTTACCACACATTTTAATTACAGGCTGGTTAATAACTATATTTGAAGCCATTAAGGCACTGATGTCATTTAGAAAATGAATTCATCCATTTAAGATCAGCAGAAAATCTTGGTAAGTTCATGAATATAATTGAACTGCTTGGACAGATACAAAACAAATAGGAAAACTGGGTCATAGGGCAAACAGAAACTAATGGAATGAAAACAAGAAATAGAACGAAAAAGACATGAGTGATCCTGTTTTTTTTGGCATCGAATGGGAGAAAAAAAGAAAAAAAAATGGAGAGGACATAAATACACATAGATATGGTTGAGAAAAAAAGCTTACTGTAGACGAAACGGAGAATATAAACAGACACAGAGGCATCAGGGAGAGGCCTTAGTGGACACAACCCTGAGCCATATGATAAGAGAGTAGGGAGAGAAGCTGCTGACCAAAAGGGGCAACCTGGGCTAAGAGACTAGCCAAGAGAATAGACAGAAAGACCAGGTACCTAAAGTGTGTATAGGGAAGGCCAGCTAAGGGAAAAGCAGCCTAGCCCCGGGGCTGGAAAAGTTTAGAGTAGGGGTGGTATATGCCAACCATACTCTGTAACAATAGAAACTGTGAGATACAAGTAGATACAGACATATCAGCCATTTGTTCAGTGTTTGAGGCCTAATCTAGCATCAGACTATGATGCTCTGAATAAAGCTGGCTATTGCATGAGACTTTAGTCTGCCCTAGTTTTCAAGCCCCACCCTCCCAGACTCACAGTAGCAAGGAGAGTTTTTTAGGTTGCTGTTGTTTTGGTTTTTAGTTATTTTTTTTTTAATTTTTTGACACTCTAGATTTTATTGCCCCTTCCATGTCTGTCCTCCAACTTTTCCACATCCCATACCTCCAACTCAACCCCCTGTCTCCACAAGGCTGTATCCACCTCCCACCCCCTGTCTCACCTGACCTCTAAAGGCCCTGGGGCCTCCAGTCTCTTGAGGGTTAGGTGCATCATCTCTGATTGAATACAGACCCAGCAGTCCTCTGATGTGTATGTGTAGGGGCCACATATCAGCTGGTATATGCTGCCTTTTTGGTGGGCCAATGTTTGAGAGATTTCTGGCTTCCAGATTAATTGAGACTGCCTGTCCTCTTATAGGTTCATCTTCCTCCTCAGCTTCTTTCAGCTTTTCCCTAATTCAACCACAGGAGGCAGCAGCTTCTGTCCATTGGTTGGGTGTAAATATCTGCATCTGACTCTTTGAGGTGCTTGTTGGGTCTGTCGGAGGGCAGTCACGGTAGGCCCCCTTTTGTGAGCACTCCATAACCTCAGTAATAGAGTCAGGTCTTTGGACCTCCCCTTGAGCTGGATCTCACCTTGGGCCTGTCACTGAACCTTCTTTTCCTCAGGCTCTTCTCCATTTCCATCCCTGTAGATCTTTCAAACAGGAACAGTGATGGCTCAGAGTTTTGACTGTGGCATGGCAACTCGCCCTCTCATTTGAAGCCCTGTCTTCCTGCTGGAGGTGGGCTCTATAAGTTCCCTCTCCCTCTTGTTGGACATTTCATCTAAGGTCCCTCCCTCTGAGTCCTGAGAGTCTCTCAATTCCCAGGTCTCTGGTGCATTCTGGAGGGTCCCCTCCAACCTCTTACCTCCCTAGGTTGCCTGCTTCCATTCTTTCTGCGGGCACTGGGGCTTCAGTCCTTTTCTCTCACTAAATGCCAGATCAGGTTCCCTTCTGCCCCCCCAAAGTTCCTTTTTCCTCCCATGTTCCTGCCTCTCTCTCTACTTGTGATTGCTTTCTTCTCCCTCCTTAGTGGGACTGAGGTGTCCTCACTGGGGCCCTTCAGCTCATTGACACTTTTGAGATCAGTGGACTATATCTTGAGTATCCTGTACTTTTTTTTTTCTTGGCTAATATCTACTTATTAGTGAGTACATACCATTCATGTCCCTTTGGGTCGGAGTTACCTTACTTAGGCTGATATCGTCTAGTTCAATCCATAAGCTTAGCTTATTGTTTATACATTTGCCACTAAACAAGGAATAGTTATATCATATTAGGCATTATTATTACTTGGTTATTGTTTTCATTTGGACTTTTTTTTCTTTTCTTTTTCTTTTTTTGTTTGTTTTTTTGGTTTTTTTTTTTTGTTCTGTTTTTTCGAGACAGGGAATCTCTTTGTAGTCCTGGTTGTCCTGGAACTCACTCTGCAGACCAGGCTGGCCTTGAACTAAGAAATCCACCTGTCTCTGCCTCCCAAGTGCTGAGATTAAAGGCACTTGCTCGGCTTCATATATACACAAACCCCTTCAGCTCCTTCAGTCTTCTCTCTAACTCCTCCATTGGGAACCCCATGATCAGTTAAATGGTTAGCTGTGAGCATCTGCCTCTGTATATTTTAGGCTCTGGCAGACCTTTAAGGAGACAGCTATATCAGGCTCCTGTCAGCATGCACTTCCTGGTATCCACATCAGCCTCTACATTTGGCGACTGCACAAGGGATGGATACCTAGGTGGAACAGTCTCCAAATGACCCCTCCTTCAGTTTCTGTCTCATACTTTGTCTCCATATTTGATTCCATGAGTATTTTGTTACTCCTTCTAAGAAGGACTGAAGCACTCACACTTTGGTCTTCCTTCTTCATGAGCTTCATGTGGTCAGTGAGTTGTATCTTGGGTATTGTGAGCTTTTGGGCTAATATCCACTTATCAGTAAGTGCATACCATGTGTGTTCTTTTGTGATTGGGTTACCTCACTCAGGATGATATTTTCTAGTTCCATCCATTTGCCTAAGAATTTCATAAAGTCATTGCTTTTAATAGCTGAGTAATATTCCATTGTGTAAATGTACCACATTTTCTGTACCCATTCCTCTGTTGAAGGACATCTGGGTTCTTTCCAGCTTCTGGCTATTATAAATAAGGCTGCTATGAACATAGTGTAGCATCTTTCCTAGTTATGTGTTGGAGCATCTTTTTGGTATATGCCCCGGAGTGGTATAGCTGGGTCCTCAGGTAGTACTTGGACCAATTTTCTGAGGAACCACCGGGCTGATTTACAGAGTGGTTGTATCAGCTTGAAATCCCACCAACAATGGAGGAGTGTTCCTCTTTCTCCACATCCTCACCAATATCTGCTATCACCTGAGTTTTTGATCTTGGTCATTCTGTCTGGTGTGAGGTGAAATCTCAGGGTTGTTTTGATTTGATGACTAAGGACGTTAAACATTTCTTTAGGTGCTTCTCAGCCATTTGGGTTTCTTCAATCTGGAATGAACTACAGTCCACAAATGGAAGACACAGGCTTTTGATCTAGATTTTGACATGGGATGACACATGATTTTGATCTGTAACTTGAGGGATAGAGACCATGAAAAGGTTAGGCCCAGGCATGGCAGTACATGCCTTTAATCCCAGAAGACAGAGCCAAGCATTACTCTGAGTTCAAGGCTAGCCATACACAAAGAAAGATCCAAGTATAGAAAATCTTAGGTCCAGGCATTGCTATACACTCCTTAATCTCAGTGTTTAGGAGATAGAGCCATGCACATCTCTCAGTTCAAGTCAGTCTACAGAGCAAGTTCCATAACAGCCAAGGTAAGGCAATGAAAGTCTTGGAAAACAGAAAGCTGGTGATAATGTAATAGAACAAAAAGGAATGTTCCAGTCCCAGAAAGCAGCAGATCTCAGCAGCTTCAGCAACATGGCACTGGCTTTAGATTGAAGAGTAGAAGAGGCTACATTGATAGTCGATTCTGATTAGCTGGAGGAGCTGAGAGTTCTACACCTTAATCCAAAGGAAGCCTAGAACAGACTGTCTTCCATGTGGCTAGGAGGAAGGTCTCAAAACTTACCTTTACAGTCACACACTTGCTGCAGTATGGCCATACCTATTCTAAAGAAGGCCACACATCCTAATAGTGCCACTCCATGTGCCAAGTATACACAAGCCACCACATTCCACTCCCTGACCTCATAGTCTATAACATCCTCAACAATGTTGAAAGTTCAAAGTTCATAGTCTATTCTGCCTTTTAATTGTAATTCTCTATAAAATCAAAAAGCAGATCACATACCTTCAACATCATAAGATATACATTACCATTCTAAATGCCATAGTGAGGAAATACTGGGCCAAAGCAAGACCAAAAACCAGCTGGGAAATCTAAAAATTTAGCATCTCCATGTATGGTGTCAAAGCTGTGTTGTTATCTCTAAGTCCTTTCATCTTTGTTGACTGTAACACAATCCTTTTTCTTTAGCTGATTCCACTAAAGCCTTCCTCTGCAGATATCCCACAGCTCTGGCATCTCTAACATCTTGATGTATCCAAAAGCAACTTCAACTTCATAGCTCCTTTTTCCAGTATCTGGAATCCACACATAATCTTTTGGGTTCCTCCAAATATCTTGGGTCACTTTTCTAGCTCTTCTCTCTGCCAAGGACCACCCTCACCTTGGAGAAGGGTATTTGAGTGAATGGATATTTGAGAGTGATTAAACAAATGATTTGAAGTCAAATAGTGAGTCTCAGCTGAGGGCCAAAGTTCTGCCCTAGATGGCTCCATAGACACTCTCTGTAGATAGCTCTTGGCTATGTAGTCTTTGCAAGACAGCTTTCTACTTGAAACAGCTCTTTCAAGACAGCTCTCTCTGCCTGAGACAGATCTCTCTTGCTAAAGAAAATTCTAAAATCTCTCTGGGTAGCTTATGGGTTTTCCAATCAAAGTCATAAAAGATTCTATAAAAGTTTCTTCCTGTTAGAAAAATTCTAAAATTAATTCTTGGGTTTTCTGGTCAGAATCAGAAAGCCAGAAAACATTGTAAAAAAGAAACTGTGCTCATTCTTCAGACAGTCTGATCTGGATAGCTGATTGAAAACATTCTAAAACAGCTATCTTAGCTCTCTAAGTAATTCTTGAGATTTATAGCCAAGGCCATAAATCCTGTTAGAAAAAAATTCTAAAATAGCTGTGTTCAGTCTCCATAGATTTTTCTGACCAAACTAGAAATTCTGTTTGAAAAAAAAAATCTTGAAGAGCTGTATTCACTCTCCAGAGATCTCCAGACATCCCAGTTCTTGCTAGAAAAAATTCTAAAAAAGAACTGATATTGAACTCTGCTAGCTCATCTCATGTATAGAAAAAGTCCAGTGTTTTACTTACATTTGTGTTTTTTGAGTCCTACTTGTTTTAATTGTAGCCATTTTGTATTCAGTCTCCATTTTACTCATAAGGTGAAATTAAGTTCAGGTTCTCAGATTCTACTTCCCAGAAGTAATTATTAATAGCTAACACTGAAGAATGCTACTAATAGGCCAAAAATTTATGAATAGATTATTTATATTCCGTTATCTCAATGTTCTGAAATTACCTTGTTCACTATCAGCCCCATCAACCCTCTTACCTCACTCAGGATCATTCAGTTTAAAGGTTAGATGATAATTTGTCTAGTTAGCCAAAATGTTATACCACTTTACTGCTTGCTTTTAAACTTTTGGATTTGGTGTTCCTATAAAAAGCCAATCCTAAGAACAGACTAGTACCACAGTGAAGCTAGGCTTCAAAGTCCTTTTTGAGGTCCTGAATGTTGTATATCAGAATGTGTATTAAATAAAATATAACCTGTTTCAAAGTACGATATAAAGGAGAGCAGTAGATAAGATACAGCTCAGTGGTTGAGTGTTTGGCTAACATTCACAAAATTCAACCTTGCATCTGAAATAAGAAGTTACTTCTTATAGGTTCGAATGTTTTCTTACTACCAGGAGGAGATTTTGTATTTATACAGTCTTTTCATTGAATGTATTTATTGCTTTAAGCTATTTATAGTTTAATGTTATGAATTCTCCAAAATTCATCCACAAGCATTTTTTTTCATATTTTTTCCTTTTCAAAATTTTTACCACTTTTTAGTATTCAATGTAAAACCACTAAGTTGGTTATTAATATTATTTCTAAGTATTTTAGTACTACTTAAATATTGTTGATAGATTGATTTCTATTTCAATCTGTAATTCTCAGTGAACACATAGCTACTTGAGATTTCGTAAGCAGACCAGAATTTCCATGTAATATTTTCGTTAAGTAGTCCCTAGAAGCAACTGTTACTCCTCCTGCTAAAATTACCATGGAAACATGGGAAATTTTGTGTTTATAATGTACAAGGCTTTGGGATTTTCAAGCATTCAAATTCTTGGCCTTTTTTAATGAAGGAGATTAAATTTTCTACCAAAGAATATAACTGGTTTTAATAAAACTAAATCTGTGACTAATGCCAAGTCAGATTTTGCTCTTCACAATAGTAGGTGACCAAATAAAGAATTTCCCAGGAAGCCATGCTTAAGAGACCCTAAGCATCATAAAGAAACAGAATGCTTTCTGCAAGTGGAAGAATGGAATAATCTGATGCATACTCAGAGATGTCACTGGGGTTCCTCTGTATTCATCCATGATGAAGATCACACACTTGGAGCATTGTAGTAGTCATAGCCTAAAGGGGAATAATATGAAGAAGACTGAAACATCTGAGGATAGTATGAGCTTCAAGTATCACAATGCAGAACAAAGAATAGGGGAATCCAGAATACATGTTAGAGAATAAAAGACAACTATTAGTTGCAGCCTCATTTTAACAAATCTAAATAGTATATATACTTGTCCCATTAGCAAAGTTCCATTGATTATTATCCTTATGTGGAAATTTTGAATAAACATCACTTTGAAGAAATATTTTGGGTTGAAAGTTTTGTGGGTAGGTTTGGGTCTCTATTTCTCCACTACAGTTCCTGACTATGGGAATTAACCTCTTCTGGTTCCATATCTTCAATGTAGTAAATCACAACTAAGCTCACCCTCATTGATTCTAGGGTGCCTTCCTTGTCCTAGGCCATGTCTCATCCGGGAGATGCCCTTTAGCTTATCACCCCTGTCAGTTTCAGATTTCTATTCATTTTCATGTCCCTCTAGCCATCTCTCCTGTCCTTCTCCACACCTTATCCTAAAGTGCGCTTTCCCTTCCCAAGGCTCCAGTCCTTCCAGTTCCCATATGCCTCTTATGACTACTTTATTCTCCCTTCTAAGTGAGATTCAAGATCCCTTTCTCGTGGCTTCCTTCTTGTTTACCTTCTTTGGGTCTGAGAAGTATAACAAGATAGCTGTATTTTATGGTTAATATCCGCTTATAACTGTGTTGATATCATTCATGTCACCTTGGAATTGAGTTACCACACTCAGAATGATATTCTCACGTTCCACCCATTTGCCTGCAAAATTCATAGTCTTGTTTTTAATACCTAATAGTATTCCATTGTATAGATATGCCACATTTTCTTTATCCATTTTTAAGTTGAGGGGCATCTACGTTTTTTCCAGTTTGTGGCTATTCCAAATAAAGCTGCTATGAACATAGTTGAACAACTGTCTTTGTGAGATGTTAGAGCATCTTTTGGGTATATCCCAGGAGTGGTATAGCAGGGATTTCAGGTATAACTGTTCTCTGTTTTCTGAGAAAAGAGAAAATTGTTTTCAAAAGTGGTTGTACAAGTTCTCACTCCCACCAGCAATAAAGGAGTGTTCTCCTTAACTCCACATAAAAAACAGCATGTGCTATCTCTTGAGTTTTTGATCTTATCCATTCTGATGGATATAAGATAGAATGTCAGAGTTGCTTTGATTTGAAATTGGTCTTATCTAAAAGTAATTTTGGCATGGGGGAGGAAGCACAGACAGAGGGAATGGCTAACCAATAACTGGCCCAAATTGATACTGATCCCATGGCCAAGCTCCAATCTCTAACACTATTAATGATACCTTGTTATGCTTACAGAGAAGCATGTTGTCTTCTGAGAGGCTCTACTCAGCAACTGACTCAGACAGATACAGACACCCAGAGCCAAGCAGTGGATGGAGCTTTGGGATTCTTATGAAATAATAGGAGGAAGAATTGTGGGTCCCAAAGGAGATAGTAACTCCACTGTAAAAACAATAGAGTCAATTAACTTGGACCTTTGGGGTTCTTAGAGTCTGAAAACCAAAGAATATACGTGGCCTAGATTTAGGTCTCCCCACTCATATGTAGCAGATGTTCAGCTTGACCTTCATGTGGATCCTGAAAAACTGGAGCAGAGGCTATCTCAAAAGTAGTTACCTGCCTTATTACCCAAATATGATCTTAGAGAATGCTGTGAAAGATGGAAGGCCCTTATTGCCATGTAAATATTCATCTTCATCAGCCAGAGGCAGAAACTCCTGGAAATCAAGATAAATTCAATCATGAGGATGGCAGAAGACAGAAGCCTTGAATGGCTGTTCAGAGACTCTACCATCAGCTGACTGAGACAGATGAAGGTACGTACAGCCAATCATTTTATTGATGTTGGTGACCCCCATGGTTAGAGGAAGGATTAAAGGAGGTGAAGGTGATGGCTATCCTATAGAAAGACCAACTGTTTCAACTTACCCCGACCCCTGGGAGCTCCCAGAGACTAAACTATCAACCAAAGAACATACATGGGCTAGTCTGTGGCCCCCAACACATAAGTAGTAGAGGACTGCCTTGTCTAGCTTCAGTGGGAGAAGATGTGCCTAATCCTGTAGAGACTTGATGCCCCATGGAAGGAGGATGCTGGAAGGGTGGTGTGTGAGTTGGGGGTAGGTGGGTTATGGGGGTGTTTGGGAAAGCACCCACTCAGAGACAAAGAGGGAGAGGAATGAGATGACTACTCTTGCAAGGAGTACCTGGAAGGGGGCAACATTTGTAATATAAATAAGTAAAACAAAGGTTTAAGAAAGATATTGAAAACAACAGATTTTGTACCGAGTAAGCTAACATTTGTAAGGTTACAAGCATAGAATAGTCAAAGTTGACATCACCTACTATTCTTTGGAAGTTTATAGCTTGTCCCTAGGTTTAAGATTTATGAGCTTCTATGTCAGTAGCAAGTGTAGTGATGGCACTGTCTACCAGTGGATAATGGGAAATAATTATGTATAGTTTTATAATCCAAACAGTAGTCTGTGAAACTATCCAAATTTCCATAGACATAACGTTCTCGTGGACTCATTAATGTTGCCTTCTACTTTTCCTTCTTTATTCTTCTCTTTAATTATGAAGTTGACATTTCTTGAAGTTACCTCTGGACTACATCACCTGAAATCCTAGTCTCATAATCTACTTTGGAGGAACTTTGTGATTGCTAGACTACATACTACCTTTTATAGACATTTCAACAACACAATTAACATCTATGCACATGTTGCACAAATGGATAGTTCAGCTTCATAAATAGGGCAATTTTTCCAAGTCAATTTATCAAATTACTTATGTAAACATAAATCCACAAGATAACCTACTCACTGTGAGACCATGAGATCACTCAGTGTGTACAGCACCTGCATCCCAATCCCACCTACAAAATTTAGATTCTGGAATCTATGTAAAAGCCAGACGAGATAAACTCTTCAAGGTTGTCTTCTGTCCTCTGCATGCATGCTTTGGAGTATGTGGTCTCTCTCTGACACACATATTTAATATGCACATATAAAGTAAGAAGACAGCCTACAAACTGAAAACAATAACATTTTAAAAATTCACCAATTATATATGTTGAAATCATTGTCATAATCAGTGTGGATTTGCATTTATTTAGCATGTAATAAAGGAGACTATTTATATGCATGTTTATTCTACTCTGAATGTTGGAGATTACAAGCAATATCTACCTACATTCCCTATAGCATTATCACTCACCTTCAGATGTGTAAGAGTTATTATTGCCAGGGAATGGAGGGATGCTTAGCCAGGACAGAGTCTATTGGTACAACTATGAGTTCCTGACTTTATATAATGAATTCTCTTCGTGGAGTGAAAATATGTGGATTTACAAATTATTCCCCAGGCAGTTTAACCAACAGGTTTGTGTCAGGTGCTCAGAGAGATCCTGTCTCAACAAATTTTGGAGAGAGAATGAAAATATAGCAATATTAACCTCTAACCCCATCATGGAGAACATGTACACATGAGCACACCAACATAATGCAAACACCCTGAAGAAAGAATATGTATATGTATATGATATATATGTGTGTGTGTGTGTGTGTGTGTGTGTGTGTGTGTTAGACACAAAAAATACAAACACACCACACACGGACACAAATAGATCTTCAGTATATGTGACTTTGTAGATTAACAGCTTTAATCATTTTAATTGTTTATTCAATTTGTTATTTTATTTGGACTTAGTACAATAAACATTTTGATTTATATCTGTTGTTAATACAATCAAATAGAAAAATTTAACAGCTCTAACAAACCCAATGTAGTTAAGAATATTTACTCAGCATATTACCATAATTTTTGAAGCATAAATTTAGATCTTTTACTGTGTATTACGTCAATATTTGAATGTTTGCATACAGTAAGATTTTAGTTTACTTTTTCCGGTTTTGCTTTTTTATCCATTGGTCAGGAACATACCATATATTTGTTAGTCTGTAATCCCGCCTCACATACTTTAGCCCAGCCCATCAAAACACTTTCTAAATGATTCAGCCTATACCTGAGATCATCCGAAGCACCACAATATGGTGATATTTGCTGAGGAAGCTCTCAAACCTATCTACTTTTCTTTAAAAATGTATACAAGATTCATGTATGTAATTGTCCATATGTTTAACATTAGCCTTGCTGCAAAATTTCCCTAAAAATCATCTGAAATCATTGAAATTTAGTTCTAACCAATTTCAAAAATAAGAGAAGTATACAAAAACAAGACAGAAAACATCTAGGTGGAAAGTGTTTTTTGTTTGTTTTTATCCTTTTCTTTTTAAAATAATTTTATTCGTTTATATTTCAAATGATACCCCCCTCCCAGTTACCTGTCTAGGATCTCCAATCCCATTCCCCATCTCTCCCCTCCCTTGCCTCTATTAGGGTGCTCCTCCACCAACTTCCCCACTCCTGTCTCACCTCTCTATCATTCTCCTATGCTGAGGCATCAAGCCTCCACAGAACCAAGGACCTCCCCACCCATTGTTGTCAGATAAGGTCATCCTCTGCTACATTTGTATCTGGAGCCATGGGTCCGTCATGTATACTCTTTAGTTAGTGGTTTAGTCTCTGGGAACTCTGGGTGGTCCAGTTAGTTGATATTGTTCTTTCTATGGTGTGGCAGTCCCCTTCAGCTCCATCAGTCCTTCTTCTAGCTTTCCCATTGTAGCCCCCAGGCTCAGTCCAATGGTTGACTGTGAATATCTGCATATGTATTGGTCAGGTGCTAGTAGAACCTCTCAGGGAAGGGCCACACCAGGCTCCTGTCAGCAAGTGCATCCTAGCATCAGCAATCGTGTCAGGGTTTGGTGTCTGCAGATAGAGTGGATCCTAAAGTGAGGTGGTCTTTGAGTAGCCTTTGCTTCAGTCTCTGTTCCATTTTTTGTCCCTTTCTTTCCTTTGGACAGGAACATTCATGGGTTAACAATTTTCGGATGGATGGGTGGCCCAATCCCCCAACTTGGGACTGTGCCTATATACTGGAGGTCATTTCTACAGGTTCTATCTCCCCTTTGTTGGGTATTTCAGCTAAAGTCATCCCCATTGGGTCCTGGCAGACTCTTGATTCCCTGGCATCTGGGCATATAAAGTCTTATAAAATGTAAGATAAAGAAAAAAAAGCAATCTGAATTATGTACCAGGAGCAATATGATTTACAAATGAAGAAGAAATATATGATTGAATGAGAAGATAATGTAGCCAGTAAAAAGAAAGGATAAAATACGAAAATATTTGTGTCTAACGTATTGTAAGATCCAAACAAATTAAAACTAGGTGGGTAATTTAAAAAATAAAAGGATTGTAGAAAAATTAAAGTTGAAAAATATTTTCATAGATTCCACTGGACTTTGAGTATAGTTTTACATAAATTTTAAAGTTTCTGTGGAATATAACATATGATAGAGTAATTTTATGCTGTAATATGTAGTTTTATACTGTAATGTGTATGCATACGCACACACATTATATATATATATATATATATATATATATATATATATATACACACAATATTAGTACTTAATCAAGGACAATTATACTAATATATACCTTCTAAGACTTTCTGTGTTTACCCTTAAGTTTCTCATTTAGTATTAAGTGCTTTTTAAATTTTTTCAACCTAAATTGGGTTCTTTGTAAATTTCACATCATGCATCCCAATTCCATTCATCTCCCTGTCATTGGTATATGATCTCTGTCCTTGAAAAGAAACCCTCTAAGTAACACAAAATAAAATAAAACATAACTTCATGTTTCTGTAAAGCTACAATGTGTCACACAGTATATCATTCTGTCCAAAGAGCTTCACTTGCAAATGTTCATTGCAATGATTCTTTGGTCTGATTCAATAACTCTGGCTTCTGCTGTGATATCAATTGTGGATCCTCACCAGGATTCATCTGCTGTTGCCCTGTGTCAGAGAAATTCTGCAGCTTTAGTTCTTTAGGATTGACCACTTTAAGTGCTTTGGCAGTTCATAGGTGGGCTAGATGTAGGGGTGGGTTAACTCAAAGTACTTTCTCTGGGTCTGGGTGGTAGCTGAGTTGGTCTGCATGAAAGCTTTCTTGAGCATTTGCCACCATTGCCAGCTCTTCTGCTTTGCCTAGGTAAGGGTCAGAGTCAGGATTCCTGTCTGTGGCAGCTGGGAAAGGGCAAGATGGGCTATGTCATGCCTATACCTTGAGGCCTTCTCACATGTACCTCAGCCACCAGGGCAGCTCTGCTCTGTGTCTAGGAAAGGTGCAGGTAGGAGATAAGGGGACACTCTCCTGACTGCTAACTGCTCCGGTTGGCAAGGTTCTGGGCCATTTGCCTTCTCGAGGCCAGATCCCTGTGATGCCCAGATTAGGGACATGACCAGCTCTGCTCACCACTCAAACATTTATATGACTCCAAGCTGCAGCCCAGAACAGGGGCAGCAGTACATGTTGGGCCCAAACTTCACCATGGCCTCTGGTAGCAGTGAAGGGTCACCATTCACCGGTGTCCAGTTCTACCTCCCCTCTCATCATAGTGTGACAACCACTCCACTTAGTTTTTTATCGTGCCTCTCCATCTCATATGTGTTCATTATAGTAGCACCAGCATGTGCTGTGTCAGCAATGACATCTTTTGAAAGGTAGGATGGTTAAATGCTTACCCAACTCAAAGACTTCAAAGGAAATAAAACCCTGGCCATAGTTAACTCAACATATAATATTGATATTCAACATAGAGTTGTTGTCTCCTGGTTGAACCACCACCATAACCGACTAAAGAGATCAGCAAATAGTCCAGTCATGAGACATAAATGCAGAAGGTCATGTCGCATCAATTGTGGGTCTCCACTCTGCAGCTACTGCTCTTCTTCCTGGAATAGAATGCAGCTCTGGGAGTCACAGCAACTCACACATCAGTCAGTTCTCTACAGAATGAAGGCATAGGCTCACTGGTACTTGTATTTGTTTCTGGCTCTATTAATGGACAGTATAGATCAGGATTTCCCAAGGAGTAAGAACAGCAACTGCCTTCATATCCCCAGACCCCCCTCTCTTCAGAGCTCACAAACAACTTAGCTTCTCTTTCGCTTCCATCTCTCCACCAGCTACTAGCTCCTTTCTTTCTTGCTTTTCACTCTAGCACCTACTTGTTTACTTGCTCTCTGTGTTGTCTCAGTGCTTCAGGCAGTGTCTTGGCTAAGCCAACCAGCTGTGCTTTTGTTAACTGTGAAAATCCACAAAATTCACAAATGTTCTGTTTGTTGCTTCATTAATGATTTCTATATATCACATGAAATACACCATCATCATCATCATCATCATTTGAAATGGAAATGTCTGGGTATGTCAGGTGTTACAGACTAGCACTGTGATTTGCTAAGACAGACTCACATTATGTTTTGGTGAGGCAAGACCTATGGGAGGACATATGATGTTCAGAGAGAGTATAACTAGAACTCAGTGAACAGTGATGGTATGCTTACATAGCTAGCTTTGCAACTCTTAGTTGGTCCATCATCTTTGCTGATCTTCACTTTGTTGAGAGAGCAGTAGAGAACTTCTCCTGGTGTCCTGGCTGTAATGGACACTCCTACTGACTCTGACTCGTGCTGATGCGGCAGAGGCTTGGCATTTTCTCTAGATTGTGCCGCCATTGCTGGTTTGTGTTTACAATCTTGACACTACTGAACTGGAATGCTTGTATCCTGACAAATGGAGATTGGAATCACCCCAAAGAAATTATTTTTAAACAGGTCCACACCCTATTGTCCTCTTTACTATCTTTTCTCTACTACCTTTGGACGGTGGGCTAGAAGTGGGGAGAAAGAATTTGAGAACCCTTATTAAAATAAGGTTTAATAATCTAAGTCTGCAATTATTTAGGTAGAAAGTAACCTCTCATTATTTTGATGTGGAATGTACCTTAAATCTTCATCATTATGTGTCACCTCATTTCTATCAGTAAGCATCTTTATATCATCAGGAAAAGAGATGGAATGTGAGAAATTCTATATGGGAAAAGAGGAAGATGGGGAAGCTGACTGCATCTCCCTATTCTTGATAGCATTGTGCTTTATTATTTTAGTACAGTTGTAAATATGATTGACGAGGGCACAGCAATGAAAACAATCATTTCCCCAAATGTAAACACCCAATTTGACTGTCCACAAAACACACTGTAGAGTTCTGTCTGTATTATTTAACAAAGGTTCTATGCTTCCTTTCTTCAAGCACCTGCTTTAGTGAGGATAGGGAGGGTCCTGTTGCTGTTTCCTCTGCTGCCTTGTTTTCATAATGTCTACATGAGTATGGATATTGTATCTGACTGTGGGACTTTGAGACTACACATTGTGTAAACATGTTTTGATGTCGCAGATTTACAAGTAAATGTCTTTTCATATTGTTTAGAAAAAGAATTTATACTTTGCCATAACTGTGACCTAGAATCAATTATTTCATGCCTCTGTGTTTCAATCTCTTCTGTTATGAATTTACGCAGTACTAACTGAAGTTGTATGTGCTTAATTTAATGACTGGATAAGAAAGCACCTTTTGTTGGACATATTTTTCTATACATTATTTTCCCAGCACATGTTAATCACTGTGATTTTACATAACAGAAAGCATTTTTGATGTATATATACATTTCTTAAATGCACAAATTTTATTTTAACCTCATTGACTCCATCACTGTCTGTTCTCTTACAGTATGTGGCACATACTATTGAGTACTCAATGTTTATGTATCCGGTGTCCTGTTTTCTTTTAGTATTTTTATATGTAGTTTATTAATAAAGCCTTTGTGGTACACACACACACACACACACACACACACACACAAACACATTCATATCAACATGCACATATGTATATATGTATATTCATGTAGTGAAGCACCAACTTTATGAAAAATATTTTTATTTTTACAATTAAAAATATGATATGCCCTTTCTGAAATATTTTTTCCTGGATTTGGTAGTCTAAAGACATTATGATAAAAATTAAGTAAAAGGATATTTATTCAGCATATAAAAGTGAATTCCCCATTCATTATAAATGTTCCTTCTTATGTATGGAAAGAAAGATTTGAGAATGATGGAACAATGCATTGACTCCTTATTTTGTGTGCTTCATACCCAGACAACTAATTTGTGCTTAAGATGATGAAATCACACAACCTAAAGCTGCACCAGAGCTGGGTTTCAGATATCAGTCTGACATAGTAGTGCATTTTATGCACCATTTTGCAAACCTGTGTATTATCTCCTTCCACACATATAAAGTAATTTCTTCTGCCAAAATAATGGAGGAAAATACCCCTATATTTATGTTTTATTCTGATTGAAGTGTGTTATTGATCAGACTCTATACCACAGTATTTTAGTCCTCCCAGAATATGGCAGTTTGAATCATGAATTTTAGTATCAGTTATAAAGGCTTACTTAAACCTTCTCCCTCAAAAATTGTTTCTCGACACTATATATCTTGTGCAAGCACTTTCTACCTTCCCATGTCAGCTGTAACCTTCCCACCAGGGCTCTGGGTTAAGTACTGAAAGCTGTGGCGATAAAAGCTTAATTCCTATCAGTCTGTCAAAGTCGGCTGTCAGAACTGGTACCTTAAAGTTGCTGTAAAGTCTAAGAACAAACAGTGTGGGAAAGAAAAATATGATTCAATATCCAATTTGTCTAGTTAACTAACTGAGCTCACAAGGAATATCTTTACTTTGGCTTTTTAAAATCCATAAAAAGAAAAACAGTAAAAATAATGGTTTATAGAACTATTCTACTTAAGTCCAACAGAAGTATAATTTTTATATAAAATCATGTTCCTTCATAAAAGAATTCAGATTGATTACAGTTTATTTCCTTGAAAGCCTGACCCTTCTTTGATAAATAGCAAATGTTTTCTTTGTTTGTTTTCTTTGCACATAGTTTGGTGATCTGTATGTTCCAGGCCTAAAACAATGTCTGCACTGTGGAATGTTCTAAAAGAACCGTTGGTAAAAGTAGGATACACCACAAGGTTTTTGAACATGTAATCTGGGGGCATGTTATAGGAGAGATCAGTTGTATACCTGTTTCAGAATGCCTACCAATATTCATTGTTAGTGAAACCGAGCTATGTACCATAGGTACCATGTATATGTAGCCATTCTCAACCAGGGCATCGTTTTTGATTGTTCGCTGTAGACTATGCTGAGTGTCACACAGTGCTACCCATGAGAGCACTAATACCTTGGGACTTGCAGATCTAGAATACGCTTAGGATCTAGGATGCTCCTCATTGAATAATCAGATGATTACTGGGAGCCATGAACATGAAAGTCAGAGTCCTAAACAGGAATATGGTGCTTGAGTAGACAAAAGGGTGACAGTGACTTTAAGTGCCTTTAAAGTTAGCACCAAAATATTACTATTAAATCAGTATTTACTGATAGATTTTTTTAAAATTTTGTATTGTGTTAAGACCTTCAGTTGTAAACTATATTCTTAGAAACTGTGATCAGAAATATGGAAGAAACATGCTGAGAGAAAAAAGTGGAAATCTCTTTCTTAATTGGCAATAAGGAACATTTTCTACTGCTGTGAATTAGTTTCCCAGAGCTTTGGGGATAATCATACAAGTGTATTCTTTAAATGTGACCAGAGTGTAATGCAAGGGACTTCATTTAGTATAATAACTACATACAGTATTGAAGGCTAGTTAGGTTTAACTGTTTATTATTATGTTATGAAATAAAAATTATTTACATAACATTAAATACTGTATTTCAGTATTATACAATAGTAGATAGTAGTTACAGTTTTATTAGTCTGTTTTTCTTCATTGTTTACAATGTACCTCATTTACCTTATCAAGGACCAAGTGTATTCTATGAGGAAAATATTTTCAAGTTAAATATATGATCTTGAGGTAATCACTAAGAGTTATTAAATAGAGAATATAGTATCAAAAACTTGTGGGACAAGGAGAAATTACGTTTACTGATATATAAAATTGTACTATAAAAGTAAAATTTTTAATTCTACAATTTAATTGTAATTTTTAATACTATGAATAGTTTCTTGTTTTATGAAATGTAGATTGCTTAAATGATAAATCTGTATAGAGTACCCAGCTGAAAAATCACTCCTGTCTTTATAAAGAACAGACTTGCGGAAGCATGTTATCAAGCCTCCTTAGGGACTTAGGCAAGCATATATCCTCCTGGGGCACCATTTCTAAAAGACTACTGTCAGATCCTAGCTACGAGAGTGATGATGATAAATGCATTAGCTACATAGATCACAGGAATCATTAAGCTTGTGAATCAAATCATTACATTGTATATCTTTGCTGCAGCCAATCCGTGAAGTTGAAATTTTATAGTAAAAGGCAAGGTTTTTCCTATATACTCTGTGTATGTATGTGTGTGTGTGTGTGTGTGTGTGTGTGTGTGTGCGTGTACACACACACATACACGTTTGTATCCACATGCTCGATGGATACCTATACATACACCATAGCACATCTAGCATACATCCCACAGCCCAAGTGTGAAGGTCAGAAGACAAATTCTAAGAATTGATTCTCACCTTCCACCTTGTTGAGGGAAACATAAACTTTGGTTTCTTTGCTGCAGTCAATACTCTGTAGCTCCCAGCATAGAGCGTCTAGGTAGTTTTCCTTATCTTGTTCTCTCATCGAACAGCAGGAAATCTGTGGTTACTGGTGTGCAGCACCACTTATGGATGTTCATATCAGTTCTGGAGATCTAACTCAGGTCCTTAGACTTGCCCAATAGGTGCCTTTGCCTCCTGAGACATCTCTTTAGCTGTAGCTATACAGCTTTTCTAGTTTTTCCTTATGTGTAATAGTTTAGAATTTACCTCACAAAGTCTAATGATTCATCCATTTGTGAATGGTTGACAACGTTTATTATAACAGAAATTATGGTTGATTTTGATACTGTTTATGTACCTTTTCATCTTATAAATTAAAGATTGATTACATATTTTAGAATGATTTAAAGTTGTTAAGGCCATCCAATAAAAATTTTATGTAAATTTTTAGCTGCTCATGTATAGAAAGCATGGAGCAAGTATAGAAAGGACAGAATAGCATGTTCTTTCTACCCTTGGACTGTCTTTCAATATTTTTTTCCAACAGAAATGCTGTGACTTGTTTGTCATTACCATATTAAAACAGGGTGGAGTTTTCTGAGAAACAAATTTATTTTATCCTTTGTTAAATCTGGTGATATATTATTGCAAAATACTAAGAATAGTATGATTAATATCTATATAGCATCTCTTGTGTTTTAGAACAAATGGACTAAGAATGTATCTTGTTTACTGACATTATTTTAACAATATGTATTACAAAGGGTATCTTATTTAGATGAAACAATAGATGCAAACAAAAGAAACAGTGGCAAACTATCTATGTGAAGCTTTAATGGTAATACTAAAATCTCTCATTAGAAAATCTTTAGAAGAGTCTTGAGGCTACAACCTGAACCAGCTCAGCCTTATGAACATGGCTCAGCCTCCAGGGCATCTTCTCTGGAGGGGGAATGAATATTGTACTGTCGTTATGCAGCACATCTCATTTTTATTCTGTTCTAATTCATTCATGTCTAGGGGCTGCTTCTAGGCCACAGTGAAATGACTCTAGAGCTTCACCAGAATCTACTTGTACTCATGTATACTTTCCTTTCACCATTTTTACTTCAATACTGCAGTTGCTGGATGCCCAAGCCTTGCCATGCTATTCATCTTGCTACACAGGAGTTTCCACAAATCAACCTTTGCAAGTCAAACACTGGCTTGCCTGCCAGGTGGCTGACAGGAGATAAAGTAGTATTCTAATTATTTTCATGGATATTGAAATTGGATTTGCACTGGTAGATTAGTAATAATTGAGAAGTGTTATCTGAATAAATTATTAAATACTTTTTTATTGCATGAGTAAAGGAAACGAATAGGAGTAAATATGCACAATCACAAACTAATTGTAGTAAATAGCCAGGAGAACTAGACAGATTTTATATAAAATATCTATGTAAAAATTAAAAAAAATATGTGAAATTCAAGAGTTTTTAATGACTAGATAAAAAATCAAAAGAACAGAAACCTGATACGTAAGATTCTGTGTGTTTCTAACTGAGACATTTCAATTTTGGAAACAAAAAGGAAAATGGGACCAAAGATTATAGTTACAAGTGAGTAACTCATTTCGAGCTAAATTCTGTTTTTTATAAATAGCACAAAGATCATCTGATCCTTTTAACCTGGCAATGATTATGAATTTAGGCCAACTGTGCAGCTGAGATGAATTTCCTCACTCTATGATAAGCACATCAAAAACATGTTTCTTCATCCATGTACTACAGGGATTCATTGAGTTGTCTTTTATAGTGCTATAAAAAGACTACTTGATATCTACTTAGCACAAATATGATTTTAAAATATCTAAGATGTATAATTAATCTCATACTTTTAAAAAAACTTACTGTACTTTATTTCAAGTCTACTCCACTATTGTTTCACATAATCTTTCTTTATGTGTTTCTCAGTGTCTGTCTCTGTCTCTCTTCCTCTCTCTTTTCCTCACGAACCCATAACACACACCCACAATTTCTTCCTTTTTCTTTCTTTTTTTTTTTAATTGGATATTTTCTTTATGTACTTTTCAAATGTTTTCCCCTCTCTAGGTCTCCCCTCCAGAAACCCCCTATCCCATCCTCCCACCCCCTGCCTCTATGAGCGTGCTCACCCACTCACCCATCCATCCACTCCAAAAAAAGTGTTACCAGCACAAAGTGTAGAATAAGACTGTGTGGTTTAAATTTGCAAATTACCATTTTAAATTTTAAACTAACCTTGCTCTGAATTCCAGCATCAGAAAATTTCAACACTGGTATATAATGAAAGTAAGCATATTAAATAGTTCCTTTTTATTTTGAGTATTGGGATGGATAGTTTTCATTATGTACACAAAATACGAGGAGCTTCTGAAAATTTTATATTAGTAATGAAAAAATCATCTATATTCTATGTAAAATAGTGTGTACATTTTTAAGTAGAGGAAGTGTGCAAATGTCATGATGTCTTTAACCTCCTTATGTCTCACTTCTATGGAAACACTCATATTATAATATTGTTTTGATAATGCCTGATTTTTTTTAGAACACTCCAATTGAATTGCAATGAAGCAGGGTGTATGTGGCATTTTTTCAGTTTTAAAGTGTAGTAAAATATTCATCATGCATTTCTTGTAATTATTCCAGTAATTGGTATTAAAATATCTTCATTATACCAATGATACATAAAGAACTTGCATAATTAAGTATTTTAAAAATCTAGCCATTAAACATTAATGAGTGGTTGTGTATCTGGTCCTTGGTCTACCACACTAAACATTACTTTATTGAATAGTGATGTTGGACTGTCATAAACATTTCCCTAGAATACAAAGTAATTATTTGTGATCTTATTAACTGTCTAACTACCATCTGTACAGATGCTCCCTTTTATTCTAAGCCAACATCCAAATGCCTTGCAGATTTTCTGAATTCATAGTTTAGTTCCTGTGTGTCTGAGAAACTGGCTAATATTTCTTAGCCTGTTGGCACTGATTTCCTAGAATTCTGGACAAGTTTGGGATTCAAATCATCCAGGCACTTCACAGCTTATAAATGTTTACACTGGGACCAAAATGGAGATGCAAACAAGTTTTGAAGAAAACTATCATCAATTTGCACACAGTTCTGGAAAATACCCAGTAGTGCTGGCTTTGTTTTTACTGTTGTTAGTTTTATGCTCTCTGTAGTGAAAGCCTCAAACTGCTGCACTTCCTATAGAAATCTATACAAAAATGTTCATATCAACCATAGTGTTGGAGAAATTGAAACTATTTAAAAGTATAAAATGTTTGTACCTTACTCACGTCTCAAGGCATCTGTGTATGTAGCTGTGTCTCTCTGGTTTTCTCCACTGTGGACTTGTAGCCTGACTAGGTGAACAGAAAAGCATTGATCTGGAAGAGGCCTAACAGGTGTTGCTTCAGTGTTGGGATTTGCACTTTTTGGAAGTTTTTCAAGATAATACGTTCCCTAATTAAAAGCAAAAATTCTATCACTCCTGTAACCCCAACTACTAAGGAATCTCAACTGCAGTGCATCAGGGCGAGGCCATCTTAAGTCAACAGCTCAAGATTATCTTGGGGTCAGCTGCAATGGCTTCGAAAGCCTTGTAGGGCAAACTGAAGAATACAGAAAGAACCTAAACTTTCCAGTCAATAGATAAATAAAAAAAAAAATCTTAGGTGTGACAGTGTTAAGAAGTTGAGTTTTGAAATGAGTTACTACTGTAGCAATTCCAAATGGGAAAAACACTGATTGATCAATCTAAATTGATTTACTCATTGAAATGATTTTCAAAGCACATACTTGGCATAATTTTAAAATAGTATGACCCTGTGGAGTTTTGATATATTTTTGGCAGTTTTTGTTGGTAAATACATTGTATCTTCAAATAAAATATTCCACTCACCATTATGTTCTATGACTAATGTTTTGGTGTCTTTAGCAACAGAGGTATCTATCAAGTTCTAAAAGGGAGACCAAGATTATTGGCAATCATTGTGGGTGTATGGGTATTTTAAAATTACTTTATATGACAAATGTAGATGTACTTTTCTAATAGAAAAAAATAAGACACAATAAATGCTCAACATACAATTTTGAAGTCTTGCTTTAACATTTGTAAGCATTAATGAAATATTAAAACAAAGCTTATAAGTGTTAATTAGCTTATATTTACTTAATACAAAAATATTGCTTAATAATTTGTATAACTTTAAAAATTAAAAACAATTCCATAGAATTTAAAAGATAGGATACAGTAGTGGTAATACAAGTGGGTTTCTAGGTCAAGTATTAAACCTAAGAACTGTAGCAATCAGAAACAAAATTACCAAGTATGTGTCCTAATAACTCAAGTGGGTAAGAGTTTTCTACAAACATTTTAACGTCTTCATTTGTATGTTTTTATTTATGTATCATTTTCTAGTCATTTGAGTAATATAACTAAGAAATCAATAGAGAAGGAAAAAAAGTATATGTAGTTATAACACGTTTTTGTGCTGTGTAAAAATTTTTTCTTTTGTTAGTCAAATGCTGATTTCTCTGCTCTCCTATCTCCTTTCAAACTGGACATGGCTTTGTTACGTTTATTTTTAGAAGCTGCTGTCTCAAGTTTGTGCAAACATTGCTCCTCATTCATTTTCTGTGTTGCCAATAAAAGCCAACCAGACAATCTAGAGTTGTAGAGAGAAAATAGATGGAGCTTCCAATTTTAGGAGGTGTGGAGAAAGAGAGACAAAGTGAAAGAGCCAAGAGGGAGGTGGAGAAAGAGACGAGAGTGGAATCAAAAAAGGGTGAAAATTTGAAGTAAGATAGAACTATTGTCTGGGTGGAAGTCTGACAGACTCGGAAGTTTAGACTTTTGTAGCAATCGCTCAGTATGTGGCTGTAAGCAATTTTGATAAATCTTAGTCTCTTATATGGTTATTGTGGAATTAGCTGATTAAGAAATACAGCTGCAGATTAAATGACTATTTACATTTATATTAAAGATAATTCATTTTATAAGGAGAGGCTAATATAATGAATATTAAATCAGTAGACTACTTTTACATTATTTTGGTCATATCAAAGTATATTCTTTTTATCCTCTACAATTCACATATTATTAAATCTGTTCATAAATACATCATTCATCAGAACTTGTTCCTAGTTTTTCTTTCTTTTATCCCTGACATGTAACTCTTACTGCACCATAAACCACCCTCAAATTCAATAAAACAATTATGAGGTAAGGTTTGTTTGGACACCAGCTTTTTTCAACATATATATATATATGTATATGTATATACATATACATATACATATACATATACATATACATATACATATACATATACATATACATATACATATATATATATGCGCTCATAGCAGCTGTTTGACTTTGGCTGTCAGATTGGTTGAATTACCTACCTCCACTAAAATGGGAATAAATACACATGATCAGAAACATGCAATATCTGGAAATAACAATAACTGAATAACCACACCATTGCATGCATCCTAAAATATTCATTGTATAGGTCTTCACAATATGCTGTTGCAACCCATGTGAAATCCTCAAGAATCATCAGTGAATATTTTTAAAAATATTTATTGGCATACAAGCCAATATTTATTACAATCATTCCGTGAAATTTAAAAATTATAGGCAATCTGTAAAATGGTGAAATATTTAAAAAGCACATTTTATAGGCAAGTGGGCTCATGTCCTATTTTGAAAAAGTGATTTTTTTTTTTAAGGAATCAAGTTCAATGTCTCAATTATCAAAAACAATTGTGTTACTATTATAATCATGGAGAATCTTCGAGAATAACTGACATGGCATTAACTTGTAATGAGGATGTGTAATTTAGTAGATACAAATGTCTCTTACTTAGATCTTATGCTTCTTGTAAGATTATTTTACTAATTCAATCTACTGAATGAAAAATTACAACACAAAGGAAGGATTATATGGTGAGTATATGTGCTAAAAATTTATTTAGGGGGGATTAAATGAAATTAGACAGCTTCCATCTGGATCCCTCAAGCCTTGATACAGAGAAAAGAACCTATGACTCATCCATAGTGTCTGCCTCTGTATAGTTTGTCTCCAGAACCTGTGTCTAGATACACTTTGGGTTCAAGGTGAGAACATACTACCACTTTGCTAAATAGGCACAGTATTAAGCCGGCTACTAAAGACCTGACCTTATACCTGCAGATCAGTTCCTTTCAACTCTCAGTGAAGCTTCTTTTTACTATAGATAGTGCTAACATATAGATCCACACTTTGTCAAGAACAGAATGCTTAACCCTAACTTCTAATACCCCTGATATCTGGTTAGAGGGATCATGATGGGAAAATGAATAGGAAAGTTATACGACTCATAGTTGGGGGGTGGAAGACTACCAGAAATAATGTGGTTTGTGGATCTTGTGGGGACATTATAGAGTTGCACATATGAAGTCACGGCAGTTGAGAGAGCATGAAGCAGTCCTGTGCAAGCTCAAGCTGGACAAAATCTCACCAGGAAGAGATGAGATGAGCAGGTAGTCCCATCCCTACCTGAGGAACTAGTGTAATGTGATAGTTACTGAGAGAAGGAGAAAAAATTTTCATTAAGAGTTTTGTCTCTGTTGAGTTCAACCTCACTCTTAGGGATGTGTACATACACAAAAGTATATTGTCAGCGAAAGTCAAATTTAGTGAGCACTAAAACATCGAGGACACAAAAATTTGGATGACTAAAGATGGAAGGATGAATCTGAGAGAAGTTGGAGGAGAGGTGATATGCTCAAAATACATTGTATGACATTATCAAAGTAGTTATAAAATATAAAATGGGCATAAAAATTACAGTTTTGTATTTTAATTCTGTATTTAGTGGTATGTTTTGATTGACAATACCTTCTTTGGTCCCATGCATTAATTTTACTTAATTTTGTGCTTGACCATCTTACCAAAGGCAGAGTGGTCAGAACATTAGTTACTCTCGTCTCATACACTAGAATGTAAACCACCTACCTCCCCCAACCCCATAAAGAAATAAAATAACTTTTTTCTCTTGGGCTGCTCTATATTTGATCACACAAATTTGATGTGGTTTTTAAAATTCACAGGCAGCACAATCTAATTTATTGTTGCATAAAATAAATGAATAAATTCAATACAATTTGTGAAGGTCAAATCTTTCATCATCATTTTCTAAGGTTTCTGTTTTGGGAACTCTGTAATCAAATGGGAAAAAATTGGGGTTTACTAGAAAATACAAAGTTAAAAAGTCAAAATGATGTTTTTTGTCTCACTTCAGAGAGACTGTCTTCTCTCCAATGTCCCTAAGACTGTGGTGTCAGATAAGAATAAAGGAGCAGATCAGTCCACTCTATGTAACCCTGCTCCAGCAGAAGGTCCTGCATGGCCAATGCTGAGCTGCATAAGCTTGAGGCAGAAGTCATCACCATTTCTGAGGTTTGAAATGTGTGCAATGATGAACATAGCCTATACTCATGCTCTTCCAGACAGAAGCAATTGTTTTCCTGCCACGCTACTTCAACAAGATTCATTGTTTACTTTCCAGGGAAGAATGAAGCTTGACCTTGGTCTATCATCAGTTCCTATATGGTTTTACTACAAGGCTTACAAGATGAATGTCTTTTCAGTATCCCAGTTCCAAAGTTGAACAGGCATCCCTGCTCTCCTGATGCTAATGGAATAATATATCTCATGACATTGAGAACATAACTAAATATAGTCAGGTTCTCATTTTAAAATAATTCCTTGCTAATTATAAAAATCCCAAGGGTAAATTGAGTCCTTAAAAAGTCACAGGAGGAAGTATAGAAAGGTGACTTGATCAGTAAGAAAATTGTGTTTCAAATACTACTTTTTTTTTTCTACTGAAGCATACAATTATAATGTCAAATCGCTTTATCCAATAAGTGTGGGGCCACAACTATGTATCAGACAGACTATAAGAATAATTTTATTGTAATAAGTCAAACAGAAACAAGTAATTCAGCAAATGTCTCCTCTCTTTGTGAAATTTTCATCTAGTTGCTAGTTATGATCTTACCATATATCTGATTATATAGCTTAAAATTACATATATTTATCATTTATTAATCTTGTACTGATTATTGAAATTTATTTTTCTTTAAGACAAAAGTTGGGTTTTTTTTTTATGAATTCTACCAGTTACTATTGCATAAGCATGGGGACTTTCTGAGATTTCTCATAGAATTATTTGTACGGTACAAAACCTAGCATCTGAATGAACATGAGACTGATGTTCCATACAATGAAAATCTTTGTTAAAAAGCACTGTATGGTTAAAGAATTAATTCAAGAAAACAAAGAACAAAAACAAGAGTTTATCCAGCCTTGCTAGATTGATTTTCAGTTAGGGTCAAACTGTAGGACTCTCAAGCTAAAGTTACAATTGTCTAATGTCTCGCTTCTCAGCACAGAGAAGTTGAGCATGTATAATACTCGTCCAAAATAGTATTTGATGAATATATGAGCATCTTTTTAAAAAGACAGTTACTTATGCAGTAAGAGGAGTTAGTTTGCAACAGACTGGGGATACCAAATAAGAAGTAAAAGGTTTTGGCTAAACTCTTGAACAAATAATTGAAACCACTAACAAGTGCAACAATTGTCCTACAAGATCAGAAAGATGGGCTCAAGGCTATCATACAAAACAACCAGGTTAGAAGAACCATGCTGACCTATGTCACAATGATCAGCAGAACTAGAGTGCACTATTATGCTGTAAATATTCTCTGTGCCTTGCCCTACCACCTCCCATTCCCCTATATTCCCATACATGTTAACACTAAACTGTACCTACAAAGAATCACAAAGGAAATAGAACTCAGACCAAGAGGGAAAAAACAGACGGATACTATAAACTGTAACTTCTATTTCCACTGATAAAAGTTATAAGTAGTAAAAATTATTTTATCTTTATTCCCCCGTCTTAATTTTTCCTCTGGCCATCCGTGTATACATTCAAAGCAACAGTCAAAGTCAATATAATTGCAACACTCATATTTCAAGCCTGATCTTTACTGCATGCTCAAATCAACAAATTAATATACTGCATTTAACTGGGAAATTTGGAATTAATGTTTAGAAACGATAATTCAAAACTGTACTGTCTTTCATTTTTCCTTCAGATGAGCCAAGCCTACTGTTTTTCTCTCTGATCTGAACTTCCATAGGCAGATGTGCACCAGTGTGTTTCCATTTGGGCTTCAAGCAGCTTCCTGCAATGGCCATGGAATTCTCCGCACAGACTAGCGCAGCAACCAAATTCTTATTCATCCGACTACAGACATTGTAAGTTTACATATTTAGTCTCTCTCTCTCTCTCTCTCTCTCTCTCTCTCTCTCTCTCTCTCCCTCTCTCTCTCTCTCTCTCCCTCCCTCCCTCCCTCCAACTCTCCCTTCATCCCTTGCTCCCTCCCTTCTTTCGTCTATACCTCCCCCTCTCGTTTACATCCCCATTCCCCTAATATATATATATATATATATATATATATATATATATATATATATATAT
>NW_021605171.1:4084702-4098645 GCF_004785775.1 Grammomys surdaster | reverse complement strand
TATATATATATATATATATATATATATATATATATATATATATATATTACTTGTCTCATTCTTTAATTGAGGGCTACAGTAGTATGGATCCTCCAATTTACTAAGATGTACTTTAGTTAAATCTTTCAATGGACTGACTTTTAGATGTTGTTTCAACTCTTCTAAATTAATAATTTATTAAAAATTTATTAAAGATTATGCCATTAATATTTTGACATCTACTTTATTCTTTATGTTTATGTATTTAGAAAATACTATTTTATGAAATTTTTGATAAGTGGTATCACACTTTCTTTAAAGAGTGCATCTCTTTAAGCTTCCTACAAATATATGCAAATACTTGTCTTCCAATGTTCTGTGTAATTTGATCATAATGCAGTTCCTTACTAGAAGGCTTTCTTCTGAGAAACAAATCATTAGGTGGTTTCCTTGAGTGAGCATCTCAGAATGGAATAACACAAATTAGTGCACTTGTGCCTCCAGAAGGAATACAACCCTATGTGAAAATGGAAGTGTATACAGCATATGTAACCTGTCATTTGCTGACACACATAACACATGACTAAACAACGTTACTATACTTTTAATATAACAAGTAAAATAAATATTTTCCTAAAAGTATGATAGTGTTTTACATATAAGAAAATTAGATAATAATTTTTCTCTTTATTCTGCTTATTACCAGTATGTGCCCTGACATATGAAATTTAATTATTTGAAGGAGCTTTTGACATAAAATGGTAATCAATCCTCTAGCTATGGTGTTGGTTTGCCTTTTGTATTTTACTTTATCATACAGCAGAATTTTAATTCAGAAACATGGCTACTCTGACAAGGGATCACAACCAAAGACCTAGGTATGTATAATATGGCTGGAGTACAGGCATGCCCTTAACACACACCTTTAATCCCTCTGGCTGGAATGCGGACATGCATTTAGTTCATACTTTTAACACAAATAATGATGTCTATTTGAGGGACAAAGTGACAAATCAGACAAAAATTTGACAGAATGCATCAAGAATTGGATACACCCAACTCTCACAAGCATAGAAAAGAAAGAGGCAGCTTTTGTGGAAATTTATAAGCCTGAGTAGTCATAGACCTTGTAAATAGGTAGCCTGGGCAGACAATACCAACTTAGATAAGGACAAGTGAGTCATAGGCAAAGTCATAGTGACTTGTCCCCTGAACCTTCACCCAGCCGATACCCTGTTCTGATGATATCTGTATTCCCCCTGAACACCCACACTCCAGTGTCATTCCCTTCCCCACATCCTGCCTTTCTGTGTTTATAACCCTGTGTGAATGAATTACTATTTGAGAAAAAATAAATTATGAAAAAAAAGAAATAGAAAAAAAAAGAGAAGTGCTAAAAGAAAGGTGGAGTTGAGTTCAGTTGAATTCAGTGAAGTTTCATTGAATGCAGTAGAGTTCATTTGAGTTTGTGCAGTTCCTTTCAGTTCGTTTTTGTTCATGCATTCAGTGCAGTTGATTTTGTAGACTTCAGAGGTTGATTTTCCAAGCAGAGTTATTCAGTTTGAAGCCGAGAGAAGGCAATTGAATCCATCCATTTGGAGAGGAGTTGGACCCCCTCCACCTCAACAGCTGAGTTGAGCCAGCAAGTCAGAGTTCAGAAAAGAGATGGAAATGGTGAATTTATTCAGCAGTAAGTCTCAGAGGCTGAAACATTCTAGGCCTAGGTTAGCAGATGGAAGCTAGAAGCTGAAGCCTTCAAGGTCTTGCAGAAAATTATATTGTGCAGATGTTAGAAGATTCCATGCCTAGGCCTAGGGATAATTAGATATAAATGTTCTGGGCTCAGCCCAAGGCATGTTCTTGTAAACCTTGGGAATTATTCTCATCATCACTTCATCTGAGGAAATAAAAGTCACATTTATATTATCATTATTAATATTTTGGAATTATCCTTAATCATACCTTTGAACTTATAAATGTTTACTTTAGACTATAGTGTTTTCAATTGTATTATGTCAAAAAAAATGCAGCCATAATCAGGCTTCCTTATTTTAGTTCCCTGTAGTAAAAATATTTTTAAAATCCTGGCGTGGGGTTTCTACCCACCTTTGACCATTTATAAATTTACCAAATCATGTTATCTAGAATTTTGTTAGGTAATGCCAGCTACTGTGGTTATTACCGTCTTAGTCATGTGAATTGGGACCAGTGAAGAATGTCAGGATGTAAAAGTGCTTTCCTGAAAGCCTGATGGCCTCCTAGGAAGTGCGATGACACCCAAGACACTTTGTGATCTATGCTTTACCCTCAGAGTACACAAAGAAGATGAAAAAGAACAGACAATGAAAACTTGTCCTTTCATCAGCACATGCAAACCCTGGCACTTGCATCCCATGTATACAGACACACATACACACACATATACACAAAACACACACACAAACACACACACATACATACACACAAAAACACACACACAAACACACACATACACACACATACATGCACTGTTTAAAAAGTAACTATAGAAAAGAAATTCACAAAGGCTATAAGTTAATTGAATTCCTTCTTCTTGGGTTTCATATGGATATTCTGAGCCTTTATTTTTTCCTAATATCCGCTTATAAGTGAGTTCATACCATGTGTGTTCTTTTGTGACCATGTTACCTCAATCAGGATATTATTTTCTAGTTTCATCCATTTGCCTAAGAATTTCATGAAGTCATTGTTTTTAATAGCTTGAGAGTAGTACTCCATTATGTAAATATACCACATTTTCTGTATCCATTACTCTGCTGAGGAACATCTGGGTTGTTTCCAGTTTCTGGCTATTATAAATAAGGCTGCTATGAAGATAGTGGAGTGTGTGTCCTTGTTATATGTTGGGGTAACTTTTGGATATATGCCTATGAGTGGTATAGCTGTATCCTCAGGTAGAACTACTTCCAGTTCTCCGAGGAACCACCAGAATGATTTACAGAGTGGTTGTATCAGCTTACAATTCCACCAGCAATGGCCTCTTTCTTCACATTTTCGATAGCATCTGCTGTCCCTTGAGTTTTTTATCTCAGCCATTCTGCTTGTGGAGGTGGAATCTCAGACTTCTTTTGATTTGCATTTTGCTGATGATTAAGGATGTTGAACATTTCTTTAAGTGCTTCTCTCTCAGTCATCTGAGATTCCCCAGTTGAGAATTCTTTGTTTAGCTCTGTACCCCATTTTTTAATTCTGTTATTTGATTCTCTGGAGTCTCACTTGTGGATGCTTCAGTCCTACTCAGAAGGGAGAAGAAACTAATCATGGCTTGTAGAGGGAGGGAGGGATCTGGGTGGGAGAGAGGAGGGGTGAGGAAAAAGAGGGGAGGATCAGGTGTTGGAGGAGACAGGGCAGAATTACAGAGGGTCAGGAAATTGAATAGAAACATGTACCAGTGAGGGATGGAGAACTAGGGGTAGCCACCAGAAAGTCCCAGATATGGGGAAAGCAAGAGGCTCCCAGGACCCAACAAGGATGACACTAGTTGAAATACCCAACAAAGTGGAGACAGAACCTGTAGATACCATATCCAGAAGTTAGTTATGCCCCCTGGTTGAAGGATGGGACAACCCACCCATCTCAAAAATATTAATTCAGTATTGCTCATGTCAAAAGGAAATGCAAAGACAAAGTATTGAGCAGAGACTGAAGGAAAGGCCATCCAGTGACTGCTCCACCTGGGTATCCATTCCATCTGCAGGTACCAAACCCAGATACTACTGGTTAAGCCAAGAATTGTCTGCTGACAGGAGCCTAGTATAGCTGTCCCATGGGAGGTTGTGCCATAGCCTGACCAATACAGATGTGGATGCATGCAACCAGCCATTGGACTGAGCATGGGAACCTCAATGGAGGAGTTAGGGAAAGGACTTAAGAAGTTGAAGGGGTTTACAACCCAAAAGAAGAACAATATCAACCAACCAGATCCCTCAAAGCTCCCATGAACTAATCCACTAACCAAAGAGTTGGTTGGTGCCCTTGACTCCAGCTGCATATGTAACAGAGGGTGGCCTTATCTGGCACCAGTGGGAGGAGAGCTCCTTGGTTCTGTGGAGGCTGAATGACCACGTATAGGGGAATGCCAGGGCAGTGAGGAGGGAGTGGGTGGGTGGATGGTGGAGCACACTCATAGAAGCAGAGGGAGGGGACAGGGGATTTGTGGAGGTGAAACTGAGAAGGGGGGTGAAATGTAAATAAATAAAATAACCAATAAAACATGAAAAAATAAATAAGTAACATTTTCAAAAGTCAATAGAATTCTAATGTTTTCTCTTACCTTTTATTTAGTTATTTGTGAACTGCATATAATGTAGTTTTATCTCCCTCTCAGACCTAACCTCATCCATAATTACTCAAAGTTATGCCCTCTTTTATTTTTATATTTAAACTGGTTGGGTGCAATTTGTGCTACCTATGTGTGGTTTGCCGTATGACCCTTCCCTGGAACTATCTGTCCACAAGGGGGTGCACCCTTAAAGAAAACTGACTCTCCCTTTCTCTAAGTAATTATCAATTGCCAGTAAGTTCTCAGACAGGAGTGGAGATTTATGCTCACTTTCCTTCAACAAGGTGAGGTCTTTGCTCTGACCTGAGCTTGTACAAGTCGTATGTGTGTTGTCACACCTGCTATGAGATCCTAGGTCTCTTTTAATACATAGTTCTTAAGAAGGCTAATGAGCTCAAGTGTATTTTAAGATTTCAGTCTTGGTTATTTTATTTTAGACTTCTTTGAAGCAGCTGTTCAAGATTTGGGCCAAATTTTTACTATTTGTTGATGAATCTTTTAAGTGTTGCAAATATTTCATTCCTTTGAATGTTATGATCATTTCAACTTATGGCGCTGTTTGCTATGGACAGTTTCTATATTAATAGAACCTCCTTTATGTTGTTTTTGAGTACTTACTTTCATAATGATATTTTCTGCAATGTATTTAACTTTATAATGTCATTTACATTTTTTATTTTCAGTAGAAATGAGGTCTATCTTCACAGAGTGTGAAATGAGTCCAATTTTGTTGTTGTCCATTGATAATCAAAATTTACAAATGCTAACTTTCTTCATTATTTTATCCTATATTCACTAATAAATATTTTATGTTAGCCAATTAGTTTTAGCCTACCAACAGCATGTCAAAATATCTCTCATACATACTGCTTATATGCTTGTATTTAGCATTGGGAATCTATGATGGTTTACTTTGCAATACTAGCTTTCTTCATGCTGGGCTTTGAAGTTTTCTTCCCCATGTATCATATATATTTAATGTAATAATACCTCCAGTCATTCAACACACCCTGTTTTCATCCAGTATAGCTTAGTGATTCATACCTACATAACCTTCTGTGTGTTTTATATATAGTAACATTTTAAACCCAAGATCAATGAAGTTATTATTGATATTGCTTGTATTTGATTCTGATTTGAACTTGTTTGCAAGATTTAAAATTCATTGTTTTATTTTTCTCTTTACTGAATTTGTTGTTACCTAGATTTTAATTTATTTCTTGTTTGTTTTTAAATACAAATTCATTAAATTTAGGAATTATTTTCTGTCTTTGTTTCTAGATCTTCATTCTTATCTTCAGAAGCCATGTATCTCTTCCACATTTATATAATTTTGCCATTCCAGGAGTATTAAATAAACAGGTTTATATAGCTTGTGGCCTTTTTGGTATTGATATTGGCTTCACCTGCCATAATTACCTCAGAAGAATCTAGCCTGCCCTCTCCCCATCAGGTATTTGTTCTTCTTTTTCTAGATAATCTTCCATTGTGTTACCATGATCTATTTGTGAATAACTGTCATCAATAGAGGTGAACGACCAATGGCTTTGTGGAGTCAAATGGTACATTGTATAACCTGTATTTCTAATAAGTATACTTTACACTCGAGAAATAACTTATACAAACTCAGTCATGTAGAGGGCTCACATATATTTCTTTTCCACTATTCTGCAATGCTACCCCTGACAGCATCTTGTATTACAGTGACATAGTAATTATACCTATTGAACCAATGTAAATAACTCATACCTAAAATTCACTTTACCTTAACTGTCTACTTCAATTCAAGCACTAATCACTACTACATTTATTTCTTATATTTCTTATCACTTTTGTATATTATACCAGATACCTTCTCAGTCTTAAAGACTTTCAGTGTTCAAATACAGTAATTAGTTATTTCAGAAAAAAGCAATCTCAATATATGTTATTTTCTTTCTTAATTTATTTATTTTTAATATTAGTTTAGTTTAGGAATTTCACATATGTAAATGTCCTTCCTTCATATATAGCTGTGTACCACATACATGCCTTACATGCAGGTCAGAAGAGAGGTTCAGATATCTTGGAACTGCAGTGACAAATGTGTTGCGAGCCAATATCTGGAATAGCTGGAATAGCTGGAAATCAAACCTTAGTCGGCTGGACTGCAGTCAGTGATCTTAACCAGTGAGCCATTGTTCCTGCACCCACCCTTCCACTTTGTTTTTTGCTTCTATAGTGTATCTTTGACAAATATCAAGGGAATCATAAAGAATTCAGCCTTTGCAGAGTATACTCTTTCATTTAGCAACATATTTTCATATAATTTCTCAATGAATGAAATATAAAATATAAATGTGTTACAGTATTTAGTTCACATAGTGAAATTTTAGGGTCATGCAATAAGACTGTATTTAACTTTGTAAGAGGCTGTGAGATTGCCCTGCAAAGTGGAGATATTATTAATTTCCTCACAATAAAAACTGAGACCTCCTCTGGGTATCGGTTTAGGAAAATCTGGTTGTTTCAGCATTTTGTGTCAGGGGTGACTCTAATAGGCAGACAGTGGACTTAATAAGACTTTTGTATGTTGTGCTCTTTCTTATTTCAGGTTATAATTCTAATTTAATTTTCTTATGATTTCTTCTTACAGAATCAATTGTCTTTTTAGTACAGCTCTATTGGTGACAATTCAGTTTTCCTTCAGTAATTCTATTTTCATTACTGATAACAGCTTGTATTGGAAATAAGACAACAGGTATAAAAATTTTCTTTCAGATTTTCTTGTTGATGTCCTTGTAAGTTTTGCTTTTGTTATTACTGGTGCTTTTGTTCAAAACTTACAGGGGAGTTCTGTCTGGCTTACAGTTCTTTTTTTTTTCTTTTTTTTTCTTTTTTTTTATTGGATATTTTATTTACATTTCATATGTTATCCCTTTACCCCATCCCCCACCCACCCGGGAACCCCTCATCCCCTTACCCCTCCTCCTTCTTCTCCGTGGATGTAACCCCCACCTACCCCCCCCCACTCCCACTTCCCCACCCTCAAAATTCCCACCCCCTGGGGCGTCCAGGCTTCATGAAGTCAAGGATCTCTTCTTCCACCTATGCCCAGCAGGGCCCTCCACTCTTACATATTCAGCTGAAGCCCTGTATCCCTCCATAAGTGCTCCCAGGCTGCTGGTTAGGACCCTGGGAGCTGTGGTTGGTTGGTATTGTTGCTCTCCTCATGGTGCCACAAACCCTTTCAGCTCCTTCAGTCCTCACTCTAACTCCTCCATTGAGAACCCCATGATCAGTTCAATGGCTAGTTGTGAGCATCTGCCTCTGAATATGTCAGACTCTTGAAGGCCTCTGAGGAGACATCCATATCAGGCCCTTATCGGCATGCACTTCCTGACTTCCACATCAGCATCTACCTTTGGTGACTGCACATGGGATGGAAAGGTCTTCAAATGGCCCCTCCTTCAGTTTCTGTCCCTCACTTTGTCTCCATATTTGCTCCCTTGAGTATTTTGTTGCTCCTTCTAAGAAGAACTGAATTTCTTAGAAGGACCAAGTGGCTTACAGTTCTTGAGGAGAGAGTGCATATTGATATGGGAGAAAATGTCCGCAACTTCTGCTAAACTGTGTGATTGAGATGTTAGCCAATAAAATCATTCAACAAAAAGAAAAGGCATTCATATTGGAAGCAAAGAAATAAAGCTGTTTATCCAGAAAACATAATCATCTGTTTAAAAATCCCAAGGAATCCCAAATAATTACTAGGACTACAAAGTGATGAAAAATTAAATTATGGAGTAGATGCTAGTACCTTACAACTATGTTTTCAATTAACATAACAGTACCAATCATAAAAGCATAAAATATGAACTGGTTTGGAGAAAATTGTACAAATTATAAATGAGAATCATTTTATTTTATGAAATCCTAACAGATAATGATACAAACACTGATAAATATGAATAAAATGTAATTCTCACCATTTTCATTTTGAATCAAATCTCAGCATGATAACAACTCCCAAGTTCCTGTGGAGATAAAATAGATATAACATATCTAGGATAATTTTGAAAAAGAATCATTTTAAAACTTCATTCCCTAACATTTTTACATAAAAATTGATTGCTCAAAATTATTACACTGGAATCAAAATAGACCAGATTAAGACAACAGAATGGAATGTTTAATATAATATTAAATAAATGGCTATTTGATTTCTAGGAAAAGTTAATAGGCATTTTAAAATATAAAATTAATTGACGAAACATTTTGTATATAATGCAGCTATTAATCTTTGTTATAAGAATACTTCAGTATCCAAATAGTTTATAAATTATTATTTTTAATTTCAATATAATTGCTGTTTTTTCAAAAGTGTGTGTATACATATACAAATAGTCAAAAGATTCTTAATTAAAATTAATTTTACTTATTAAGTTTTTTTCTCTATATGAATGTTTTCTCTTGCTATCTCTATGCATATACTTGTACCTCATTTGTGTGCCTGGTACCTGTGGAGGCCAGAAAAAGATGTGAGGTCAGGTAAAAATGGAATTACAGACAGCTTTGTGCCACTATATGGGGTGCTAAGAATTAAACCCAGGCCCTGTGGAAAATTAGCTAAGGCTGTTAACTCTTGAGCCCTTCCCCATCTCCAGCCTCAGTAAAATTATTCTTAATAGTAAGAGTATAAGTATTTAAATCTGTTCTTAGGTTTTTAGTGTTTTTGCTTTGCTTACTTTAGTGGTTTTAAATAAAACAGACCCAACAATCTCCTAGGGAATAGTATTATTAGGAGGTGTGACCTCATTGGAGGAAGTATGTCACTGATTGGGGTCTTGAGTTCTCAGATGCTCAAGCCAGACTTCTGTGACATTCTCTTTTGCAGCCTGCAGTTCCAAATGTAGAACTCGAAGCTATCTCTCCAGCACCATGTTTGCCTGAATTCCACCATGCTTCACACCATAATAATGGACTAAGCCTGTGAACAGTAAGCCAGCCCCAAAGAAATGTTTTTCTTTATGAGAGTTGCCATGACTGTCATGTCTCTTCACATCAACAGAAACTTTAAGACACTTACAATAAATATGTACTGTAATAAAAAAAACCAAAACCAAAACCAAAACACTATAATATTATGTAAGAATTACATTAAGTTTAAGATCATGGTGAAAATTTATGTGTATAATATAAATCCTGAAAGATATATTACAAATTTTAACTAGAGAAGTAGAGTGACAATCTGTTAGTTTAGTATTTTCATCTTTATAAAAATTATTAATTTATACATTTTAAATTTAAAAATAATTACACCACTCCCCTTCCTTTTCCTTCCACAAATCTGTCTGATATCCCCTCTCTCCATCCCCTCTCATGGTCTCTGCTGTATTTAAAATTCATAGTGTGAAGTGTAAACTTAAGGGTTCTTTGGAAAGTCGGTTGGATGGTGTTTTGGTGGGGCAAATAAGTGAAGGAATGTTTCATTAAAGTGGACACCATGGTGAAAGGCTAAGGCAGACTCAGGAAGGAACATTTCACTGAAGCAGACACAGAAGAGAGGATGTTCTGCTAAAGCAAATACACATGAAAGGACACATGATGAAAGATTGTTTGCTAACAACATGCATGTATTTGTCCACCTTACAATTAGTAGTTGAGCTATGTTTGTCCAGACTCCATGGAGAGAAACACATCAATAAACTTCTAGTGGTGTTCCAAGGACTCGGACTGATTGGATGCTTTTGGTGAGACAAGACTCATGTCATTGACGACATGTGATGTTTGGAGGCTATAAATAGGACTCCAGCACCAAGGAGTGACAGAGACAGAGCTTGGCTTGCTGGTACAGCTAGCTGTGGAATGCTTGTGTGTCTTTTTATCTTCACTGATCTTCTCTTCCCTGAGAGAGGCACAGCTAAGAACTTCTGGTGTTCCTGTTTTTCCCTCCTGCTGACTCAAGCAAAGGCTGAGGCCTGGCTATTTCAATTAGGTTGTGTTGCTGCTGTTGCTAACCCAACTCAATGGAACTGCTGGTGTATCCACGAGGTGTTTGCAAGTGGATCGAGCTGTTGCTGTCTGTTAACCTATGAACTGAACTGCTGATTTCCAGACAACACAGAGAGGAGTTGCTCAAAAGAACCTTTTTAGACAGGTCCACTTTTCCTGTATCCTTTCTTTTCCACTACTTCTGGTGGGTGGCGGGTTACAAGGAAGGTTAAAGTGTTTACGAACCATCATTAAAAATAGGATTTGAAAAAAATTGAAGTTACAATAGTGTATTTATTTGATTATTAATGCTATATACATATATAACCTATAAACACACTGCATTAAGCTAATTTTTGATGTTTGTGTATACATTGTTTTAGGATGGAACCTCAGTATCAGACAATAAAGCAAAGGGAAGATGGCTGGGAGAGGCTAATTCTTCCTCTTAGGAGTCATTAGTTCCCTTGAGTTCTTTGTCTAGAGGTGAGAATCTTTGGGAGTTTCTCCTCTCAGTGTTAGTATTCCTATTAATATCTACAATATAATTATATATACTAATTATAATACTATATAATAATATATAGATTATAATTGCATATTAGTATAATTAATACGTTTATCTATTTCTAAGAAAGCCAAGTATATATCTGACTTCCTGGTAGATATCTATTATAATCCTCTTGCCCTTGTTTACTCATTGTTTCTAAGCCATAAATGTAGGAGATATACTGCACATGTTCAGATTAGGGATGATCTCCCCACAACTCATTGATCTTTCTGGTTTTCTTCCATGGTCTTCATTTGCTATTGAGAATGACTTCTTAAATGTGGGGCAATCATTATATGTATCTGTAGATATAAGAATGTGGGGGAAAAAAAGCCACAGTAGTAGTGGAGGAGGCTTTCTACATGGTGGATGGTGGAAGGATCTGGATATACACCCGCCCCCCCCCTCCCCCTGTTAAACTCAGGGCAGTCCTGAGTTAAATAGGGAGGGAGAAAGGGGGAGGATCTGGGGAGGAAAGCTTAATTTGCTCTGCCCTCTGGCCTTCATTAGTATGTAAATCCCTAGGGCCTGAGGCCTGTGGTCACGCCCTCTACTTGTGCACTTTGGGTGGGGCTGTAACAATGTAGGTCTATGGAGACGAGACTGTGTGTAAGGATCCTGGGTTCTGGGAACGTGGCTAAACTCCTGCCGGTTAGAGTCTCGGGGTTCTAGGCCCATGCCCAGCCATGAACCATGATACTCTTATGCAGTCACACATCTCCTTCCCTTTACTTTTTTTAAAAAAGCGGGTTCACTGTGTCATCTGTGGTGAAAATTTTGGATGAGGAAGCCAAAAGAAAACACTGTGTAGGCCAAAGGGGTTAGAATTAAGTCACAGGATAAGGGGAGTTGAGGGTGGGGGTTGGGAAGGCAAGGGATCATTGAATCAATTGAATACAGGTGGTACAGTTTGAGGGTAGTAATAGCTGACTAATCTAGATAGACATTAAGTTTTCTTAACTAACATGTAACTTTAGCTATTTGACTTTGGTAAAAGAGTTCATCTGTAGCTGGATGATTTATCATGTGTCTCTGGATCTTGGCATATGTCTGGAGTTCATCGTGTGTCTCTGGATCTTCAGTCAGATGGTATGGATGGAAGAAGGCAGCTTGACATCCTAGACAGGTTCCAGGAGGTGGCATTGTCTCTGCTGAACTTGTGGGAGCACCTGTAGAATAATCACAACAGGGAAGCAGCACCCCAGCAGGGGAATGTCTGCAAAGGGTGTGTAGTAAGCATTAGGCCACTTGGGAGCAAGCATGTCATGGTGTGTCATTGAGTTCCTAGAAAGGCAAAAGTATTTGAGGAAATTTTAGTCTTTGAAGGCACCTTAGAATCTGTTTTGGATTGCTGAGGAAGAAAATCATGTTAATTATGTCAGCAACAGTTTGTCTGTAAAAGGAAACTAGTTGTTAATTAAGGTTTGAAAAATGGTGATCAGCATAGTTGGCTTGAGCTATGGAAGTAGATTAAATTACCTTTCAACTTTGAAAAAGTCTTACAAATTTGAAAAAAGTGTTGGGAATATATCATGAGTGTTAGAGAGAAAAGGAGACATTTAAACAAAAGCGAAAAAATTTTGGATTGAAAAGCATGAACACTGTTGTTTTAGGTGTTCCTGTTGGGGGAAAAGGCATTAATGTCGGATTTAGAAGCAGTAGGGGAGGAGCCTGCTGTGCTATGTGGTGGCTGGGTGCTCTAGCAGAGAAGCCAGGGTATTCCCCATTTGTTTTTCTTAGCTGGTAAATCTTAAATGTAAAGGAAGAGAAGAAAGGCCAACCTTGAAGAAAAGCTCAAAACAAGAGTCATTGGGGCTTGTTAGAGTCAGAAAGAGTGAGACTCTGTGTCAAAGTCTGAGCCATGGGAAGGAGACACATGGAGGTTGGCTTGGATCCAGCAGCTCTTAGAAGCTAGCAGGCAGTGTGTGAAAGGCTGACCCCTGGGGGAGGGGCAGAGCATGAAGATTAGGAAATCCCTGCCATTTTGTTGAGTTAGAGGACACATGGGGAGAAAGAGAAAGAAAACTACTATAGAAGGCTCTTGAAAGACTGAAGTAGGCACTCCTGAGAGCTCAAAATGAAAGGGGAATCTCTCAACCAAGGGAAAGAGTCTTAGAACGAGAGTCACTGCAGGTGCTGTGGCCTGAAAGACAGCTGTTTGCTGGAAAGGAGCCCTCTCTGTGGAGTTGGGGATGGGCAGAGTGGAGGCTAGGGAGTCGTCGCCATCTTGCCCTTGAACTGCAGAACATGTGAAGGAGAGGGAGAGAGAGAGAGAGAGAGAGAGAGAGAGAGAGAGAGAGAGAGAGAGAAAGAGCGCTAGTCTTTTGAGCTAGGCAGGAGCTAGTGGTAGCTAAGAGTCAGAGAGAAAGCACTGGTCAGAAACACATGGAGAGAGAAAGAGACAGGAAGAGGGACGGAAAAAGACCTGCCTAGTCTTGTGAACTAGGCTGAGGTTACTCATGGTTCCATGGAGAGGGTCTTGGTGGGCACCAGTGGGGGTACGCTTGGAGATGGCTTTGCCCAAATCTTCTACTACCTGTAGGGAACAATGTAGGTCCATGTGTGGGCACACACGGGCATGAGTCTCTGTTGCGCTTTGGGTTCCTGCATCTGCCACAATGCGGTAGGCAGGGATTGTAGCTCTGCATGGCAGGAGCACACGAGATCTTGGCTGAGTTTATTCCATACAACTCTGGGCAAGCGCAGCGGGGCCCCACCGGCATGGGGAATTGTCACTCTGGTGTAGAGCTCTTGGATTGGGAATCCCCAGGCCAGAACGTGACCGGAGACCAACTGATCTCAAGCCCTTGGGCTCTCAAACCACTGAGAGGCCACAGAAGGACTGACACTGGGGGCATGTGGGCACACAACCAGCCAACCCTCAACCAAGAGAAACAAGGCAGGGGAGAAGAAAGAGGCCCTGGCAGCACCCGTGGGAGAGATTTGGTTACTGTACTTGCTTAGCAGACTCGGTGGCCTGGCTAGCTTGCTTGAAGATGTGGATCCTCGTGTCTAAAACGCAGAGAGGTCCTCCAGGTGAGAGATTAAGCAGCTGCAGCTTCAGTCAGCATGGGAGAAGCACAGAATCTTCACTGAGTCAATTCCTCACAGCACCAGACAAGC
>NW_021605171.1:4069865-4084692 GCF_004785775.1 Grammomys surdaster | reverse complement strand
AAGCACAGAATCTTCACTGAGTCAATTCCTCACAGCACCAGACAAGCATGGTGGGGAGCTCTGCTGAGTTCTTCTTGACCAGGCAGGGAGCAAAGCCAGTCTGGGGTTCCATGGGGGTGGGATCAGGGCTCTCTCCAGTGGGGAGGTAGGGATCTCTGTTTGTGGCCCCAGACGCCACGGGGTGGGGGGAGGCTCAGCAGAACAGAGACTGTCCAGAGGTCACGGAGCTGTGCTGTGTGAAGCAACAGGCCCACACGCCCCAAGATAGGTGAGGGAGACAGAGAGAGCCTTGGCCCCGTGTCCTGCAGGATTTATTCACCTGTAGCAGACTGGGGTGGCCCAGTTCTTGTAGTCCGTGGGTGTCTATGCTCCATGTGGGTGCCAAATGGGGGAAAAAAAGCCACAGTGGTAGTGGAGGAGGCTTTCCACATGGCTGACCTCACATACAGGAGAAAGTCTAAGGTTCCAGAGGCCTGGAGGCTTCGGTGATGGCAGATCCCAATGACACGAGGAAGTCCTTGGTTCCAAAAGGGTTTATTGTCATGGTGAATGGTGGATGGATCTGGATGTATAACCCCCCACACACTGTGAAACTCAGGGTAGTCCTGAGTTAAATAGGGAGGGAGAAAGGGGGAGGATCCGGGGAGGAATGATTAATTTGCTCTGCCCTCTGGCTTTCATTAGTATGTAAATCCCTAGGGCCTGAGGCCTGTGGTCATGCCCTTTACCTGTGCACTTTGAGAGGGGCTGTACTGGCCTACGAACAATGTAGGTCTATGGAAAGGAGACTGCTAGTCAGGACTCTGGGTTCTGGGGGTGACTGAACACCTGCCAGTTCTCACTTAGAGTCTCGGGGTTCTAGGCCCATGCCAAGCCATGAACCAGGATACCCTTACGCAGTCCTACATAAGAATATTGTTTAAATATAGTTAGGGAATTATGCTGGTTTACCAAAGTAATGATAGTACATTCTCTTCTAAAATTTCTGACCAGTTTAGCTAGGTTTCCAGTACTGGATATGATTATCCTTTTGTTAAGTGGACCTTAGGCATGCTTAAACAGCTGTTGGTTATCACCAACTCATGAATGCCACTATTGATTTGTGGAGAGTCCCATAGTGCTACGCCTTTAAGATGGCACTGGTCTCTGCCTTCTGCCACCTGCTGGCGAGGACTCTTAGGAGTAAACAAGTCCTTATATGGCAGTGGCAGTTGATCTGGCTTGTCTCCGTGTGTGTGGACCTATCTGCTGTTGCTACGTGGCAGACAGGGGTTGGCTAGTCCTAGAGTACTTAAGCCTGGGAGACGCTTCCCCAGGGGTCGTCAGTTAGAAGATTGTTCAAAGGTCCTGAGTAAACTGCTTGGAGAAGAGCTCGTGCGTTGCGTCTTCCTTGCTGGTCGAGGGTAGACGCGACATTGATTTTTTTTTATCTTGCCATTCTGGTCATTGTTGTCATTCATAGATATGGCAGCTGATATGACTACTAATTATTTCTTTCCTATAGCAGCGTACATAATGATTTACTATGCTTTGTTTTTCTCTTTATGTCTAATGAGAAATGTACTACAATTGAAATCCTATCTTTGTCAGAGAATACTGGTTTTGAGAGAGATGGGGGTCCTTTTCCTGTTGATGCTCCAGTCTCTTATGGTCTTACTTTATGGAAGGTTAGCTATGATGTTCTTTGCTATAGATTTGCTTGAGTTTATCCACTCTGGAATTTACTTCAAAAAATCTTTATATTATTTCTTTTGACAAATTTGTGGAGTTTTCATCCACTATTTCTGTTTCTGCAAGTAATGTTTCTGCCCCATAATCTTTCACCTCTCCTTTTGGGATCCAGTGACATAAATAGTAAATTCTTTGTTGTATTCTTAGGAGTTATTTTACATCCACTTCTTTTTCTCTCTGCCTTTAGGATGAGACAAATTCAATAGTTCTATTGATTATTTTCACTGCCCCCTCTAAACAAACTGTTGCTGAGTCAATCTGCCTTAGCTTCATTTTTCATTTCCCAAATTTCCATTCTAATTGTGTTCTATTTGATCACTAAGACAGTATTTATTCAAGACTGTTCATTTTTAATTATGTAAAAGTTTTTGTGACTGTTCCTTGGATCAATTTTATTATGACCTCTTACTCCCCACAACTGTTGTCTTCTCCATGCTCCATCTACTGCCACCTAAAATAATTCAACCATTTTTTCATTAACTTTGATATATTCCTATTTCTGGATATGATTTTGTACATTGGATCATGAAGATTTGGACATGGTGTAATTATATTCTACCTTATTAGAGTTTTTTTATGGATGACTTCTGTCATTGTTGTGAGGTAGGCAATATTGCTGTACTGTTATAGAGGTCTAGAAAGGACTAGTATTTTTATTTAATCTCCATTGACACCTAAGAGTTGGGTCTCCTTTTTATTCTGATGTTGGCGCCAGAGTTCCAGTTGCCCTGATTGTCATTACTGGCAAGTCCCTGTGTGGGACAAAGCAGAGAGTTTCATTATTCATTGCTATTATTCCTTCTGCAGCCTGGGCGAAAACACCAGAAAGAGAAAAGGGAATGGTTTTAGTTTTTCTGTCTGGCAGTGAAAGTCTTGACCCCTGGGCTTTGTCTAATAGTACTCCTTAGGGAGGAGGGAGTATATGTATGGGCTGTATGTAACTATGTACCTGACTAGAGGAGATTGAAAGTCTGGCTTCTAATGCCATTTCACATTCACTTTAGATGCCTCCTCAATACTACTTAAAGCCAATAGATTTGCTAGTTGCATATTTGTTCTTTTTCTTCTGAAAACCACTCCTTCACCATCTGAGGCCACAGATACAGGGATTTAAAACATAAGAAACTGAAACTGTTTTTTCAGTTATTCATGTATGAGTTAATGAATTGTTTTGTCTGAAAGAGAATTAGGTCCTAAGGATGTCACTTTTTGGTCATTTGATAAAAATGAACAATTATTTATTGGGATTTTCCCCTTATGTTTATTTCTTGAATATAATCTGTTTAAGGGGGAAATTAATAATAAAATATAACACTGTGTGTTGGTGATTGGTGGGTCTCTCTGTCATCATCTGAGCAAAAGAAAGAAAGAATGAATGAAAGACAGACAGATGGGTGGAAAGAAAGAAAGAAGAAAGAGAGAAAGAAAGAAAGAAGAAAGAGAGAAAGAAAAAATCCACAATCCACACATTCATCTCTCTTGGTACCTAATCATTTATAATCTCGTGTCTTGTTTTTAGCATGAGGGTTTTTTGTTTTATTTTGTTTTTAATTTATCATGTCAAGATATTTTTAAATTGTCTACCTTTTAAATTTTTATTTATTTTTTTGTTTACACTCCAGATTTATCCCCTTCCTGATCCACCCTCTGACTGTTCCACATCCTGTACCTCCTCAACCCACCCTGTCTCCACTAGGATGTCTCTACCCTCCCCACCCCATCAGACCTCCCCACTTGGGCCTCCAGTCTCTTGAGGGTTAGGTAGATTTTCTCTGACTGAACCCAGACCTGCAGCCCTCTGCTGTATTGTGTTGGGGGCCTCATATAAGCTGGTGTGTGCTGCCTGGTTGGTGGTCCAATGTCTGAGAGATCTTAGGGGTCCAGGTTAATTGATACTACTGGTCCTCCTACAGGGTCACTCTCCGTCTCAGCTGCTTCCAGCATTACTCTAATTCAACCACAAGGGCCAGCAGCTTTTGTCCATTTGTTTGGTGTAAACATCTGCATCTGACTCTTGTTTGTTGAATCTTTAGGAGAGCAGTCATGATAGGCTCCTTTTTGTGAGCACTCTATAGCCTCAGTCATAGTGTCAGGCCTTGGGACCTCCCCTTGAGCAAGATTCCATTTTGGCCCTGTCACTGCATATTCTTTTCCTCAGGCTTTTCTCCATTTTTGTCCCTGTAGTTATTTCAGACAGGAACAGTGTTTTGTTCTGCCTTTTTTGACTGTGGGATGGCAACCCCATCCCTCACTTGATTCTCTGTCTTTCTACTGGAGGTGGGCTCTACAAGTTCCCTCTTCCCACAGTAGGCTATTTAATCTAAGATCCCTCCGTTTGATTCCTGAGAGTCTCTTACTTCCCAGGTCCCTGGTACATTGTGGACTGTCCTGCCACCTCATACCTCCCAAGGTTGCCTGTTTCCATTCTTTCTGTTGGACCTCAGTGTTTCATTCTTTTTTCTTCACCCAATACCTGACCATGTTCCCCTCTTCTCCTCCTTGTAGAAAGAGTTTTCTTAAGTCTGGTGTATATTCAACATTAAGGGTCTCAACCAGTGACTATTGAAAAAAATAGGAAAATTATTTTGCTTTGTATTTTTCGAAGTAAATGTCTTCATCTCTTTCTCTCTTTCTCTCTTTCACTCGCTCTATCTCTCCCCCTCTCTCTTCTTCTTTCTTTTTTCTCTTTCTTCATTTCTTTCTTTATCATATTCTCTTGCATTATTATGTATTATGTATATATAATGACTTATTGTTTTAATTTCATTATAATATAATCTAAGATGAATTGAGACTATCCAAGAAAGCTTTTAAATTTAGTTCCTCACTTGTGTAAGTTTACTGATTAACAGGAAAAAACTGTGAGTTAGGGAGTTCTACTCAGCAGATGTTTTCATGAAGCAGTATTCAGTTGTGTTTTGTATTTTGTTAAATTAAAGGAGTTTAAATAGATTCACATTTTAAGATGAAATGCAATGCTTGCTGCTCCCGGGAAGACACCATATCCTGAGCCATCTAGAGAAACTACCACACTTGGAGCAGTGAACACCATATCCTGAGCCATCCTAGAGAAGCCAGTGCACTCAGAGCAGAGAAAGAACCACTGAATTCAGAACAGCAGGATTACAGGATCCCAAAGTGGCCTGATTACCAGAAGTTCTTCTATCCAGGAGGTCAGGATCACAGAGACATCTGGACTCCAAGGAGTTCTGGCACAAGCAAGATAACTGGACAGACAGGCTCCAGTCAGAGACAGTGAGTGAAGATAGCATTAGAGTTAACCAGATGGCTAAAGGCAAGCACAAGAACATAAGCAACAGAAACCAAAGTTACTTGGCATCATCAGAACACAGTTCTCCCACCATAGCAAGCCCTGGATACCCCACCACACCAGAAAAGGAGGATTCAGAATTAAAATCACTTCTCATGATGATGACAGAGACTTTAAGAGGGATGTAAATAACTCCCTTATATAAGTACAGGAGAACACAGGTAAACAGGTAGAAGCCCTTAAAGAGGAAACACAAAAATACCTTAAAGAACTGCAAGAAAACACAACCAAACAAGTGAAGGAATTAAACAAAACCATCCAAGGTCTAAAAATGAAAGTAAAAACAATAAAGAAATCACAAAGAGATATTACCATGGAGATAGGAAACCTAGGAAAGAGATCAGAAGTCATAAATGCAAGCATCACCAAGAGAATACAAGAGATAGAAGAATCTCATGTGCAGAAGATACCATGGAAAACATTGACACAACTGTCAAAGAACATGCAAAATGCAAACAGCTTCTAACCCAAAACATCCAAGAAACTCAGAACATAATGAGAAGACCAAACCTAAGGATAATAGGTATAGATAAGAGTGAAGATTCCCAACTTAAAGGGCCAGTAAACATCTACAACAAAATTATAGAGAAAAACTTCCCTAACCTAAAGAAAGAGATGTCCATGAACATACAAAAAGCCTACAGAACTCCAAATAGACTAGGCCAAAAAAGAAATTCCTCCTGTCACATAATAATCAAAACATCAAATGCACAAACAAAGAAAGAATACTAAAAGCAGTAAGGGAAGAAGGTAAAGTAACATATAAAGGCAGACCTGTAAGAATTACACCACACTTAGTCACAAGAGTCTATAAAAGCCTCAAGGTCCTGAATAGATATCATACAGACCCTAAGAGAATACAAATGCCAGCCCAGACTACAATACCCAGTAAAACTCTCAATTACCATAGATGGAGAAACCAAGATATTCCATGCCAAAACCAAATTTACACAATATCTTCCCACAAATCCAGCACTTCAAAGGATAATCAATGGAAAACTCCAGCACAAGAAGGGAAACTACAACCTAGAAAAAGCAAGAAAGAAATCTTCCAACAACCCTAAAATAAGATAGTTACATAAACATAATTTTACTTTAATAACAAAAATAACAGGTGGCAACAATCATTTTTCCTTAATATCTGTTAACATCAATGGACTCAACTAATCAATGAAGTGACGTAGACTATCAGACTGGATACACAAACAGGACCCAGAATTTTGATGCATTATAGGAATTGAACCTCAGTGACAAAGACAGACACTATCTCAGAGTAAAAGGATGGAAAACAATTTTCCAGGCAAATGGTCCCAAGAAACAAGCTGGAGTAGCCATTCTAATATCAAATAAAATCAACTTAAAACCAAAAGTAATAAAAAAAAAAAAACACAAGGAAGGACACTTCATACTTATCAAAGAAAAAACTACCAAGATGGACATCTATGCTCCAAATGCAAGGGCACCCACATACATAAAATAAACTTTACTGAAGCTCAAAGAACACGTTGCACCTCACACAATAATAGTGGGGGATTTCAACACCACACTCTCAGCAATGGACATATCATGGAAACAGAAACCAAACAAAAACACACTGAAATTAACAAAAGTTATGAACCAAATGGATTTAACAGATATCTGTAGAACATTTCATCCTAAAACAAAAGAATATACCTTTTTCTCAGCACCTCATGGTACCTTCTCCAAAACAGACCATATAATTGGTCACAAAACAGGCCTCAATAGATGCAAAAAGATTGAAATAATCCCTTGCATCCTATCAGATCACCACAGACTAAGACTGGTCTTCAATAATGACAAAAACAATGGAAAGTCCACATACATATGGAAACTGAACAACACTCTATTCAATGATGACTTGGTCAAGGAAGAAATAAAGAAATTAAAGACTTTTTAGAACTTAATGAAAATGACAAAACTTGTGGGAGTCCATGAAAGCAGTGCTAAGAGGAAAACTCATAGCTATAATTGCCTACAAAAAGAACCTGGAGAGAACATACACTAACAACTTGACAGCACACCTGAAAGCTCTAGAACAAAGAGAAGCAAATACACCCAAGAGGAGTAGATGGCAGGAAATAATCAAATTCAGGGCTGAAATCAACCAAGTGGAAACAAAAATAACTATACAAAGAATCAATAAAACCAGGAGCTGATTATTTGAGAAAATCAACAAAATAGATAAGCCCTTAGCCAGACTAACCAGAGGGCACAGAGATAGTATCAAAATTAATAAAATTAGAACTGAAAAGAGAGATATAAAAACAGAAACTGAAGAAATTCAAAAAAATCATCAGATCTTACTACAAAAGCCCATACTCAACAAAATTGGAAAATCTGGATAAAATGGAAAACTTTCTCGACAGATATCAGGTACCAAAGTTAAATCAGGAGCAGATAAACCATCTAAATAGTCCCATAAACACTAAAGAAATAGCAATATCCAAGATACAGCTCACAGACCACTTGAAGCTCATGAACAAGGAAGACCAAAGTGTGGGTGCTTTGACCCTTCTTAGAAGGAGTAATAAAATACTCATGGGAGCAAATATGAAGACAAAGCATGCAACAGAAAATAAAGCAGGGGACTTCCAAAGACTTCTCCACCTGGATATCCATTCTTTGTTCATTCACCAAAGGTAGACACTGATGTGGATGCCAGGAAGTGCATGATCACAGGAGCCTGATATAGCTGTCTCCTTAGAGGTCTACCAGAGCCTGAAATATACAGAGGCAGATGCTCACAGCTAACCATTGAGCTGATCATGACGTTCCCAATGGAGGACTGAGAGAGAAGACTGAAGGAGCTGAAAAGGTTTGTGGATCCATGAGGAGAACAACAATACCAACCAACCAGAGCAACCAGGGTCTAAACCACCAGCCTGGGAGCACATAGGGAGGGACTCATTGCTCCAGCTGTATATGCAAGAGAGGATTGTCCTGTCAGGTATAGGTGGGAGAGGAGATCCTTGGTCTAGTGAAAGGTAGACACCTCAGTGTTTGGGAAATCATGGGTGGGGGGGTGGGAGTGGGTGGGTGGGCAGAGGCATATCTTCATAGAAGCAGGAGGAGGGGGTATGGGATAGGGGGCTCCTTGGTTCGGAGAAAGTGGATTACATCTGAAGTGTAAATAAAATATCCAATAAAAACTTTTTTTAAAAAAGACAAAAAAAAAGAAAAAGAAATGCAATGGTCACTTTTATTTTAATGATATTATGGTGACCACGATATAAGAAAAGAAATATAACAATTGACAAAAGTTACACTTATTATAAATGCACAGAAATACTTCAAATCTTACTTCCTGACAATATAATTCAAAATAGTACAATTAGAGGACTACTGGGGTACAAATGCATGAACAGATCATGGTACAAATGTCCATTTATTCATATGGGACTAAACTCTGGATTTAGTTTGTTTATCAATTAAATCAGAACATTTACCATACCATTTTATATGCTGAGAATCAGTCATTATAGCTGCTTTGAAAACTGCAGTGTACCATTTGATAAAATTTGAATTTTTTTTAGTGGGAGAGAATATTTCATTGTTTCATATTTATTATTTATTCACTTATATCCTATAACCTAATAAATTTTTTTATCACCAAGAAATACTTGTTTAATTTATCCTTGAAATTACTTGAATAGCCATTATAGCTTTGAAATAATTTAAAGTTTTCTTGTTTCCATTAAACATGAGAAATAGGAAAATGTTTTACATATATTTTAAAGCAAAAATTTCTCTCTTCATTGTTCTCCACATCTTAGAGTTTCAACTTTAACCATTATGATTCAGGCATATAGAATATATCTCAGATAAGAAACATGATTTCCATAATCCTGTTATGGTCTTCCTGGCTAACAACAAATACTATAAAGACATTTGGCAAAGTCATTCTCTTTAAACAACAATCAAAACAAACATAACTGATGATTTTAAAATTTTGTTACTTATTGTCTTGAAATACTTTTTTTTAAAAGAAAAGACTAATGAAAATATAAAGTTTGTAGCAGTGTCCCAGGCTCTTTGTCCATACATAGATATATGATTTGATAAACAATCTCATTTCCTTCATATTAATGGGGATGTTGTCAGTGTTGGAGGGATTTTGATTACTGTTGTTGAAACAGTAATGCTACAGATTTTCCAACTGTAACAACACAGTCAAAGGGAAGAAGCTGTCTGCATACATCTTCACCTTCAAGCAAACACGTACATTATACAATTATCCATAACTTTAAAACATATTTGTGACACAGTTACTTAACGTAAAACTTAAACAGGAGAGCTTTTAAATTGTATCATTGTATAGTTGCTTCAGATGATAGCCACTTGAATCTACTCTAGCTCCCCTTCACAGCATGTTCTTTCCCCACTCTCTATTACAATGAAATTCTAACAGTACATTTAAAATATATATTAAGCTTGTTACTTTCTGTTACTAACACTGCCATTTTTTCCAGTTTAAAACCACATATTGCCTTGAAAAGAAGCAGAATGGGAAAAATCTGTTTAATAGTAACTATATTTTTATTAAGGTCCTGTGTTTTAACTTGTTTTGTTGTTGTTGGTTTTTTTTAATAAAACAAAGGAATTTGGTCAAACAACACACACTTACTAGACTAAAACCATCAAAATATTTTTTTTCTAATTTTAGATTATTATATTCTTTGAGGAGTGAAATCTCATGATTTTTTCAGCCAAAGAAAATGTATATACCTAACCAAACAATATACATTTCTGCAAGCATTTATTTATCATATTTGTTCTATTCATAGCACAACTCCAGTATTCAAACCTATTAATATGAGGAGTCCCTACAAGACAGATGCATTCTATCTTATTTCAAGAAAGAAATGAATGTGACATTGAAATGAATATTTGAATATTATGGTTGAAGTGTTAATGGAGGTGCAATATAATTAAACTGTATCTGTAACACATTCTGTTCAAATGATGGCATTAGTTACCAGCTATATTATCAGCGTGAGACACATTTACAGCATAGCAGAATCCATGCATGGCTCACAACAACATCCATGTTAGATACTGAAATAAATCTTCAGTGTTTGCTTCATTCTATATAAATGAGATATCTGCTTTCTTCGGAAAATTGTTCTAAGCTGGATGAGTTTTGTTTCTTTTTCTTCCTCCTCCTATTTTCGATTTTTGTTTATATGTCTTAGTTTGGTAAATATTTTAAGCATTTTGCAATGCACTGCCCTGTTAAGCATTTTAAATTAATTTTCATGAGTGTTGCTGGGATAAGTATATTAATATCTCATGTCATAAAAATTAATGTGTTCAATGTTTCTGTATTTTCTACTATACCTTTATAAACATTCTTTGAAAGTTTATTGAAAATTAATTGCCTTGCCAAAGGAATGCAATCAGTTAAACTAAAGGACTAATTAAAATCACTTAACCTTCTTGATATAAATATACATATAATTAAGTAAGAAAGTCTAAACAACTTGACTTATTTTCTTTATAATTTATATGGTATTTCAAATGTGACATCTCTGTTAGTGATGGATTAAATGAAGACTTGTGCACAACTAAAATTATGTTACTTACTATACATACTCTTTCTTTTTAAACACCCACAGTACCTTGGTGGTTCTATTCTTTTGTTTCACAGGCTGAACATGTTAAAATTCTTTCAGAGTAACCTGATATAACTCTCAATTTTCCCAAACATGTCTGTTATTGGTCCACATTTTAAATTTCTTTGCCTCACCAAAAATCCTTATATTCATAATATTCTTCTGGGTTCCTAGTAGTTAGTACATGTGCTCTAATAACTAAATAGAATGTAGACTCATATACTTGTTTCAAATACCTTTCAAGGACCCTTATTTGAGGATAGACTCCTCCCTGCTCCCACCCCCTTTCTTGACCTACACCAACCCTATGAATAGAGGAAGAGTAAAAGAGCAAAAGAGTCAAATTGTGGCCTTAACATCATAAAGAAGGAAAACAGCTTCTAATTGAAGTTACTATTGTTTATTCCATGGTAAAGATTTTAAAGAAATGCCTATAGGTAGAGTCTGCTGAATGTTGTGAACAACCAAGTTGATGATTACACCTCTGTTGTCATTTGTTTTTGGTTTTGGAGTTTTGCCCCAGAGAAGACTGTGCTCCTCATGAAACTCATTGGAATAAAAGCTGATTACTTTAATGGGGCTCCCACAGTTGATTTCCTCTAGATGTTCTAAGTGCCTGATATTATGATGCTTTCCATCAATCTGTCTAGATCCTACTTGCTGTTTATTCTTTTATTTTGGGTTACTATGAATTTAATAGACTCACTGATTCAAAATAGCAACCATACAGGAGAAGATCATGGTGACACATTATTGAAAACCCAGGAAATACCAGAGATAGGTCAGCATAGGCTACAAAGCAAGTTCAAAGTCATATATACATTGTCACAAAATATTGGCTACAGAATATAGCTCAGTAGTTGAGCATTTTTGCCTCATTTGCAAGAATCTAGATTCAGAATTTTATAATGATTTTAATCAGATATTGTAGGACGGCCTTCAGGAGGTAAGGAAGGCAAAAACTTACACATTGTTCTAAAATATGTGAACTGGTTTTGTCACCATTAAAGCAGTGCATTGCTTCTAAAAACATAGTATAAAAACTATGAATTTGGGGCATATTTCTAAAAGAATAAATCATGCTGTAGAAATCTATATGTATTGATGTCCATTTCTAGTCAACTGACACAAGCTAGGGAGTGGAATCTGACTTGATTTAAATATGATAAATGTACACAATGGTATATCCATCATTAAAAATGGTATTTATAGGAAAATGGCTAGAACTTGCAGATATTTTAGTGACTGAAGTAATACAGGTCCAGATGATTAATGTTGTATGTCCCTCATTTACCAATCATAGATTTGAGGTTTATCAATTTCTGTATTAAATTTAAGTACCCTTTGGGACCGGGGAGCATAAAAGAAGTCATAAGGAGAGGAATGGAGTGAGAATAGTTAGATAGATGATACGGATATTAAGGGTCGTGAAGTTTAAATGGAGTGAAGAGAAAGAAGAGGATGGAGGAGGGTGTTTTAAATGTTGTGCAAAAACATATTTTAGAACATAGTTTTTTTCTATACAAATTGTAAAATGTTTAGGTTTTTCAAAAGTCCATAAAATCATACTGTATTTACTTCATCTGTCTTTTCCTCCAGCAACTTACCTGCATTCTATTTGTACCTCTTCAAAGTCATCATTCCTTCTTAAATTCATAATCTCTTACATTATTGCACAAAGGCATGTATATGCGTTCTCTCTCTCTCTCTCTCTCTCTCTCTCTCTCCCCCACTGACTGAAATACACTTATGAATACGTAAGTCCAATCTGTTGTGTGAATATTTTATGATTCAAGTGAAAAGAGTTTGAATGGTGTTAATCTGTGAAAAGGGGACGATTTGAATGGTAGGTGAAAAGAGATAGTTAGGATGAATGTTGGCAAGCAAGAAACTATTAAAAAGTTAAAATAAATAAAATTAAAATGTTAAAAGAAGCTCAGAAGAATCTGTGAAAAGCTGAATGTGATATCAAAATGAGTGTCTGTTGTGAGAAAATTACATAAAGGAGGAAATTTGCCAAACAGGTTCCTGGTAAGACCAAAAACATCCGTGCTCTGGAACTACATTTACAATGTTATACTGAGATTGTTGCCAAGGTCAAATTCTCTTTAGGCATTCACAAACACGTACACAATAAACACAACAGGGTGAAGACTATGTAGTAACTTCTTTTGCTTCAAGAGCTTCACTTTCCTACCACAACACACACGGTAGATTTGTCCCTGTATCTTTGTCTCTCAGCACCTGTGGAGCCAGTTATTGAGTGAATGGAAAACAGGTGATGATCATAAGTGAAATGTCAATGTCAGTGACCACATTTGCCAGGTGAAACAGCAGAGGAAGTCCCACAGGGCCATTACCTCACTTAGACAGTATAGTCAGTTTTCACATGAGAAAGAGATTGACCGAATCTAAAGCATATTTAGAGACTTATCCAAATGAGTTTGAGAAAGTGCTCTTTTCAATTTCAAAACTTCTATTTTATAGAAACCTGAGCTAGAGGAGGGTTTCCTTGATGTGGAATGGACAAGAAATTATGAAGCAAATATTTATATGGCATAATGTTTTTGGATCTGTGGTATTTTAAATGACAATAGCCACAATAGGCTCATACATTTGTCTTCTTAAATAGCTTGGAAGAAATTGGGAGGTATGGCCTTGATAGAGAAAGTGTATCAACTTGTGAAACCTCATAGTACACTCCAAGCCCAGTCTCTTCTCAATCTCTGTCTCTCTGTCTCTGTCTCTGTCTCTCTTTCTCTCTCTCTCTCTCTCTCTCTCTGTCTGTCTGTCTGTCTCCTCTCTCTTTCTCTTTCTCTCTCGGACTGCTGTGTATGATTAAGGACCTAAAGCTCTCAGCTACTTCTCATGACAGTTTACCTGCTTGTTGCCATACTCCCTGCCATGACAGTAATGGACTAACCCTTTGAAACTATAAGCAAGCTCCCAATTAAATGCTTTTCTTTTAAATAGTTGCTATGATCTTGTTGCCTCTCCACAGCAATATAACACTAACTAAGAGAGTATCTGGATATTTCTGCATTATGAAACAAAAATAACTCATAAAAAGTGATTTTAAAAATGTCAAAAGTAGCTGGACATTTTGGTGCACTAAGGAGGCAGAGGCTGGTAGATCTCTATGATGTTAAGGGTAGATTGGTCTATGCATCTGGTTCCACTACAGCCAGAATGGTATAGGGAAATCTTGTCTCAAAATAAAAGCAAAAACAGTATGAATAACAGCTATAAATAACAGAATAAAAAGTTTTATCTAGAACAATGACAACATTGTTAATATAGTTTAAGCAAATGATCAAAAACACAAGCTCTTTAGTGTTAAACTTCAAACTCTCAGAGTGTTTATCCCATGAAAGTACGGGGTGCATGCTGACATGAACATGAATGCACTGACTTAGCTTCCAAAGAAGCTGAGATTTTCTCCTCCTCATATGAGTCTTTCTATAGTTGTGAAGTCCTGGGAAACCATAGCATCTACCACCAGTTAGACCTGAATGTAATACTAGGTCCAATGTCTAGAAACAGTTGGAAGCCTACAGTATTAATACTTTTCGATCAAATGACAGTGCCTTAAGAGTTCTAGCAAACTATCTCATAACCTACCAGCCTTGTCTTAATTATTTATCTTCTTTGTCTTCATGACTACACTACTTATTTCTTAAGATTATGTACCCATGCATGACGTCTGCCACTATCCAGTCTTCTGAGCACTCCCTCCTTTATCTGTTAGCCAAACAGACTATAGATAAAAGAAATGAATTATGAGTGGAAATAATATCAAATTATGAGGAAATGCATTAAACATAAATAAAAATATCTCAGCACTGAAAAAACTTTTCTACAGTGCCAACATTCATCTAAAAAAAGAAGGTTTTATAATTTGGATGTGAAATGTTTCTATAAAGATTTATGTACTGAAGGTCTAGTCAGTACCTGATAAATCAAGTCACTGAGAGGTGACTGGATCATCAGGCTCTTCCCTTATAAATGAATTTACCTAATTAGGGATTATATATCTGGAACTGTGACTAGTATGCAATACAAATTTTTTAAAAAGAAGTCAGGTTGTCGGTCTGCTCCTGTCCTGTGGAGAAACTGAATCCTGAGTCATCCA
>NW_021605171.1:3872827-4069855 GCF_004785775.1 Grammomys surdaster | reverse complement strand
AGCCACTGCACTCAGAGCAGCTGGTAAGAACTCCATCTCACTCCCTAGGCCCCAGAAATACATCTGGGAGCCAGGGACATCTAGGGAACAGCAGCTACCCAAACCCTGCCCCTCCGGAATTCCACTTCCCTTCGGCCCCTGCCTGGTCCCTGGGACTGGAGCAGACACAGAGTCGGTCTGCTCCTGTCCTGTGGAGAAACTGAATCCTGAGTCATCGAGAAGTCACTACACTCAGAGCAGCTGAAACTGAATTCTGAGTCATCAGGGACCCACTGCACTCAGAGCAGCTGGAGCCACTGCACTCAGAGCAGCTGACACAGAGTTGGTCTGCTCCTGTCCTGTGGAGAAACTGAATCCTGAGTCATCTAGGAGCCACTGCACTCAGAGCAGCTGAAACTGAATCCTGAGTCATCGAGAACCCACTGCACTCAGAGCAGCCGAGGAGCCACTGCACTCAGAACAGAAGGATTACCAGATCCAAGAGGTGGCCTGAGTCCCAGGAGTTCTTCCACCCGGGAGATTAGGGGCATAAGACCACAGAGACCTCTGGACTCCGAGGAGCTCTGCAATAAGCAAGATAACTGGAAATACAGATTCCAATCTTACACAGAGAGGGCAGGTACCACTAGAGTTACCCAGATGGCGAAAGGCAAGCGCAAGAACATAAGCAACAGAAACCAAAGTTTCTTGGCATCATCAGTGCCCAGTTCTCCCAATATAGCAAGCCCTGAACACCCCTTCACACCTGAAAAGCAGGATTCAGAACTAAAATCACTTCTCATGATGATGATAGAGGATTATAAGAAGGAATTAAGTAACTCCCTTAAAGAAATACAGGAGAGTACAAGTAAACAGATAGAAGCCCTTAAAGAGGAATCACAGAAATCCCTTAAAGAAATGCAAGAAAACACAAAGAAGGAATTAAACAAAAACATTCAGGATCTGAAACTGGAAATAGAAACAATAAAGAAAGTTCAAAGGGAGACAACCATGGAGATAGAAAACCTAAGAAAGAGATCAGGAGTCACAGACGCAAGCATCACCAACCGAATACAAGAGATAGAAGAGAGAATCTCAAATGCAGAAGATACGGTGGAAAATATTGACACAGTTGTCAAAGAAAATGAAAAAAGCAAAAAACTCCTAACTCAAAACATCCAGGAAATTCAGGACACAATGAGAAGACCAAACCTAAGGATAATAGGTATAGATGAGAATGAAGATTCCCAACTTAAAGGGCCAGTAAATATCTTCAACAAAATCATTGAGGAAAATTTCCCTAACCTAAAGAACAAGATGCCCATAAACATACAAGAAGCCTACAGAACACCAAATAGACTAGACCAGAAAAGAAATACTTCCCGTCACATAATAATCAAAACATCAGATGCACAAAACAAAGAAAAAATACTAAAAGCAGTAAGGGAAAAAGGTCAAGTAACATATAAAGGCAGACCTATAAGAATTACACCAGACTTCTCACCAGAGACTATAAAAGCCAGAAGAGCCTGGACGGACATCATACAGACCCTAAGAGAACACAATTGCCAGCCCAGATTACTATACCCAGCAAAACTCTCAATCAATATAGATGGTGAAACCAAGATATTCCATGACAAAACCAAATTTGCACAATATCTTCCCACAAACCCAGCACTTCAAAGGATAATGGATGGAAAACGCCAACACAAGGAGGGAAACTACAACCTAGAAAAAGCAAGGAAGTAATCTTCCAACAACCCCAAAAGAAGATAACTATACAAACATAACTTTACCTCTAATAACAAAAATAACAGGAAGCCACAATCATTTTTCCTTAATATCTCTTAACATCAATGGTCTCAATTCCCCAATAAAAAGACGCAGACTAGCAGACTGGATACACAAACAAGACCCAGAATTTTGCTGCATACAAGAAACACACCTCAGTGACAAAGACAGACACTACCTCAGAATAAAAGGGTGGAAAACAATTTTCCAAGCCAATGGTCCCAAGAAACAAGCTGGAGTAGCCATTCTAATATCAAATAAAATCGACTTCCATCCAAAATTAATCAAAAAAGATAAGGAAGGACACTTCATACTCATCAAAGGAAAAAGCTACCAAGGTGAACTCTCAATTCTGAACATCTATGCCCCAAATGCAAGGGCACCTACATACATAAAAGAAACTTTACTAAAGCTCAAAACACACATTACACCTCACACAATAATAGTGGGGGATTTCAACACCCCACTCTCAGCAATGGACAGATCATGGAAACAGAAACTAAACCGAGACACTTTGACATTAACAGAAGTTATGAACCGAATGGACTTAACAGACATCTATAGAACATTTCATCCTAAAACAAAAGAATATACCTTTTTCTCAGCACCTCATGGTACCTTCTCCAAAATAGACCATATAATTGGTCACAAAACAAGCCTCTACAGATACAAAAAGATTGAAATAATCCCTTGCCTCTTATCAGATCACCATGGAATAAGACTGGTCTTTAATAATGACAAAACCAATGGAAAACCCATGTGCACATGGAAACTGAACAACTCTCTACTCAATGATGACTTGGTCAAGGAAGAAATAAAGAAAGAAATTAAAGACTTTTTAGATTTCAATGAAAATGAGGACACATCATACCAAAACTTGTGGGACTCCATGAAGGCAGTGCTAAGAGGAAAACTCATAGCTCTAAGTGCCTACAAAAAGAAACTGGAAAGAGCACACACTAACAAGTTGACTGCACAACTAAAAGCCCTAGAACAAAAAGAAGCAAATACACCCAGGAGGAGTAGAAGGCAGGAAATAATCAAACTCAGGGCTGAAATCAACCAAATAGAAACTGAAAGAACAATACAAAATATCAATAAAACCAGGAGTTGGTTCTTTGAGAAAATCAACAAGATAGATAAACCGTTAGCCAGATTAACCAGAGGGCACAGAAAGAGTATCCAAATTAATAAAATCAGAACTGAAAAGGGAGACATAACAACAGAAACGGAAGAAATTAAAAAAATCATCAGATCCTACTACAAAGGTCTATACTCAACAAAACTGGAAAACCTGGATGAAATGGACAATTTCCTAGACAGATACCAGGTACCAAAATTAAACCAGGAGCAGATAAACCATCTAAATAGTCCCATAACCCCTCAGGAAATAGCAGCAGTCATTAAAAGTCTCCCCACTAAAAAAAGCCCAGGACCAGATGGTTTTAGTGCTGAATTCTATCAGACCTTCAAGGAAGACCTAATACCAATTCTCTTCAAACTATTCCACAAAATAGAGACAGAAGGAACACTACCCAATTCGTTCTATGAAGCTACAATTACACTCATTCCCAAACCCCACAAGGACCCAACAAAGAAAGAGAACTTCAGACCAATCTCCCTTATGAACATCGATGCAAAAATACTCAATAAAATTCTAGCAAACCGAATCCAAGACCACATCAAAACAATCATCCATCATGATCAAGTAGGTTTTATCCCAGGAATGCAGGGATGGTTCAATATTCGGAAATCCATCAATGTAATCCACTATATAAACAAACTTAAAGAAAAAAACCATATGATTATCTCACTAGATGCTGAGAAAGCATTTGACAAAATTCAACATCCCTTCATGATAAAAGTCTTGGAAAGATCAGGAATTCAAGGCCCCTACCTAAACATAGTAAAAGCAATTTACAGCAAACCAGTAGCCAACATCAAGCTAAATGGAGAGAAACTTGAAGCAATCCCACTAAGATCAGGGACTAGACAAGGCTGCCCACTCTCCCCCTACCTATTCAATATAGTACTGGAAGTCTTAGCCAGAGCAATTAGACAACAAAAAGAAGTCAAAGGGATACAAATAGGAAAGGAAGAAGTCAAAATATCGCTATTTGCAGATGATATGATAGTATACTTAAGTGACCCCCAAACTTCCACCAGAGAACTCCTAAACCTGATAAACAACTTCAGCAAAGTGGCTGGTTATAAAATCAACTCAAACAAATCAGTAGCCTTCCTCTACATGAAAGATAAACAGACTGAAAAAGAAATTAGGGAAATGACACCCTTCACAATAGTTGCAAATAATATAAAATACCTTGGTGTGAATCTAACCAAGCAAGTGAAAGACCTGTATGACAGGAACTTCAAGTCTCTGAAGAAAGAAATTGAAGAAGATCTCAGAAGATGGAAAGATCTCCCATGCTCATGGATTGGCAGGATTAATATAATAAAAATGGCCATCTTGCCAAAAGCAATCTACAGATTCAATGCAATCCCCATTAAAATCCCAACTCAATTCTTCACAGAGTTAGAAAAGGAAATTCTCAAATTCATATGGAATAACAAAAAACCTAGGATAGCGAAAACTATTCTCAACAATAAAAGAACTTTGGGAGGAATCACCATCCCTGACCTCAAGCTGTACTACAGAGCAATAGTGATAAAAACTACCTGGTATTGGTACAGAGACAGGCAGGAAGATCAATGGACTAGAATTGAAGACCCAGAAATGAACCCACACTCCTATGGTCACTTGATCTTTGACAAAGGAGCTAAAACTGTCCAGTGGAAAAAGGACAGCATTTTCAACAAATGGTGCTGGTTCAACTGGAGGACAACATGTAGAAGAATGAAAATTGATCCATTCTTATCCCCTTGTACAAAGCTCAAATCTAAGTGGATAAAGGACCTCCACATAAAACCAGATACACTGAAACTAATAGAAGAGAAGGTGGGGAAAAGCCTCGAATACTTGGGCACAGGGGAAAAGTTCCTGAACAGAACTCCAATGGCATATGCTCTAAGATCGAGAATTGACAAATGGGACTTCATAAAATTGCAAAGTTTCTGTAAGGCAAAGGACACTGTCAATAGGACAAAATGACAACCAACAAATTGGGAAAAGATCTTTACCAATCCTTCATCTGATAGAGGGCTAATATCCAATATATACAAAGAACTCAAGAAATTAGACTCCAGGCAACCAAATTACCCTATTAAAAAATGGGGTATAGAGCTTAACAAAGAATTTTCAACAGAAGAAACTCGAATGGCCGAGAAGCACCTAAAGAAATGCTCGGCATCCTTAGTCGTCAGGGAAATGCAAATCAAAACAACCCTGAGATTCCATCTCACACTGTGCGGGGCGCGCGCGTAATGGTCTCGCTGGCAAAAAACATACACACACGCACACACACATACACACCAGAATCCTTCTGTAGAAACACGTTTATTTCCCTAAACCAAAATGGTGGTAGAAGACAAGAAGGCGTGGGAAAGCACTGCCTATATACCCCAGAGCGGGGTATTCACCCCCTGATTGGCTGCTTACTCGTAGCGCGCCAAACGCCGTGGGATGGGCTTAGCTTTGGCGGGCTTACCATGGCACATGCGCAGTTTACTTGGTACTAGGAAGAATTACGGGCGACAGCGCCACCTAGCGATGGCGGACTTTGTCAGCTCTCGTGGCGGCTCCCAACATCACACCAGTCAGAATGGCTAAGATTAAAAACTCAGGTGATAGTAGATGCTGGCGAGGGTGTGGAGAAAGAGGAACACTCCTCCATTGTTGGTGGGACTGCAAGATGGTGCAACCACTTTGGAAATCAGTGTGGCGGTTCCTCAGAAAATTGGACATAGCATTACCCGAGGATCCAGCTATACCACTCCTAGGCATATACCCAGAAGGTGCTCAAACATATAATAAGGACATATGCTCAACTATGTTCATAGCAGCCTTATTTATAATAGCCAGGAGCTGGAAAGAACCCAGATGTCCTTCAACTGAGGAATGGATTAAAAAAATGTGGTATATTTACACAATGGAGTATTACTCAGCTATTAAAAACAATGAATTTGAGAGGTTCCTAGGTAAATGGATGGAACTAGAAATTATCATACTGAGTGAGGTAAGCCAATCACAAAAGAAGACACATGGTATTCACTCACTGATTATTGGATATTAGCCCAGAACCTTAAAATGCCCAAGATGCAACTCACAGGCCACATGAAGTCCATAAAGAAGGAAGACCAAGTGGGGGTGATTCGGTCCTTCTTAGAAGGAGCAACAAAATACTCAAGGGAGCAAATATGGAGACAAAGCGAGGGACAAAAACTGAAGGAGGGGCCGTCTGAAGACCTTTCCACCTGAGTATCCATCCCACGTGCAGTCACCAAAGGTAGATGCTGATGTGGAAGCCAGGAAGTGCATGCTGATAAGAGCCTGATATGGATGTCTCCTCAGAGGTCTTCAAGAGTCTGACATATTCAGAGGCAGATGCTCACAACTAGCCATTGAAGTGATTATGGGGTTCTCAATGGAGGAGTTAGAGTGAAGACTGAAGGAGCTGAAAGGATTTGTGGCCCCATGAGGAGAGCAACAATACCAACCAACCACAGCTCCCAGGGTCTAAACCACCAGCCTGGGAGCACTTATGGAGGGATCCAGGGCCTTAGCTGAATATATAAGAGTGGAGGGCCCTGCTGGGCACAGGTGGAAGATGAGATCCTTGACCTCATGAAGGCTGGACGCCCCAGGGGGTGGGAGTTTTGAGGGTGGGGAGGTGGGAGTGGGGGGGTAGATAGAGGTTACATCCACAAAGAAGAAGGAGGAGGTGTGAGGGGATTGGGGGTTCCTGGGTGGGTGGGGGTTGGGGTAAGGGGACAACATATGAAATGTAAATAAAACATCCAATAAAAAAATTAAAAAAAAAAAGAAAAGAAGTCAGGTTGGGGGAAATAAGTTCTTGAAGACATGTCCTAGCTGGTGGCAGGCCACTTTCTGTTGGACTCTCTGCTTCGTAAATGTGATGATGTCAGCTGCTTGCCTGCTATCTGTTCTCTGCCAAATTTCATATTATCAAAAGCTTGAGCAGCAGACACAGAAAATCATTGACTGAATCTTAGGCCTGTAGTGGGAGAAATTTAAATCTACAACTCAAATATGACCGGTTAATGAAAACACAACTCAGTAACTTTGAATATACTCTGTAAGCCTCAATTGGGCAGATACCCCTACACTAATCTGTTCCCCAGCTATGAGACCCTTATAACTTGAGGGTTTTCCAGACCCTGCAATTATCCTTCTACCTCCTGCTTCTCCGTCGTCCTCCTCTGTTGTCCTCCTCCATCTTCTCTCTCCTCTCTCTCCTCCTGCTCTCTTCTGACCAGTCTTTATTTCTCCACCTCCCCTTCTTCTACTCAGTCACTGGCTCCAGCCTTTATTTTACAAATTAAGATGGGCAGAAGGTTCGCTAGAATTCACCTATGTAATGACTCACTTCTTCTCTGCAGCCCTTCACAGGAAAGCGGAATTAGCATCAAAATACAAGGCCAGGGCTATCCACAACATTGGCCAAAATGTTTATTTCCTTCCATTTGTTTCTTTGTTTAGGTATTCTCTCATGGTTATAAGAACTGAATGATCCATAGATATGAAAGAATAAAAGTATCAAGTGTATATCAGTAAGTGTAGGATACATTTTCTTTTAACAACCAGTAAAATCATATCATGATCTATATGTTTTATATGATAAATTCACTACCAGCATAAATGATCATAGGTTTTTTATATATAAAACACAGCTTCAGTGTATGTGAAATGAAATCTGTCATAACTATAAGAATAGAAAGAAATTCACAGCTCTAACCAACCCTCAGTAGTATCTCATCAACATTTAATAGTTAGACAGATAAAGAGTAGATAAGTAGAAGATTTAAACAATAATTTTTACACAGCATTCTTTAACAAACAGATGCAACAAAAATTTGTTTTTAATACGGAGATTCACCATAGCCTGTACCTTCAAGCAACATTTAATAAACTTATAGCATTCCAACCAGATAAGATATGTCTTCTAATGATTAGCAGAACAAGCCAGAAATCAAAGCCAAGAAAATATTTGAAAACAGACAATGTATTTAAGGTGAAAAAGAAATCAAAAGGAAATATATGATCCTTTTTGTAGGAATTGGTAATAAAAAGTCCAAATTTGTGGCTCACCACTAAAAGGTTTCTTGAGATGAACATATACTACTTGTCCTAGTTTCATTTCTATGGCTGCAATAAAATACCAAGACAAAACACAACTTTTTAAAAAAGTAACTTAAGAGTTTATTTTAGTTAGTAGTTTGAAAATTTAAAACACTGCAAATTAGAAATAGAGAAGTATAATATTCATTATTTATATGCAAAGTGAATTGTTAAGTAGAAATATTTTTTCTGAATCTATGTGTATACTAGAATATTAATGTTTTTTAATAATTATAAAACATAAAAATAAAAGTATAGAAATTTCATGTTTTGTATGAATACTGGGAAATTGAGAATCAAATATAAAATAAGTAGTATAGACATTAGCATTAGAACATTAAAACATGTAAGACCAAAAATCACAAATGTTAAATGCAAGACATGACCACTGGACACTAAAACAAAAATAATGACTACAAATTTCTTAGAACTTCATACTGATGCTGCTAGCTGGAAGGTACTCATTCCTCCTGACTCTTCCTCTTTGGAATAGTCCCATGTCTGCTGCCTCCCAGGCCTTCCCACATTCCAAACCATAACAAAAAGAATTTCAGTCTCTGAAGTTCCACTTTCTTAGGACATGTTAAGTCAGCTTTAGGTACCAGGGAAATACTAAAATTTATGAATTATGGCCATAGAAAAAGAAAACTTCACTTCAAACACATAGAAAACACTTCCAATAAAATCATAGGGAAAAATTGCCAAATATTAGGGAAAATGTCTATAGATACAAAATGTATACAGAACATTAAATAGACAAGCCTCAAAATAAATTACAAATATCATTCTATATTAAAAACTGAAAATACAGATCAAAGTTTACTAAAAGATATGAGCAAGAAGGAAAAACATGATATATAAAGACAGGCTTATGACGATAACTGCTGATATCGTAATATCAACTTTAAAAACTAGAAAACCTGAAAAAATATTTCATAGTTCATGACCAAAGACCATGACCAATGCAGATTAATATGTTTATCAAAACTATCTTTTGTAATTTAAAATTAAGAATATATTCTATAACATAGTCTCAAGAAAATTATGACCAACAAAGCAATACTAAAGAGAATATTGGAAGGAATATCTTTGATAGGAGAGAAGGATAAACACATCCAACATGTTACAGAGAAAAGTAAATAGTATAAAATAAGTTAGTATAACAGACAATAGAGTTTTGAGTATTTGATTAGAAAACAAGCTCCACAGTTTGTTACCTACCTGAAGAATAGCTTGACTGCAAAGAAACACAGTACTTTAATTTGTAAATATAAAGTATTCCAAGGAAGAAAAATAAGGAACACAGTAAGCATTGCTATTTTGCAATCTACAAAAGTATGCTTTTGAGCTAAAACTAATCAGAAGAGTTAAAGATCTGATTATTCTAGTCAAGATGATATTAAAATTCATACCATGTGTATGTATCATTCTTGGGGGCAATCAGCTTCATAAACTAGATATAGCCAGGCATTAATCCATATATTAACCCAACACAGTGACAGTAGGTGACTTCAATACCCCACATTCCCTAAATGTTATCAGATAAAAAGAAAACAGAGAAACATTGTAGTAATAAGACATGAAAAATCAAATGGATTTGCAAGAAACTACAGAATATTGTACTCAAATGCTTCTCAGTAACTCATGGAAATTTCTGTAAACAAATTTACAAATAAATAATTACTTGTATTTCGTATGATCACAATTAAATAAATCTTAAAAGCAATCACCAAAGAAGTTCCAAAAAGTACACAAGTTCATATCATGTAATGTAAATATTGCACTATTAAAAATTAATGTTATTGAAGAAACAAGAAAAAACTCTAAGAATCATAGAACTAAATAAAAATGAAAGTACAGCATACTAAAATATCACAAGGATATAGTCAACTAGAAAATCCAGAGTTTGGGAAAAAATGAAATCATTGAAATAAGTGACTTGATGATGCATATTAAGACTTTGAGAGATAAAAATAACACCACCACAAAAGACATGCTAAATGGAAAATAAAACTCAAAGAAAGCCCTTCTAGTTCAAGTGCATTGTTGTGACAGAATACTGACCTGAATCAACATTGGTAGGGAAGGGTTTATTTGAGAATATAAGTTACAGTCCATCATCAAGAGAAACCAGAGCAGGATCTCAGCACAGTTCCAGGAGGCAGAAACTAAGAAGAAACAAAGAAGGAATTCTCTTACTCTCTTGCTCTCTGAAGTTTGCTTACCCTACTATCTTTTGTAACCCAAACCCACTGCCCAAGGAAAGCATCACTCACAGTGAACTGCTCCCCTCCACATCAGTCATTAATCAATAAAATCCCTCCATAGACATATAAATAGGCCAGTCAGATGGAGGTAATTCCTCAATTCTTTTTCCCAGGTAAGTCTAGTTTATGTTACGTTGAAAACAACAACAGCAAAAAAAAAAAAAAAAAAAAAACAACAACAACCAAGCAATACAAACTCAAATTACAATCAGTGGCAAGGAAGGATGTCTGCTGTCTACACTCCTATTTTTTTTTTTTTTTTTTTTTTTTTTTTTTAAATTTTTTTATTGGATGTTTTATTTACATTTCATATGTTGTCCCCTTACCCCATCCCCCACCCACACAGTGCTCAAAGTCTGCGGTAACCAAGACAGGAGAAGGAGATGAAAAGCAGTGTGATGCTTTACAAATATACCAAAGTATATAGAGAAATGACAACCTTTTAAGCAAAAAGGTATCTGGGGAAACTGGATGTGTACATGTAAAAGAATAAAAAAGTGCATAACACACGAGATAATTCAGACAAACACTCATATTCCCTCTCATGTGTGTATTCCAGCTTTGAATTTCCAGATATATGTTAAATGCGAAGTAGTTGTAAAAGACATAGAAGTAAAAAAGAAGCAATTGTCAGAAAAGGGCCAAGAAAGAGTGGTGGTGGCCTGTAGAATGTAGATAAGATGAAAGTAGATGACGGGAATATCTGTGGGCAGAGAAGGTTAAGCAGGACAGGTTGTGCCGATGGGGGAGATGGGGTAGCAAGCATTGGCTCTAGGTAAATTAAATTGAATTACATATGAAAAAAGCATGTGGATCCCTCCGATAATTGTATAATCTAATTGCAATGCAAGCTCTTCATAATTATGTCTCTAAACACTTATGATTATTTTAATAAGAAAGAAAAAGAAAAACACATGTTTTTGATTACCTTATGAGTTGTTGATCTGAGAAGTCTCTAACAATATAATATAAGAATTCTGACTTACGTTTTGTTTGTTGATCAGAACCAGATAAACCAGATACTAAGACTCTGCATTTTAATACACCATACACTTTACACTACAGAGAGGAATCAAGTCAGACTGAAGGGAATATCTCCCTTTCTCCTAAGATACACATTGCTAGAAGATACTGGTAGAAAAAAATGGTATCATATCATTGTGAACTCTACAAACTACAATACCTACTTGCTAGGCAAGATATGACCATTAGTGAAACAATGGTGCAACTGTTAATGGTGTAGCCAACTACTATTTGGTTGCATACAAGGAAGAAATCCATGTCTGGTACTGTAAATATGGTGAAAATTTATGCTTGGGGTCATAAGCTCTAGTAGGAAAGTGATTCCTGTTGTTTAGTTAAACTGACACAACATCAAAGTCCATCTAAATGTCTGTTTATGCCCATAGACAAATACTTCTCTCAGTCTTAATCATAAAAGTCTGTTTGTATGGCAAACATCGGAGACAACAAAGACTCCCAGATACTGTAGTGTCAGCCATAAACAAGATAGTTATACCACCTATTTAGAATAAAGATACAACTTTTAATTGTATTTATGTGAGTATGTGTCTATGTGCGTATATGCACACTTGGATGTGGGTTTCCATGGAGCCCAAAAGAGGATATCAAAGCCCTTAGAAGTTTGAGTTCTGGGTGTTTGTGAGTTACCAGGTATGAGTGTATACACTCTTAATTGTGCTATCTCTCCAGAAGCTATACTTCCTCCTTTGAGAATCAGATTCACAACTAAAGAGGGGGAAGAATATAAGGAAGAAAGATATTGGAGAGGTTGCAACATGCCATAGACTCCCACAGAAATAAGTGGTTGTCTGCACTGGGTCTCCACATGAAGAGGTATGTTAAAAGTCAGATGTGGACCAGAGAAGGTTCCATGGTTCCTTTCTGAACTATTATCTACTCATAGAGTCTAGGAGGGAGAGAATCATTCACTTTTTCTCTTATGTATTTATGAGCGGGCCCACTAGGTTCTAATAAATGGTACCGAATTTAGCCAATTTTTTCCATGAATCTCAAGTTAGTAACTCAAATACAAGTTTATAAATTTAAACATTATAACACAATAAAATCCACACACATCATTAAACACTGGTTACACTGCCCTGGTTAAAATCATTCTCTCATAAAACAAAACCATACAAATGAGTTTATGGATGGACTAAAAGAGAGGAAAGTGGATGGCAGAGTTCAGAGCAAGCTTAGAAAGCATATTATATGAGGGAAATCAGAATGCACTATCTACATATGGGAAATTGTTAAGGAATAAATTAATCAATAAATAATTACTGAGAATATGCTTAAAGATATAAACAGAGTTGCATATACTATTAATGTACAGAAGATCCAAAATTGTCTAAATTTAGTCTGAGTAATACAGTTGCTTTAAAATAATGCCATGTACATAAAATTCTAGTAAGTGTATACCAACACACTGACAAAATACCATCTGAAGTAGATATCTGAACAAAGATTTGGAGACAAATTCAAACAAACTTTTGACACAGAGTCCACCGTCTTAAGCAGTGGATCACCTCCCTCTAAGAGGTGGCTGAATTTGGGAGTCAAGAGATATTTAGCAACAATATCAACAAAAAGTTTTTTACTATAAAGCAATATGAAAATATCTAATAGTAAATGATCAGTCAATATGAGGTTTGGGGGTTAGGGCACAATGTTATACATGGGACTTCACTCCAACATTGGTTGTATGTAAACACCATGTGTAGTTTGCATTGTAATTGGTCTCAGGACACACAATGCCAGCAAATTCTCTCTGTTGGACTCAGATGTCAGACATTGTGTGATATGAATCCTATTGTTTCTTTTATTTTATTTAAAAGATTCTCTGCTCACTATGAAACAATGATTTAATTATAGAAAACATATGATTAGTAATATTTTCTACAATCATTCCTCAGCATGTGACTAAAATTAATGTGGTTTATTGTTGTAATTTGTTAGAATGCCTAAATTTCCACATTTATATTTGAGATATCAGGTTGAGTTCAATAAAAATAAAATCATAAAGTTAATTTTGATTTGGGATATGAGAAGAATTTATAACAAGTTTTGAAATACTCTTAAATAAATTTCTCTTATTTTGTAAGGCATATTCATACAAGGAAATATTCTTACCTTTGAGTAGTATAAAGGCATGTCAATCAACTCCCCAAAACATCAACAATTCTCTATGTCTAATATGTCCTTTATGTAGATATAAACAAGGACATTATTCTCTTTAATATGCAAATTCTCTTTAATATGCAAATTTGATTTTGTTCCATAAGTAAAAAATGTACATAGAAAAGTATTGTTTTAGAATACATTTTTCTTTTTTATTGGTTATTTTATTTATTTACATTTCAAATGGTACCCCCTTCCGAGTTTCCCTTCCACAAACCCGCAATCCCACCCTTCCCTCACCTGCTTCTATGAGGATGCTCCCTCACCCACTCACTCTCACCTCACCTCCTTAGCATTCCCCTAAGCTGGGTCAGCGAGCCTTCACAGGACCAAGGGGCTCCCTTCTCATTGATGCCAGATAAAGTCATCCTCTGCTACATATGCAGCTGGAGCCATGGGTTCCTCTATGTGTACTCTGGTTGGTGATTTATTCCTTGGGAGGTCTTGTTGGTTGATTTTGTTGGTCTTCCTATGGAGTTGCAAACCACTTCAGCTCCTTCAGTCCTTCCCCTAACTCCTCAACTGGGGTTCCCAAGCTCAGTCCAATGGTTGCCTGAAAGTATCTGCATTTATCTCTATTGGTCATGCTCTGTCAGATTCTCTCAGGAGACTGCTGTATCAGGCTCCTGTCAGTAAGCAATTCTTGGCATCAGCAGTAGTGTCTGGGTTTGGTAGCTGCATATGGGATGGATGCCCAGGTGGGGTAGTCTTTGGCTGGTCTTTCCTTCAGTCTCTGCTCTACTCTTTCTCCCTGTATTTCCTTTAGACAGGAGAAATTCTGAGTTAAATTTTTTGACATAGGCAGGTGCCCCCATCCCTCAGTTCAGAATACCTATGATACAACTCACAGACCATATGAAGCTCAAGAAGAAGGAAAATCAAAGTGCGGAAGCTTCAGTTCTACTTAGAAGGTGGAACAAAATAAGACGAGTAGAGGGAGGGAGGGGGAAAAGGGGGACAGAATCAAGTGTGCGAGGAGATAGGAGAGATGTATATAGGTCAGGAAATTGAATAGAGTTGTATAGCAGCGGGGCATGGTGAGCTGTGGATAGCGGCCAGAAAGGTGCAGATTCCATGAAAGCGGAAAGCTCCCAGGACCCAACACAACAGGTATGGCATTAGCTGAAATAGTCAACTAAGGAGATGGAGAACCTGTAAAATACATTTCTGTTTTATATTTTATGAGTAAATGATTAAGCTTAGATACAGATAGATATAGATTAGATATAGATATAGATATACATAGATATAGATGAAAGAGAGAGAGAGAGAGAGAGAGAGAGAGAGAGAGAGAGAGAGAGAGTTTATCTCCATAGTCAACTATGTAAACTTTGTAGCCTGTATAGAGGACAGACTACTTATCCTAATTGTGACATGGGGCCTATGAGCACAAATACACAAAATATCATGAAAAATCTTCAAATGTTCAACTTATTTATGTCAATTATAGTAAAGCTAAAGTGTCAACAATAAATAAGATTACATAAGCCTCTAAAATGACAAAATTATATTTTCTTTTAAAACCTACCCAGTTGATTAGGCATTATGTGCTATTTAAGATTGCATTGTTGTGACATAATATCTGAAATTAACTAGCAGAAAAAAAGAGATGATATATTTTGGCTCATGATTTCAGCACTTTCAGTTCATTGTCATTTAGAGCCAGAGCACTGCAACAAAGTGTGGCATGCAGCAAGTGACAAGCAGAGAATAGAGAGTTCTCAAAAGGCTCTGCCACAACCAGCAGCCACACCTGAAGGTTCACCATTTCCCCCAAAGCACTGCCTGAAGAAGACTGTGTCTTCAATACATTGGATACACTCTGTAGCTACACTTTAGATCTAGTCTGCAGCAAATTCTCACTCTCACATCTTTATTGCTCCATAGACACTTATGTTATAGCTAAATCTGCAAATGAATCACTATTTAAAAACAAAACTCAAAGGCCGGGAAGATGGAGATGAAGTAAAGTGCTTGAGGTTCAAGCATAAGCACGTGAATTTAGATTCCTGACATCCAAAAAACTGTGTCAGATTATCCATCCCTGTAATCCTAGTGCTAGTGACTTGGAAACAGGCAGATTCCCAGTGCTCACTAGCAATCAACATCATCAAAGTGGTGATCTCCATGTCCACTGAAAGCCCTATCTCAGAAATCAGTGTTGACAGTGATTTAGGAAAGCATGTCATGTTGACCTCTGGCATTCCCAGCACACACACACACACACACACACACACACACACACACACAGTATAGTAGACATATGTATATAGTCTAGAACACATGTATGTACAGTGTTTTATGTACCTTCTGACCTTAGCTCTATGCTCAGAGCTCATAGAGTGGTCTAACATAAAGAGTGCTGAATATTCTTTCTTATGTAACAGTGAATTTAAAAATAAAACAGCAGTAATTGGCTTTCTTTTCACCTTCAATGCCTATTTATGGAGTCATTACAAATTTCCTCTGACACATAATTTTATGATAAATATTATGTAAAATATATTTGTCTTGTTTTGCCAAAAGGTTTAATTTTCTTTTTATTTCACATTCTGTTCTTCTGTGGTTGCCATTGCTGTAGTTGAAGGTGTTCTGTTTTGCATCTGTAAATACGGAAGGCCCTTAGAAGAAGTTCCTGTTTTGCGCTCCACTGTATCTGTTCTTGATGCTTTGTAAATATGGATAAGCAGTTGACTTCAGTGGTCACTCCTCCATGATCAGGAAGCAATTCTAGAATTCTGAACATTTGGTTCCAGGAAATTACCAGAAATCCTTGGGCCAGTAGTGCATTCTGGGATCCAGACTCAAAGGTCTGACCTAGGATAACTTCTTTGTTCAAACTTGGTGCCCTATATGACCTACTTTTATTCCATGCTTCATGCATCACCCTTCCATCTGCTTAACTTTCTTACCTCATTCTTCATTCCACCATTAAGTCTTCTTCTTGAAGGATGCTGCATATTTTTCAGTGTCTCAGAGTGCCTCCTGGATCAGATTCCTTATGAACAGATCTGGGGCCTCCTCTCTTAGTTTATCTGTACCTTTTTTAATATATTTATTTCAGAGGTGTTATTTTCTACCATATTTATCTTGGACCTACTGAACAAATTGATATCAACTGTAGTTGTGTTGATAGCAGGAACATCTAGATATTTGAAGTCTTCATTGTACTCTCCCTCTCTTCTGCAATTAAGCTACAACCAAAGATCTTCACAATTTCCATTTTTAATGCCTATAAATTTATTCCCTAAAGCAAATACTGATTATCTGATGCATGTTCTGTTTAGCAATATTTCTGTTTAGAGGACAAACCTCATGCAACTCCTATTACAGTAAAATTGGCTTATTAACATTGACAAAACATCAAGTCTGTTATGGTAAATCCCTAAGGAACATACATGGCATACTCTAACTTCAATTATATAAAAACTTTTTGTTCAGTTAAAAAAAAACTTCTTGTTCTAGTTGCATGGAACTTTCATATAATTTTATACTAATTCTTATGCCAGTTATTTGATTCAAATAAGCCTAGATATTTATTAAGTCATCTCACTGTGCACTTAAAGCATAGTCTCAAGAAGAGAATATCCTCTTCTTTGTGTATCTGTTTAATTTTGCTTGTGAAGTTAAAATTAAACCATCCCCTGCTTAGTGTTCCTTCTTCCAAACCCTATGTAGCCCACTATACTCTTTCAAATTTATGGTCCATTTCATTAATTTTTGTTATAAGCTTACATGTATATGTATGTACTTATCTACTATTAACTATATAAATTCAACCTGTACTGCTTTTATGTTACTTGAATGTATGTTATCAGGGCTGACTATTTTGTGTTGGATAACAAATTGGAATGCTACTAGTAAATTTTGGTAAGGCTATTGACGTCCTTGTTCAGCACATGTATATTCAACAATGTTTATAATATAGCTTCTAATATTCCTAGGAATCACAGTGTCACAGCAAACTCCCTGGTCCTATGGATCCTACCATATTTCAAACTATTCTTTTAGAATTATCCTTGAGCCGTATTTGAGGCAGCTGTTTTGTCAATGTTTCCTTTAAAACTGGGCTCCAAACTCAGCGTTTTTATTGATTGCTGTTCTCTGTAATGATCTCTATCTGTTACAAAGACAAGCTTCCATGATGAAGTGTTGGCTCCTTGACGGCAGGTCCAGGTGAGAGGAGAGAGGTCCTGGCCCTGCTGGGTCTCTCCAGAGCTGAGCGGGATGGCAAATGTTGATGGCTCAAAATGGAGATGGGAGTCTTGTCAAAGCAGGAACTCAACTCTATTGCATCAACCTTTCACTTATATAAGTTTGGAGCATAGGGAGGGGGATTTTTAGTGAGGTAAGATGACATAGGATATGGGGAAGGGTGACAGTATACAGATTGGTCTTTTTTCATTTTGGTGAAATACAGCTGAATCCCCTCCTGGCTGTCAGGAGCTGGTCTGGTCCTCTCCTGGCTCCCAGTCAGTGGATCCCTCCATCTGACTCGTATCGAGCTATTGGAGATGTAGGAGGTCCAAAGTCTTTAAAACAGGGACAACTGAGGATTTTCTTTTGAAAATTTTAAAATATTTAAAGTGAATAATGCCTTTTTAGCTAATGAAATTGGGGTAAAAACTCCCCTTTTTGTTTTTGTAACTGTTGGAGGGTACAGGAATCTTGAATTTGAAGGTGAGACTTAACAGGGGACAGAGCATCCACGGACAACATGGAGCCCAAGGTCTTAAATGGTGACAACTTTTGAACCTTTTCAGCAGGAACCTGAATATTTTTATATTTAAAGATAGACGCTTATCAGTAACCTCCTGAAGGCCTGAAAATAATATCATCCATATAAATGTAAAATAAAATATTGGAATCATCTAAAGAGGATGAAAAATATCAAGCATATAATATTGATACATTGACACATGGTTGAGGGGGCTACGGGCCATGTCTTGGGGTAGAACCGTCCACTCAAACCTAGAATTAGGCCCACCAAAATTAATAGAAGGAATAGAAAAGGCAAACTTCTCACTATCTTCATGATGTAGGGATATGGAGAAGAAATAATCTTTAATGTCAATGATGGTCAGATGATAGGTGTTAGGGATCATTTGGATTCATGGGAGTTCCCCTCTGGGGGGGGGGGTCCCAAAAGGAATCATTCTCTCAATTTTTCTCAAGTCATATAACAACCTCCAGGACCCGTTGGCTTTCTTAATCACAAAAACGGAAGAATTCCAACAGATGGTAGAGGCCCTCAAATGTCCCAATTTTAATTGCTGTTGTACCAAAAGGTATAATTGCTGTAATTTCGGGGCAGGAAAACAAGGCGTGAGGGTACTTCATAATAAAAAATAATGGGAACTACAATCCTCCTCCCTTCCCCAACTAAAAAATCCAAAAATAGATGTCTGTGAGGTAAGTGGGGAGCCTAGGGAGTTTAATGGTGTTGAGAAGGTCTTCACAAGTGCCAGGGCTTCAATATGGTGTCACAGCACATAGCCCTCACTGAATGCCACCTGATTTTCACTGATAGTGGAGACATAGGAGTCATTGTAGACATGTCAATCAATCTGTCACTGGCACAGGGTTGTGTAGTGGCCATAGTGGACACTACCCAAGTCGTTGCAAAGAGCTTACAGCTGGCAGACTGGGCTTCCCGCTTTGTTGCTGGCAAAGTCCCCTAGGCTTAGTCACTGCAGTGAGAAGTCTACACCTACTGAAATTTTGTTTTGATGGAGCCTCGGGAGGTGGAATTCGGTTCATATTGATCACGAGAATTGGGAAATCTTTGCACTGTCAACTTTTTGGTACTTGATGTTTTCTGTCGATATTTGTCACACACTGGGGCATTCTCTGACTTTAGCTCTTCTGCCTTGGTGAAAAGGCTGAAGCAATCCCACAAAGACACTTTGCCTCCAGCAAATCCTTTCTTGGAGATGATCACAAGGGACAGAAAAGGTCACAGAAAACCTCGAAGGTCTTCTTGCTCCAGGTAGTGCTTCCACATCAGGTTGGCTTGGTCATCATCACTCAGTTCAGGTTTTTTATGCAGAACCCCTCCTCGGTGAGGTGGAGAGGGAAATGGACCACTGGTCAGGATTGGTGGCGCCCAGGCCCAGTGGCCTCCTCAGTTGATTTCAAGGTGTAACTGCTCCATGAGGAGATTCAGGAACTCTTGGACATCCTGCTGGCTCTATCCATAGAAGGAAGGGATATATTTCTGGAAGACAGCTTGGAATTGGGTAGGATTCATAGCTTCACAGTCAGGGTTCCAGAGGGCACCAATCACATCTGTTTTAGTAAAGTGTTAGCTATAAATTTTTCAAGATCCATGAGTTCCTTAGCCCTAGGTAGTTGGCTATGTTTTCAGTATCAGGTATACTTTCCTCCTTATTGAGTGAGTCTAAACCCAATTGGAAAGCTATTGGCTAACACAAAGGTATGCATCCACTACTATACCTCTGGGGTTATTATATCATTTTGTTGTGGTTTCTAGCCATCATAGATTGGTAGGACTGGAGGTTATTTCTCTTCATTGGACGCTTTCAAGACAGTCTCTTGGAATCATGAAAACTAGCGCTCAGTGAAGAGGTTTGCAGGTGTGTTCCAGTTTAAAGACCTGGGGATCTTGAGTCCAAGATGAATGTTACCTTTGACAGTTGGAAATTACTTTATAACCTCTAGAGCTTAACCAAGAGCAATATCATTAGTCTACAATATTTTGGTAATCTCTTGGACAGACTTGCCATAAATTCAAAGCAGGATTCTTATTTCATGTACTGTAGTTCTTAATAGATGGACTTTAACTCTTGGGAAGAAATTGTCAGCCCAGGTGGGAAATTTCCATTTAAGCAAATATATGTATATTTATACAGAGAATTATATATGCTATAGATTTTTTTAGGAAATAGTTAATAATATGATTCTCTGAAGCTTTTTGAAGATATATTTTCTGTTACTTTTTTCATCTTCCTTCATTCTAATCAACTTCCTCCACCTATATTAGAGTCTCCACCTCCATTTTCTCTTTTCCCCATCAGATTCTTATGTGTGTCTATCTACTTTTTATCCCTGACTCTGTGCTATGGCACTAGTATTTTATCTTCCTAATTTCCACAGTTACTCCAAGATATGTACTCACATCTAAATGTATGTAGTAGCTTGGAACCTCCAATCAGGGAGAAGATGTGGCATTTGTCTTGCTTATCTTTATTTGTATCCTCAATCACTTCTGCTCTTCAAGTAATGTCAAAATCTACGAAATGTTCAACTTCCTGTCTCAAGTGTCTCTATTGATAATTTATGTCATGTCTACAGTAATTTTTTGATCTACAGTAATTTACTTTACCTCTTACAATATTTTATGTTTTATCTCCTATGTGTATCATTTTAGTATGTAGTTCTTTGTTCTCAAACTCTACAATACAGCATTTTGCACGGTGTTGATAGAGTCAAAAAACAATATATAAGCTAAGTATGGTGGTGCATCCCTGTAATCCTATCAGTGAGACATCTAAGGAAAAAGGATGTCCCCAAATTGAGGGCAGTCAGTTGTAAACTAAAACCCCAAGAATAACAAGGAAGCAAGAAAACAATCAAGTAATTTTTTTTTAATGTAGAGTATTCATGTATACAGCATCCACACTCTTTTATATATACTTCAATGCCATGGGTTATGTCATTATTTTAAAACATTTTAATATATTGTAATCTATGTCTTTTTTTTCGGAGGATTTCTTAACATTAACCTTACACCCTTTCACCCTTTGCATTATGAACAGATCTAAACCACAAAATTTTGTAAGTATGCTATCATCATTTGCTATAAGGAAATGGAAGCCTCTGATGCAAATAACTCCTTTTAGCAGGAGAGGCCTGTTATACCCTAATCACTCATTATAAATAATCTTGTATTTACTGATTTATGGTGCATGTCAACCTGGAAAATGTGAAACAAAATATATACTTCTGTATATAGAACTAATACATCACAGCCATGACATACTTTCTTTTATAACCAATGTGTCTGTATGAGCTGTGTTGAAATTCTGTGCCCACCAAAATCTGAAATGCACATTTTAGATGTTGTTCTAGATGGATTGATAATCCTGAAGGGAAAAAATATAATTTGTTCTACATTATGTTCTTGAAATTATTAATAAAGTTTGTTCCTGAATAAGATACATAATTTGCATGAATTGATATACTTATTAATAAACATTCTTATTAATAAAAGGTCATTTTGCCTATTTAGTTTGGATATAGAGGATAGATTCAGCCATATTTCAATAATAATTCCTCAAAGTCTTCAAAATAAGCTCTTTAAAATTTTTGTCAATATTGTTGGCCTCAGACATGCATAAATAAACATATAAATGATTTGATCTATAACATTAAAGTATAAAATACAAAGTACTACTGAATATATTGCATGACATTTACAGCATACTCAAATGTTGGATATGTATTATGCCAGTGAGTTATATAGAGTATGAATATATTTACAAAACAAAACAATCTTCACAACTATAGAAATCACAGAATTTGCTTCTGCCAAGATGGCTCAGTGTAAAAAACTGGTGACCAAGCTTATCACCTGAATGCAACCCTTGGAATCCACATAGTAAAAGGAGCAAGACTTACATAAAAATATACATGGTGAGATGTACACACACATATACACACATACAACACATACACAGACACAAAAAAGAAAAAGATATATTCACAAATCAGATTTTAAGAATTTCCAACATTGAAAATATTTGTTAAACAGGTAACTTTTCTTCAACAGACTTCCAATATAAGCTCACTATTTTTTTCTGGTTCTCGTTCTCTCTCTCTCTCTCTCTCTCTCTCTCTCTCTCTCTCTCTCTCTCTCACTCTGTGTGTGTGTGTGTGTGTGTGTGTGTGTGTGTGTGTGTGTATAATTCATTGTGGATTTTTGTTTCCTCCATGACCCTTTAATCAACAGTCTGATTCCTGAGACTCTAGGAATTTTGTTTCACTTGGTTCAGTGCTATTCCAGAATCTGATGAAGTGGTATGAAGTTTGATGTTATTTGAAGGAAATCGGGTTCATCTTCCCCTGAAGCTTTGAAAATGAGAAGAAAAGCCTTTTCTATATTTGGAAGTGTCCGGGCAATGAGAAAAGGGTAACAAAAATCACCATAGAGTAGTGTTTGTTCGATTCAAAAGGCAGTCTGCTATTTTATGGGCCATTTTATTCTTTGACTGGCTTCCCTGGAGAGATTCAAATACAGAGGTTTGAAATACACCAGGTTGAAAGGCTGAATATGTCAAGAGTATGGATCACTGAAGCAATAGCTTCATCTTGCAGCTTAATTTTCTGGCTGGAGCACTCCACAAATGAACAGAGGCTTCCCTGCTACTGCAGTTGCCTCAGACTCTGGGGTATCAGTGCATCTCCATGGGGATCAAAACATTTCACCAGACCGAACCTCTGTGGGGAGGCTTCTCCTCAACAGATACTTCTAACCAAACCTACAATTTTCTCTTTGCAAAGCTTTACATAGTTTTATTACTTGCTCTATAGCCTGAGCTCAGGAAACTAAGATGTAAACAGATTTAACAACATCTTAAGCACCAAGTGATCATCAATTTCACAGCATAATGTAGAGTTAAAACAGGTGTAACTCTCAATCTGTTCATTTTAAACAGTGTCTGTTCACTTCAGTGTATATCTGTGTCTTTTGAGTCTTCTCCTCTGTGTTTCAATATTGTCATTCTCTGGTCTCCCAAGGAAAAAGCATAAAAGTTGAAACATGTATTGTTAAGCATGTGAAGTGATTCAATAAAGACTTATTTGTAAAGATCCAAAATGGTTCGTTTTCAAACTTTATTGGCTATCAATAAATGTACTTCATAACATTATCACTGGACTTCATGGCTCAATGGAGCCATGGAGTTAAAGTTCAATGTAAGAAATATAAAAGAAGCAGATTCACCATGGAATTTTTATATCTTTTCCTACTCAAAAATACTTTGAAAAAAAAAAAAAAAGATGTGCCCCAAGTAGCTTACTCTAATGGTGTTTGTAAGGAATAATATTTCTAACCCACATACCAGCACAAATTACTTCCTCAAAAGGAAAAATGATCAGGGTTTTCAACTAAAGTCTCTTTGAATTATAACACTTATGTTTATGTAAAAATATTAGAAGATAAGTAACATTATGGATGGGACCATTTTGAAGAAAGAGGGGAACTACAAACAAAATTTACATAATATTTCATGAAATTTTTAATGAAAGGCCAAAGTGGTTTGTGTAAGTTAATAGTACTCATTTTCAGAGAGCAACAACAAAACTTAGGTGTAAGTTATGGAGGCAAATGTCAGAGAATGGGCAGAAAGTGAAACTCTATACACTGACCTTGTAAATAAGGATGTGGGGAAGCCTGATGGTGAAATATGAGGTACAAAAAGTAAATCAGTAAGACAAAATGTGTCTCCTTATGTGGGATTAATGGCCATTGTCAAAGACATAGTGAAAACGTAGAAAGCCATGCATTATTTCAACGGTCCACTTAATCAGTTTTATTCATGCTAATTGCGCATGAGTTAATGTGTTTTATCATGTACATTTTATAAGCTACAAAGATATGTGTGAGGTCAATATGTGTGGAAACAGAAAACAGAATAAACACACGTAGAATAATTACTCTACCTTTGGTGATTAGTTTGTTATGTTCTTTACAGTCTGCACTCACTGGGTGTCATTATTCATAAGCTATAGTAAGATCTTCAGTGTGTTTTCTTGTTTAATCTCTGTTCCAAACTATCACTCAAAGGTCAGTGAGGAAGAAAACTGAGCTACCAAGAATTATATATTTTGAATTTCATAATCATATTTTCTTTAGAACAAAAGTCTATAGCCATCTCCTGTCCCAGTGTATGTCCAGTGCGGCTCAGCTGATGTTGATTTTACTGAACTGCTCTCACAGAATCTTCAAGACCACTTACAAAAACATGATTCTGGGAGATCTAGCCCCACCATGCTAATTGTTCGGCAGACATATAGTATGCATGACTAAGCAGTCACTCTATGTTGCAGAGAAAACTGCCCTGCCACCTGTCTTCTCCCACTCAGTTCTAAGCGCTGCTTCATTTCAGATTTAGGTATGCACTTGAAGTGTTCTCTGTTGTGTATTGATTCTGGATACCTGTTTATAGAACGGAGGCTCCATGACTAAAGGGACTTCAGTGGCCTTTCTTACACAGCTTACGAGTACCAAGAAAGTCACCTCTCTGCTTCACTTTTATAAAGAGAACTCCACATGTGCATAAATGTAGAAAAAGCAACACAAAAGTCATGATGGAAATTTAAATTATTGTTAATATAAAAAATGTAAAGGCTAAGATTTTGCAAATGTGATTTTTTTACATTCTAGAACAGTTGATATGGTAGAGAAAGATATATCTGGAAACCTGAAATTCAAAAATGACCTTTGGCTTGCTACAGAGTGCCTCTGTGGAATAGAATCTCTGAGAACCACACGACCTGGATAGCTTCATTTGAATCTGATGCTTCTCATTCCTTTTATAATGTAAAGTTTCCCTAAAAATGCGTGTCACCATTTCTATCGCATGTACATTTACATTCTCCTACAATACTATGTTTACTTAAGCACATGTGTGCCATTTCTTGTGTAGTTTCCTGAAACCAAGCATAGAGGGAAGATAACTTCATTCTGGCTATTCAGTAGAGTTCTGTGGTATGCTGTCACTTGCTTCAACTAGGAGAAAGGACTGTGGCTTTCTCTTTCAGAGGTGTCTCCTGAGGAAAGTGAGAAGAGCCAAAGGACAGCATCTATTTTTCTACATCACCTAGGATGAATAGCATAATACCAGGGACTTTTGTGACTTATACTTTGTAGCCACCTGAACTGTCTCACCTTCGGGGGGGCACATTGTAATGGCCCGTTCTGTTGTTCCGGTCCGAGGATCAGGGCCTAGCAAGAGAGAGAGAGTGGGGATGGAGACACAAAGAATGGAACAAGACAGGGAGTCTGATCAAGTCTCGTTTATTGGAAGGAAATCTTGGGTATTTCTACCCTTTACCACGTGCCTTGTCCTCGTGGGCAAGCACAGCTGAAGGCACTACGTCATGTGCCTTGTAGCATGGATATCACGTGCACCTAGCTACCAGTGAGGAGATCACGTTCCCCTAGCAGTGTGGAGACCACGTGCACCTTGCAGCTGGCAGCATTAAACAGCAAAACAAGATATGTGAGAAAAATAAGATGTTTATCAGAGTGTGCTCAGCTGTTTCAGGCTGTTGAAAACAAGTCTCTTGTCAGGGTATATGGCTCGAGATGGTTGTAAAGATGATAGCTGCTTTTGGCTAGGAGTCGGCTCCCAACAGGTCCCCTTTTAAATTTGTTTTCAAAAGGGAAGGCTGGGAAAACTTACGGAAACCATGTCTGTCTTAGGTCCTCTCTGGGTACTCAACAGCCATTGGTTGAGCTCTTGTCTTAGGATGGTGAGGCCTCTCAGTTAGGGGCAAGAGTCTTGAGGTGTTCTCTTACCCGTCATTGACTATCTGACTTAGCACGTAAGTTAGGGGTTAATCCTCGTCACTCTTGATGACAGAGATTTTAGAGTCCCCTACTTCCAGCCTGTAATAATGGACCTGTATGGATTTCATTTGAATAACGTTTATCTGTTGTCATACAAAAGCCATCAGTCTGTTGAACAGCATGAACCCGAGAGACAAGAGACTTATTGTTGTCTGAATGGTTGGTGTAAACCATCCTGTCTCAGAGCAACACTCTTTTATTTTTTTTAAGGATCACACACAACTCCCTCTGTTGGAGGAGTAAAAATTATAAGCCTCTTCTATTCTGTAACACTATTTTCTAAAACTAAATCTATATAAGTACAGAACTGATCATAACTTTGATCTTAACAAAACAATTAAGGAAATCCCTGTCTCTGTCCCAATCAATCTCAAACCCAAAAAGCAACTATAGTAACTGTGGTAATGGGTTCTCTCTTGGGTCTATACAATGTACTCCACTAAATTATAAATCCGGGATCCAAGAGTCTAATAGAGCCACCCTGGAGGTGCAGGTGGTGATGTCTTCTTCTATACTGAGAACTTCTCAAGTCAGGTATACTGGTTGATCCGCTCCAGTTTGAAGATAATTGTGAAGCATCTTCATGTTTCCTACAAAGAAAAAATATGCTTCTCAGGGGATTTCTCTTCTCTGGATTTGTTGTTGTCTATTTGTTTAATCAGTCTCTCTGGCAGCCAGCATGTGGCATCTGTCGTTTGAGAATCAGAGGAACCAAAGTATGCATCAGAGGAACCAAAGCCTTGATCCTCTCTCTTAGGACTTTTATATTTATGATTAGTAGGGAACAATGGATGTAACAATAGTTGAGCTATCTTCCTTCCTGTAGGAATGGTAACTATATTCTGTATTGTCTTGGCCATTACCTTAACCTCACCTTGATAATCACTGTCTATAACTCTAGGAAAAAATTGTAGTCTCTGCATAGTAGCACTGTTTCTTCCCACTATCAGGCCAAACACATGTGGATAGAGTGGTTGAAACACTCTATTGGGTTCAGCCTGAGGTCTCATTTCTGGGATTAATACTGTGTGGGTGGCAGAACTGAGGTCCAGTCCTGTGCTTCTTGGTGTTGCTCGACTAAGTTCAGTAAGGGGTTGTTGTTTGCTGGTATGAAACTGACTACCCCATAAGCCTGTTTTGGCTTGTGTTGGATTGGGGCCTGGGGCTGGCCCCTGTTCTCGTTTCCCTGATTATGGGAAAGGGTGTTTCTTTGTGTATCTGTCTTGGACTTACATTCATTAGTCCAATGTCTTCTACATTTGTAACATGAGCATAGATCAGGCTGTTTTCTAGGCTGTCTCTGGGTTAACTCATTTTCAGCCTTGCAATCTTTTGCAAAGTGTCCAGACTTGTCACATTTAAACCAGGCCTTTTTGTCTCTGCTTGTCAAAAGAATCTCTTACTGATTGTCTTTGTATGGCAGCTGCAATAGCTAAGCTCTGTTGGTAGGAGGGCCCTATGTCAGAACAGAGTCTGATATACCCAGTAAGGTCTGTCTTTTTCTTATAGGGTCTAATGGCTGCTTGGCAGGCAGGATTGGCATTTTCATATGCAAGTTGTTTCACATAATCTACACCTGTCTCTGCATTACCAAAAATCCTTCCTGCTGTTGTCATTAATTGATGAACAAAATCAGAAAAACGTTCATCAGGTCCTTATCTGACTGAGGTCAAAGATCCCCCAGGGTCTCCCTTTACCAGGAGTTTATGCCAAGCCTTCATGGCTGTATTTTGAATTTGAGCAAATAAGCATATTGTATATGTCATATTGTATCTATTTATCACTAGAAGCAAATAGGCCTTCTCCTATTAAGGCTTCAAAGGACCAACCATTACCTGTCTGAATATTTCTCCTAGTTGTCTCTTTACAATTCTCATGATACTCTGATTTCCAAATAAGATAGTCACCACCACTAGGAATTGTTCTCACTAGAATATTCTAATCACCAGGAGTCAGCCACTCTTCTGCAACAGGTTCTAAATTGCAAGAGTAAAGTGAGCAGTGGCACCATATTGTGCCACCAAATTTTTTAATTCTTTAATAATTTGAAAATTAAATCCTGTGTGATGTCTCCACGCAAACCCTTGACCATCTCTAGTCTCTAATACAGGGAAAACCTCAGCCTCTCCCTCCTCTGGTTGATCTGTGGCTGAACTAAAACAAGAGGACAGGGGCTGCCTTTGGACTCTGGGTTGAGGAACTCGAGGACCTGAGGGATTTTCTTTGCCCTCTCGAGACATCTTCACTGTCTTTAATTTTTGTAGCTGATTAATTAAGTCCTGATACTCTTTTTCTAACTCTATTTGTTGATTAAGCAGAGAAATTTTGTCTTGTAACTCTTTTCCGGGATCTAAAACTACCATCCACATAATGGTAGCACCTGGAGGTGGAGGAGCATAGGGAGGCAGTCTTCGGGAAGAGGGCCATTCAGAGTGATAATATTTGGCTGCCTCTTCCTCTAGGTCAGCATAATCTGGCTCTGAAAAATTGATTATTTTAACCTTTGGTCTATTTTGGATTCTGTTTTTCTTTTTCTTTTGAACATGAAAGACAGCATTTAAACAGTGAAACAAAAGCAGACAATTGACACACGTAAACAGTAAACAACAAACAAAAACAGAGAGTTGAGTTCAGGCTCACTTATTTCCTGTCCCATTATCATTACTATGACCTATTGATCTCCACATGGCAGTTTCCTGCCGCAATCACCTCTGTTTCACTTCTGAAGTTTCAGTCAACCCTTCTTCCAGTAATGTCTCTCACTGGGCCTCTCGTTCTTGTCGTCCCACGTAGGGCGCCACTTTGTAGCCACCTGAGCTGCTCACGTTCGGGAGGGGGGGCACTTTGTAATGGCCCATTTGGTTGCTCTGGTCCGCGGGTCAGGGCCTAGCAAGAGAGTGCGGATGGAGACTCGAAGAATGGAGACAAGACAGGGAATCTGATCAAGACTCATTTATTGGAAGGAAATCATGGGCATTTATAACCTTTACCATGTGAGGAGACCAAGTGCGCCCAGCAGCATGGAGACCATGTGTACCTAGCTAGCAGTGAGGAGACCATGTGTGCCTTGCAGCTGGCAGCACTAAACAGCAAAACAAGATATGTGAGAAAAACAAGTTGTTTAACAGAGTGAGCTCAGCTGTTTCAGGCTGTTGAAAACAAGTCTCTAGTCAGGGTATATGGCTCGAGATGGCTGTAAAGATGATAGCTGCTTTCGGCTAGGAGTCGGCTCCCAACAATACTTGATGTTCAATGTTTTGAAAAAATCCATACATGTGAAGGTGTGGAATGTAGAAAAAAAGATATTTGGGGGGGTAAAGATAGGTTTTAAAGAAACATGAAACTGAATGAGACTTTATTTTAATTTTATTTTATGCTCCATCCTTGTTATTACTTCCAACTGTGTGGCCAATGAATGCCTACTACATTACAAAGTCTCCAACTAAAGTAAAAACATATTTCCTTTTCAGAAACAAGAAACTCATTGATCAAGTTCTATAGGGGTAGCAGGTATTACGTCTTCTATGTAGTTGGGTATATATATATATATATATATATGTATATATATATATATATATATATATACATATATATATATATATATATTTGTTTTTTCTTATTAAGTAAATATACTTTCTAATTTGCTGAAAAAATCATTAAACATAATTTTTATCAATTACAGAATACTGATTATTAAATTATTTAATTTCTATTCAACCTACAGATATTTAGGCACATGTATTGGCAATGTATTTTTCTGAAAAGTGGCTTTGTCTAGCACTCCATTATAAACAGTTGTAGGATACAATGCCTATTAAATGCCTTTATTCCTCACAGTAACATTGGGATTGTTTTAATAACAAGCCTTGCTTTATAATTTACTACTAATAAATAATGAGTATGTGTAATGAACAATGAGGGGGAAAATTGAAAGGAGAAAAGCAGGTGGGTAGGGAGGGAGAACTTGCCTCAAAGTCCAGTACTGGATGAAGACTATATGCTTTGCCTGAAAGCTACAGACCACAAAAAGCCAGTACAATAATTCAACATGAAACTGAAGGCCAGAAATCCATGAAGATAATGGAATAAATCCCAACCCAGACTGGGAAATCTGTCAAAATACCAAAGTACTTTTATTTCTATCTTTGTCTTTTCAGTCTCCCAGCATGAAATTAAGTGGAGGTCCTTTACAAACACATCACAAATTGGCATGTGCCTGTGAGTTTTGTGATCTCTCATTTAGTAAAAATTAGCCCAACTCAATATTGAAATTTTGAACAAGTTGTTCAGTCATATTTAAAAAATGGATCTTATGATCTCAATATACTCCCTCTCAGTAGCTTACAACTACAGAATAATTCATGGTAGCAAAACAACAACAGCAATAGGAAACAACAACTATAAAGACCACGATGACAACAAAGCATACCAATCATCATTTTAACCAAGTTATTCCCATCGTCTGACCTGATCTCTTGGTTTCATCCTAAACTCATGTAATCATTGAACTTTAAGATATCCATTCAGTGCATATGCTCCCCTCTTGCATAATCTAAAATAACTTTTTATTCTATCACATATTCTAATCAATATATATGTATTTGTAAATACTGACAATGTCCAAAGAAACCCAACTCCCATAAGAATTGAATTCAAATCTCTTAAACATTATCTTCTCATGTGTGAGCTGAGCCAATATTAATACAAAGCAAACATATAGCAGCTTACAGAAAGCCTATGGAAAACACAGAATAGACTTAATAAATTAGGATTATTCAGGGTAGTGTGCATCATTTCATGCAAGTACTGCATTTTAAAAAGTACTGTATATATTAAATTCCAGCATAGCATGTGCACAGCACATAGTTGTAAAGCCTATAACTATGATTCAAACTGAGAAGCTATTGTCATAAGGAATTTAGGTAAATACCATAGTGAACACTTGATATGTTTTCCATAAATGGAATGTTCTCACTTGAGAGACTGTAGTGAAGTAAGGATTTGCCCTAGATCTTATTCCCAAATCTAACACCTAGTGCCTAAGTGATTTTTAGCAAAATTCTATTTAAGATTCAGTCCCTTCATTTATGTAATCAAGAACTACAAAACCAAAACAAGCCTTACTACTTCATTGTTTTAATTTTTAATGAATTGAAAAACATTTAATATATATTTTATCTATCCATACAGTAGCCCTCCACAGACAAATTTTATGTACTATGGTTTGACAATAAAATGCACAGAGACAGCTGGACTCTGAGAAGTTCAGACAAAACCAAGATAAAAGGACAGGCAGGCTCCAGTCAGAGACAGTGAGTGAAGGTAGCAATAGAGATAACCAGATGGCAAAAAGGCAAGCACAAGAACATAAGCAATAGAAACCTAGGTTATTTAATATCATCAGAACCTAGTTCTCCCACCATAGCAAGCCCTGAATACTCCATGACACCAGAAAGCAAAATTCAGATTGAAAAATCACTTCTCATGATGATGATGATGATGATGATAGAGGACTTTAAGAAGGACATAACTCCCTCAAAGAAATAAAGGAGCACACACGTAAACAGGTAGAAGCCCTTAAAGAGGAAACACAAAAATTCCTTGAAGAATTGCAAGAGAACACAACCAAACAGGTGAAGGAATTGAACAAAAACATCCAGGACATAAAAAAAAGAAGTAGAAACAATAATGGTGTCACAAAGGGAAACTACCCAGGAGATAGAAAACCTAGGAAAGTGATCAAGAGTCATGGATCCAAGCATCACCAACAGAATACAAGAGATAGAAGAGAGAATCTCATGTGCAGAAGTCATCATAGAAAACATTGACACAACTGTCAAAGAAAATACAAAGTGAAAAACTCCTAACCCAAAACATCCAGGAAATCCAGGATACAATGAGAAGATCAAACCTAAGGATAATAGCTATATAAGAAAGCAAAGATTCCCAACTTAAAGGGCCAGTAAATATCTTCAACAAAATTATAGAACAAAACTTCCCTAACATAAAGAAAGAGACATCTATGAACATACAAGAAGCCTACAGAATTCCAAATAGACTATATCAAAAAGAAATTCCCCCATCATTCAATAATCAAAATACCAAATACACACACACACACACACAAAGAATATTAAAAGCACTAAGGGAAAAAGGACAAGTAACTTATAAAGGCAGAACTATAAGAATTACAGCAGACTTCTCACCAGAGACTATAGAGCCAGAAGATCCTGGACAGGTGGCATACAGACCCAAATAGAACACAAATGACAGCCCAGGCTACTATACTCAGCAAAACTCTCAATTACCAAAGAAGGAGAAACCAAGATATTCCATGACAAAACCAAATTTGCACAGTATCTTTCCAGAAATCCAGCCCTACAAAGGATAATAGAAGGAAACCATCTGATAAGGAGGGAAATTATATCCTAGAAAAATCAAGAAAATAATTTTCTTCCAACAAACCCAATAAAAGATAGCCACACAAACATAACCCCACCTCTAATAACACAAAAACAGGAATCAACAATCACTTTTTCTTAATATCTCTTAACATCAATGGACTCAATTCTCCAATTAAAATACATAGACAAATGGACTGGATATGTAAACAGGATCCAACATTTTGCTGAATACAGGAAAAGCACCTCAATGACAAAGACAGACACTACCTCAGAATAAAAGGCTGGAAAACAATTTTCCAAGCAAATGGTTCCAAGAAACAAGTTAGAGTAGCCATTCTAATATTGTGTAAAATATATTTTCAACCAAAAGTTATCAAGAAAGATAAAGATGAATACTTAATACTCATCAAAAAAAATCAGACAAGATGAAATCTCAATTCTGAATATCTATGCTCCAAATGCAAGGGAATCCATGTTCATGGAAAAAAAAAGAATAAAAGAAAAAAAACCTTTACTAAAGTTCAAAGCACACAATGCACCTCACACAATAATAGTGGGAGACTTCAACACCCTACTCTTGTCAATGGATAAATCATAGAAAAAGAAACTAAACAGTATGAACTGATTGGATTTAGCAGATATTTATAGAACATTTCATCCAAAAACTAAAGTATATACCTTCTTCTCATCACCTCCTGGTACCTTCTCCAAATCTGAACATATATTTGGTCATAAAAGCCTCAACAGATACAAGAGAATTGATATAATCCCATGAATCCTAACAGATCACCATGGACTAAGGCTAGTCTTTAATAATGATAAAATCAATGGGAAGCCAAATACAGCTGGAAACTGAAGAACACTCTATTCAATTATAACTTGATCAGGGAAGAAATAAAGAAATTAAAGACTTTAGAATTTAATGATAAGAAGGCACATCATACCAAAACTTGTGGGACACAATGAAAGTAGTTCTAAGAGGAAAATTCATAGCTCTAAATGCCTACAAATAGAAACTGGAAAGAGCACACACTAGAAGCTTCGCAGAACACCTAAAAGCTCTAGAACAGAAAGAAGCAAATACATCTAAGAGAAGTGGATGGCAGGAAATAATCAAATTCAAGGCTGAAATCAACCAAGTGGAAACACAAAGAACTATATAAAGAATCGACAAAACCAAGAGCTGGTTCTTTGAGAAAATCAACATGATAGATAAACCCTTAGTCAGACTAAACAGAGGGCACAGAGACAGTATCCAAATGAATAAACTCAGAACTGAAAAGGGAGACATAACAAAACAAACTGAGGAAATTTAAAAAATCATCAAAAATCCTACTTGAATTGCCTAAAACAAAACTGAAAAATCTGGATGGAGTGAACAATTTCTAGACAAATAGTAGAATTTAAATAAGGATCAGATAAACCATCTAAATAGACCTATAACAACTAAAGAAATAGCAGCACTCATTAAAAGTCTCCCCACCAAAAAAAGCCCAGGATGAGATGATTTTAGTGCAGAATTCTATCAGACCTTCCAAGAAGACCTAATACCAATTCTTTGTAAACTATTTGACAAAATAGAAACAAAAGGAACATTGCCCACTTCCTTTTATGAACCACAATTGTGCTCATACCTATACCACACAAAGACCCAACAAAGAAAGAGAACTTCAGACAAATCTCCCTTATGAATATCGATGCAAAAATACTCAATAAAATTCTCCCAAACTGAATCCAAGAACACATCAAAATAATTATCGGGGCGGTGGTGGCGCACGCCTTTGATCCCAGCACTTGGGAGGCAGAGGCAGGCAGATTTCTCAGTTCGAGGCCAGCCTGGTCTACAGAGTGAGTTCCAGGACAGCCAGGGCTACACAGAGAAACCCTGTCTCGAAAAACCAAAAAAAAAAAAAAAAAAAAAATTATCCACTATGATCAAGCTAGAAGGCTTTACCCCAGGATTGCATGGATGGTTCAATATTCCTGAATCCATCAACATAATACACTATATAATCAAACCCAAAGGGGGAAAAACACATGATCATCTCACTAGATGCTGAGAAAGCATTTGACAAAATTCATGGTAAAAGTCTTGAAAAGAACAGGAATTCAAGGACCATACATAAACATAGTAAAAGCAATATACAGCAAACCAGTAGCCAACATCAAACTAAATGGAGAGAAACTGGAAGCAATCTCCTTAAAATTAGAGACTAGAAAAGGCTGCCCACTCTTTTTCTACCCATTTAATATAGTACTCAAAATCCTAGCCTTACCAATTAGACAACAAAAGGAGATCAAAGGGATTCAAATTGGAAAGGAAGAAGTCAAAATATTACTATTTACAGATGATATGATAGTATACTTTAGTGACTCCAAAAATTCCACCAGAGAACTTCTAAACCTGAAAAACAACTTCAGCAAAGTGGCTGGATATAAAATTAACTCAAATCAGCAGCCTTCCTCTACTTAAATTATAAACAGGCTGAAAAAGAAATTAGGGAAACAACACCCTTCACCATAATCCCAAATAATATAAGATACCTTGTTGAGAATCTAACTAAGCAAGTGACAGATCTGTATGACAAGAAAATTAAGTCCCTGAAGAAAGAAATTGAGAAAGATCTCAGAAGATGGAATGATTTCCCATGCTCATGGATTGGCAGGATTAATATAGTAAAACTGGATATCTCACAGAGAGTAATCTACAGATTCAGTGCAATCCTCGTCAAAATTCCAACTCAATTCTTCACAGGGTTAGAAAGAGTAATTTTCAGATTCATTTGGAATAAAAAAACAAGGATAGCGATATCTATTCTCAACAATAAAAGAACTTCTGGGGAAATCACCATCCCTGACCTCAAGCTGTACTACAGAGCAATAGTGTTAAAAAATGCATGGGATTGGTACAGAGATAGGCAAGAAGGTCAATGGAATAGAAATGAACCCCCATACCTATGGTCACTTGATCTTCATCAAAGGAGCTAAAACCATTCAGTGGAAAAAAGACAGCATTTTCAACAAATGGTGCTGGTTCAACTGGATATCAGCATGTAGAAGAATGCATATCAACCATCTTAATCTTCTTTTACAAAATTCAAGTCCAAGTGGATCGAGGACCTTCACATAAAACCAGACACACTGAAACTAATAGAACAGAAAGTGGGGAAGAGCCTCGAACACATGGGCACAGGTGAAAAGTTCCTGAGCAGGACAACAATGGCTTATGCTCTAAGATTAAGAATTGACAAATGGGACCTCAGAAAATTGCAAAGCTTCTGCAAGGCAAGGGACACTGTCAATAGGACAAAGCAGCAACCAACAGATTGGGAAAAGATCTTTACCAATCCTATATCTGACAGAGGACTAACATTCAATGTATACAAAAAAAACTCAAGAAATTAGCCTCCAGACAACCAAATAACCCTATTTAAAAATGGGGTACCCAGCTCAATAAAGAATTTTCATCTGAGGAATATGGAATGGCCTAGAAGCATCTAAAGAAATGTTAAACAACTTTAGTCATCAGGGAAATGCAACTAAAACAACCTTGAGATTCCACCTCACATCAGACAGAAGAGCTAAGATTAAAAATTCAGATTACAGCAGATGCTGGGAAGGATGTGGAGAAAGAGGAATACTCCTCTATTGTTGGTGGGATCTGGTATCGTAAAGTGGTACAACCACTCTGGGTATCAGTCTGGTGGTTCGTCAGAAAATTGGACATAGTATTACCTGAGGATACAAGGTTACCACTCCTTGGTGTATACCCAAAAGATACTCCAACATATATTAAGGACACATGTTCCACTAATATTCAATAATAATAAAAAAAATTTTAAAACCAAAAAAGAAAAACAAACAAAAAATCAAACAAACCAGAAAGTGGAACTGGCTGTCACAGTCCAGCATTTGAGACTTTTTGGCAGCAATTTAATGTTACACATATTACTGTGATCTTTACAATTGTCAAGAACAAGGGACTTGGAAGGGGCCCATGGAACTTTAAAACAATATCTTCATAAATTAAAAAACGGGGAGGTATATCCCCATACACCACAAATTTATTTAAATCATGTTCTTTTTATTTTAAATTTTTAAAAATAATTTGCATGCCAAGGAACTTTCTGCTTTGTGTCTATGGCACCCTACAACTAGGCATACTTATGCATAGTTGACAGGAAAAGATCCACTTACAGGCATATAGCATGATCCAGATCAGGTATTTAATATGGGGAAGAGGGCATGTTTGTGTTTTTCCTGCAGGATGCTGAAGGAACATGGTGGCTGTCAGAGTGATTAGTGAGACACGGTGATGCTGAGACAAAGAATGATGCTGACCTGTGAGATTACTGATTGTCCTGACTATGGTGTATTGGACATATCTTCCTGACACAACTTTGCTTACCTATACCCCTGATGGGACAAGCTGCCTAGCATCAAGTTTTAGACCTTGTGGAACAGAGTATAAAAAAGAGAAGTTATAAAGACTCTTGTATTTTTCTTAAAGGTGAACAGTTATTCAACATGAACAATCATGTACTGTTCTAGAAATCAAACCAATATTGGAAATAAGAGTCTTCATTTGGAAAATTTCAGAGACATATTTGGAAGTTAGCTGCAGTTCTCTATGATGTCATGTTAGCAAGAGATAAATAATGTTGGGGTAGGATTTCAAACAAGTGTTCATACGTGAATCAAGGATCTTTTAATTGTAAAGTTAAAATTACTTTTATTTCTTCTACAGTATTTAATGTAAGTTGCATTAATAATATATTTTCTAGTAGTGTTAGTGTGTTGAAATCTGGCTTGTCAGCTCTGGAGGTCTATAAACCAGCTTTTGTTTTATTGCCCTGAGTATCACAGAACCTTGCTCTTTTGAAAAAAAAGTTGCAAGTACTAGAAGAAGTGAGTCAGGTGTTAAGCAGAAGAAAAAGGGTAGTGGGCTTGATTATTGCTGGTATAACAGCTTTAATTACATTAATTGCTAGGATTACTGCTTCTGCAATTGCTTTCACTCAAGAAGTTAAGACAACTACTTTTGCTAATATTTTAGCAAAAAACGTTACTAATGTGTAAGAAGTAATTTCAGGCAGGAATCTAAATATTAGGCTAGAACAAAGAAGCAATTTCAGGCAGGAATCTAAATATTATGCTAGAAAAAGGAAGTAGGCTTCAGACATGAAAATGACTCTGGGCTAGGACAGGAAAGTTGGCTCAGATATTTTGGTCATCCTGATAAGCCCTTAGAAACAGTGATCATGGAAGTGTTCACGGAATTTTGTTTATTGCCTTGCTTGTTCTTTGACTATTTGTGTCTATTGTTGTGATTGTTCCTTGATTATTTTCATCTATTGTATTGCTAGACCCTCAACCTAGAAGTGACCTTAATATTTGCATGTAATTAAAATGGTATAAAAGCAAAAAAGAGGAAGGCAGAAGGGATAGGGGTTTCTAGGGAGGGAAATGGGGAAAGGAGAAGGAATCTGAAATGTAAATCAATAAAATATCCAATAAAAATATAAAATATATGAGTCAATTGCATATATATTAGTCAAATACAATAAAAGATACAATGTAAACATTCAAAGAGCCATTTATATATTATATAGTCTGAACTAGTTCTATAACAATTTGATTGCATTAATCAATGGAAGAGATACTAGAACACGGTTAACATAAAGGAGAAAGAAATTTTCAAGCAGTAAGGCAGCAGGGTAGGGAAAATTAGGGAAGTACAAAAATCTTAGCCAAAATGGAGGTACATGACAATGCTATTTTGAACCAACACAAGAATAATTTTAACTAGTGTATTATAGAATACAGGGAAGAGAAAAGTAGTTTCCAGTTTATGTATGGATAAAAGATTAGAAAGAGAAAACAGTAGTGGATAAGTTTGACACAATATAAATAATTCTTATGATAAAAAATTACATGTATGGTAGACAAGGCTAGCTCTTATGGTACGAAGGTACATGTATGAAAGACAATGCTGGTACAAGGAAATATGAATTACAAAATGAAAAGCTCAATGCCAGTCACAGGATATTGTTCATGAATATTCCAGAGGTACTTGAAACAACATGAGCTGTTGCTACTCATATTCTCTTGGTTCCTCAATATAAGCAGATGGCAAGACATTTTTTTTTCCTGAAGACACACTAATTTGCATTCAGAAAAGAGGTATCAGCCTTTACAAGACCAGAAAACCTTCTCTCTGCTGACTAGATTTCATAGTGCTGAAGAGGTAATACATGTTAAAAGAGAAACGACATCATGGTCTCATGTACTACTGGACTCTAAGTATATAATATAGTAAAAATTGCCTAGAAATGTATGCCCATTGCTGACGTAGTGAAATGACAGTTATGTAGATAACTAACAGTTTCCTGATTGTATATGATGTTTACCCCAAGGGAAAGATATTTCTTTTCTCTCTCTCTCTCTCTCTCTCTCTCTCTCTCTCTGTCTGTCTTTCCTTTCTTTCTTCCTTCCTTTTATCTTTTCTAGTTTTTGAGACAAACAATATGTTAATTAGTTTTATTTATTTCAGTATAATTAATCTATATGTACAAATTGATTAAAAGGAGAGATTTCTTGTCACCACTATAAACCTAATAAGTGTCCATTACTTGTTGATACCAGTCCTGGGGGTGGGGGGAACATATTGTTGCCTTTTAAATGGTCATGAATTCAAATAATCTTCTAAATATTTATACCAACATATTTATGTTGTTCTGAACTTTACCAAAGAAGGTTATTTTTCAGAGAGTAAATGTTAACAAATAGACTCCTAAGTGACAAAAATGCTAAGTAAAAATATCTCAAAGTACTCAGCTGTGGATAAGTCCTCCATCTCAACCTTCACTATCTAAGAGTAAGAAACCATCCAAAGAAGTGGAAGCCAGAATACAAAAACTGGATGGTGGGTAGAAAAGCTGTGAGTTGCTAACTTCTGGGCATGACACAGTTTTTGAGGCATCAACTAATTGCAACCTTGATTACCTGCCCAAGCCTATATGAGGTAAAGGCTATCAAATGTTTGCATGGATAACAGAGAAGTCCCCAAGGCGCAAGAGAAGCTATTGGATGCTGAGAGAGAGAAAGACACCTTCCTTTTGTGGAGTGACCAGTGATAGGCTTGTAGTGACACACTGAGTGCTCCCTCACCTATGTGAATATTGACAGCAATAACTGTGCTCAGGATACGATTAATATAAAAACAATAGAAATAAGGTGTGACGGCTGACAGGGTGGGGAGCAGTAGTGAGAATTGGAGAGTGGTGCTTGTAAACATATTTCATCAAAATGCCTTTTATAATATATGATGTTTTCAAAGAATACATAAAATGCTGCTTTTAAAGGGAGAAAAATATATGTCTCTATCTTTGTTGTGCACAACTGCAGTTAGCAATGTCTTATGAATTCACTGATATAGAAGTAGGATCTATAACAATGTGCTGTTTGAAGTCTAGAAATGGATATTGTTGTCCAATTAAATTTATCCTTAATTCACTGTCACTGTTCATGGTCTTCTATGTTGATAGCCATAATTTCTATTTTATAAGGTCATCAAATAGGATGAATCCTCAAGTTCGAATACTTCATGTTTTGTTTGTTTCTTAGGAGATATGACTTCCCGAGTCATGACAACTGTGCTTGGGTGAAGATCTGACATGGTTCTTACTTCACTTTCCCCATGGATTCCTTCTTTGTAAATAATACATGAGAAATTCATTGAACTTAATTCTTATTATAGTTCATATAGTATGTCTTTTCCATTTAATATAAAACCAATCTTAAGGCTAATTTCTTGTAATAGGAGATATATGCGTAGGATTCATTGGTATTTCCACAGGGAGTCTCTTGGCTTTTGAACCATTTGTTTGCTTTCCCTTTCACCTCAAACACATCTGTGATGTAAACTACAGTTGCAGCATTAAGCTTAGACATTTGTGAATTTTAACTTTCCTTGAATTCTGACTTTGAAAAATCATTGATTTCTCTGGAGAGAAATGGCAATTACTATTAGAAAAGTATGATTGTGCATTGGGGATTTAAGACACATCTACATCAAACCTCAAATGTAGATTCCTATGCCTTTGAGTACTTATATCTTTTTGGCATCTTATTTTTTTCTAAAATGTTTCAAACTCACTATTATAATTTTAGGCTATGTCACACTGTAAGGTAAGTGGAGTACCTCTTTGGGATGCATTTTTACCCAAGAAGACAAACAGAAGATTAACCGTGCTCTGAGAGATGACAAATATGCATTTGTGTAGTTAAATTACCAGTGTTAACTGTATTTATTTGTATTTATTGTACATCTGTGTTCAGCTTAGTAGATAAGCTTACGCACATCTATTTTTCTACATTTATGTATTTTTTTATCTATATCCATATTGTCTTTATACAAACATGATGCATTCCCATTATTCCATTCTATCCATTTTTTGAAAATCAAAATTTCAAGTAAGGATCTCCTCAATTATATTTATTCATATATATTTTTTTCATATATACATATATATTCATATGTATATGTATATACATATGACATTTTCAGACACAAGTTTTTAAACTATATGTATAACTAAAAAATATTTTCTGTTTAGGTAGCACATTTCCCAGGGACTATATTGGTAATCCCAATGGACCCAATTTAAAACTATGGACCCATGATAGCATGTATTAAAGAAAGTAATGTATAATTTCTAAAATGCACTTCTCAAAAACAAATTCAACCCATAGGGACAAGATAATCGGATAGAATAAACAGACTGTTCTCCATCAGCCAACATTTTTCAAGGTTTTAGAAACAATGTATTTCTAATTTTTATTTTATTTTTAAGATACCAGAAATGAGTCCATAAGGAAATGTATAATATTCTCACTCTCCTTTGGGAAAATAGTCAGTATTTGTATAAAGAGAAATATTTTATTAGAGTGATATTGAATAAACAGGAAAAGACGCTATTTTTCACTAACTGGGTCTTATTTTAAGCAACATGCTATGCCAGCTTTCTTGTTTCATAAAACTCTTACCTCATGAAAACCCTGCACATTTCGTTTTTATTTCTGTTTTACAGATGATGCTGGCATTGCAATGATCTCTAAACTATTTTCTACCTCACTCCCCAACCTGCAATTTTCTCCTGAACACAACTTGTTCAAATCTTGTGTGTCATTCTTTCTACTATCATTGCTTCATGCAATTTGCATTCATTTTGCTTTTTAGAAACATATTTTAGCTATTACTTAATGACTACCTGGTATATTCATCAAATATTTCATGCATCTGTCCATTTGTATCTTCTTTTTAAAAGGATTATTACAATTTCCTTTTATATCTCATTTAATTTTGTCCACAGCACTTACATCATTCTGAATTTATGATGTGCCTGGGATTGAATCCTTCCATATTACAATGATTGTGTGTCTCTCAGAATTAGGTGCAAGCAACGTGCCAATGGAGAATCCATATATCATACTTTTTTTTACATCTGTTATCTAAAATTTTGCTTGAAATAGCATACTATTAATGAAATAGTTATAACTGACAGGATAAATAAAAATGCGTACAGTTGTCTTAGTTCCTGTATTAGTGATGCTAGATTGTCTTTAACTCTGTAGTGTTTTTTTACTACCAGATGATAGATAGCAATTCTCAGTTCAGATTGCATAAACTGGAAGAGTTTTACATTAAAGGTCACCATCTGGACTGAGACCCAGATACACTTATTTCCAGTGCATTGCTTTATGAAGAGTTATTACATCTCAAAAATTTTCACTAATTTGCAAATTTGTTTTGGTTACTAAAAGTTAAAAAATGTTATTGGAGACTTATAAAAGGCCAAACTATCTTCCTATATTACTAAACTTTGATAATATGGTTGCTCCCGAAGTATAGTTAACAAATTATACATGAATGAACATATAATAATATTAGCTTTAGATTTTTAATGAAATTTCATATGAAATAAATACAACTCCTTATCTACTATTATGATTAAACATAATAAGCAGACACATAAACAGAATTCAATCATTTAATAAGATAAAAAATAAAGGCTATTATTTCTAATGATGCTTGATATGAAGAAATTGATCTGGCTTTCATTTAACTACATATCGTTTCATATTACCCTGCTATATTATCTTACCGTGATATTTGTGTTTAACCTTAGCATATAATGTCACATATTTAAAATGATGTCTAGATTATTTATAGTATATAGCACAATGAAAAGGCTTATGTAAGTGGTTGTTTTATTTTGTCATTTAGGAAATCATAACAAGAAAAATTCTTGTAAACAATCAATATAAGAAATGGTGGTTTGAAATTTTTAGTGTATAATCAGCAGATACAGAGAGGTCTCTGTTATTCAGGAAGTTTTATCTATGAGAATTTTTCTAAATGCATACACATGAACATGAGTATTCATCAATACAGGTAAAATGTCTGCCATGGTTTCTATACTGTAGTTAATGATAAGAAATCATGAACTTGTAATAGGTAATCTCAAGTATATTTTAGAAAAACAAGGAAGAATCATATATGAGTAGCAGTGAGAAAAATAGTTATTTACAATATTTGGGAAAGGAGAATTTGAAGGTACTAATATAATAATAAACTTCAAAAAATTTGAAATTATGATAATCTTTGTAGCGAAGAGGTGATTTATAATTTCAGTATGGCAATCTAGATAACATATGTACCATATTGAGTCCAACCAAGGTGATAAGAAATGCATAGTGTAGCAGAGAGAAAAACAGTCACTGCTAAGAGATAAAGACTTGGTCTGTCAAAGAAACAGTAAACAAGTTAGCAGAGTGAATGCCAAGTAAACAAAGAGGAATAAAATAATAAATCAAGTCATGTATGAAAATGAGACCAGGCAATAAAGAATGTGGTTAATGTATAAAAAGCTGTGAGGGTTAGTGTGATTGAAGTAGATAGCCAGCCACTGAAGAGTTTGAAGCTAAGACAAACATCACCTTACCTAGTTATGTTTACATGGATCTCTATGGTCAATTTCATGAAAATGACTAGAATGTCTATGATGAAGGAGAAAGATTAGAAAGTCTTGGTTTAATCTAATCAAGAAATACATTGCCTAGGGCCAGCACTGGCTTGGTATATACCAAAGAATCTGAGGATTCTGAGCATTTTGATGGTACAAATGATTTGTATCATGTAGGCCTAAGGTTCTGTTTTAATTTAATGTATTTTTCTTTTGTTTAGGGGGATTTAGGTGGGATGTGTGTTGTTTTATCAATGCAATGTAAATATAGCACATTATAATCTGGAATTCTTAAATCAGTAGACAAAATAAACATTGTTGAAGTAGAAAAGAGAATGTTTATGACTCGAAAGGCAGGGTTGGAAGGCAGCATTGTACAGAGGTAAAACATTTTTAAAATTTAGTACTTTTCTCAGCATTATTGTGAAATACATGGAAAATAACTTTGGGATGGCAGAAATGGAGGCATTTCTGTGACTTAAGATTTTAGAAATAGTTCACTGCTAGATAGGCCAGGAGGTAAAAATGCTAGGGTGATCACATCATATCTGTAATAAGAAAGCAAACAAAAAAGGATGCTGGTAGTATTGATTTCTTCATTTTATGAAGCCTGGAACCTTACACTTGGGATTGGTCCTGCCAAAAGTCAGGTTTCATCTAATTAAATTAAACCTCCCAGGACATCACGGCTAGAAGTTTATTTGATAGTGGTTACAAATCTTGTCAAACTAGGCATCAAAGTTAACCACTGAAAGTACAATCCTCATCATCTTGTAACACAAACACATATTTAATTCAAAACATTTCATCCAAGCATCTAAATTTTCTTGTTCATTGCATAGTACAAGGATATATTTTTGCCAACCTCTGAAAGACCTCAGAAATCTCTTAATACCTAGAAAAATCTCTTAGTACCTGGAAAAATCCAAAGTACAATTAACAAATAACAATAAACAGTGGCACCAGATAAACCTTCTAGTTACAAAAGTGAGGAACAGTGACAAGCTAACAGACAATAGGTCAAAAGTAGATGCAAGTCATCAAGTCACAGACCAAATCCTTCTTCCAATCAGGCACAATGTTTTAGACATGTGGCAGGAGCATGAGATAGACTAGTCACATTGAATCTATAGTTAAAAGAAAAAGAATGGATGCTGGAACCATTTACTTCCTCCTTTATATTCCAAGGTGGATTTCAGCCCACATCATGAGCTGCCTATATTCAAATTTGGTTGGTTTTTCTTTCTCACGTAAATTTTTAAGGAAATGCCCTAACAGATGAGCTTAGAATTTTTTCTCATAATTGATTCTAAAACTTGTCAAGTTGACAATCAAGATTAATCATCAGAGAAAAGACGCATTTTCTACAAAAATACTGTACAGTATACAGGTATCAATGATATAATATGTACTTGAAAATTGTTAAAGGAATAGCTGACAAATGTTATTATAACAGAAATTATTTAGATAAACAGTGAGGATATGTTTATCTCTTTACTTTAATTACAGCACACACATATATAAAAACATCTCACTGTCCACAAAAATGGTATTAAAATTAAAAGGTTTTAAAAGATGTATTTGTTTTTATTTCAGATATAAGAAGGTTTTGTATGTATATTTACCATGTTGCAGTTGTCAATTAATGTCTACTCAAATATATCCAGTGGCGGCTGTGGTTTCTTTGATACCCGCCCTAATGTTCTGGGTTCCTGAAGTAAAGACACATACATGCAGCCTTCTATCTTATTAGGTTCTAAACAGCTCAATTGTTGGGTCACCCCTAAAACCTCAATATGGCTAACATCTTCCCTCTGATCTGAGTTATTACTTATTAAAATCTATATTCCACTGTTGTTGCCCTAGACCCACTCAAGGAGTCCTCTGAGGCCACTCTTGCTGTAGCTCTCAGGCCTGGCAGCTGCTTTTCTGGCATGGTGCTTCTCCTCCTTCTCTCTAGGTCCTCTTGCCCTCGAATCCTAAAGTCCTTCCATTGTCTCTGTGCCTAGCCATTGTCCACCCACAATTTTATTTGCCAATCAAAGCTAATTGTGGGCAGAGATGCTCAACATATTCCATACAGATTCTCATGCAATTTTGGGAACTCAATTAACATAACACAAGCATTAGACCAAATGCACAACTCGTCATGTATATTCATGGTGGCCAGAAAATCCAGAAAAGGGCATTGCATTCCTTACATTAGTGCTACACACAGAAGGGTGCCACCATGTTCTGCTGTGAACAGAACTCAAGTCCTTTGCAAGAGAAGCAACTGCTCTTAACCACTGAGCCATCTCTCCAACTCCCAGTTAACTTTTCTAATGAAAATGGAGCTTCAAAACTAAAAGTTGCTTTTTCTCATCCTGCACCCATCTCTCTCATTGAACATATTAAGGTAAAATTAAATTATATGACTATAAAATTTACTTCTATGCTATACTGTGTAGTCTTAATTGTTTGTTTTTGTTTTTTAAATTAGACACAACCTAGAGTAATTGGAGAGGTCAGAACCTCAACTGAGATAGTGATCATGTAACATCATGCTACAGGAAGCCTGTTCAGTATGTCCATGATTCTTAAATCATATGGAAGGGCCCTGATGCCTGTATACTGTGCCCTCCATGGGGACATAGTCCTGGGTATAATAAGAGTTCCAGGAACCTATATCTGGGCCATATGTGTATGCCTAGTCTCCTCCCACCTACAGCCTGCCAATTGCACATGAGGTCTGCAGTAATAAGGGACACAGCTGAGATAACCACCCCCAAACCCAAGCTGGCTGGAACTCCCTCCAAGGCCAGAAAATACGGAAACTATCCCCCCTGTCCAAACCTCATTATCATTCAAGTCTGCACCTCTACTTAAGACAAATCCACATGGCTGATCGCCTCTCACACACCACAGCTTGCTTATATACAAGGATGCTCACCTACTCCGGGGACACACAGGTCTCCCATAACCAGTGATACAGAAGCAGCTCACCAATCCCCCTTGTGAAAGAAAGCCCTGCATGTTTCTTAGAAAATCTCATCTAAACCAGGTCAGAGAGTTCTAACTGCCTCCATGGAGGCCTGCTCCAGTCATATACCCAGACCAGTTAACATCAAACATAACCAGATGACCAGAGGAAGCACAAGAACATAAGCAACAGAGGACAAAGTAATTTGACACCATCAGAACCAGATGTTTTCACCACAACAAGGCCATGATACCCTAACACACACGAAAAGCAAGATTCTGATTTAAAATTTGATCTCCTGAACATGATAGAGGACTTTAAGGAGTGAAATTAATAGAGGAGAAAGGAGAAGAGCCTTGAACACATGGGCAAGGGAAAATTTTCCTGAAGAGAACACCTATGGCTTATGCTCTGAAATGCAGAATCAACAAATGAGACCTCATAAAATTGCAAATCTTCTGTAAGGCAAAGGACACTGACAACAGGACAAAATAGCAACCAACAGATTGGGAAAATATCTTTACCAATTGTACATCCGATAGAGGGCTAAGATCCAATGTACACAAAGAACTCAAGAAGTTAGACTCCATAGAACCAAATAACCCTATTAAAAATGTTATACAGAGCTAAACAAAGAATTCTCAACTGTGGAGTACCAAATGTCCAAGAAGCTCTTAAAGAAATGTTCAACATCATTAGTCATCAGAGAAATGCAAATCAGAAAATCCTTAAGATTCCACCTCACAACAGTCAGAATGGCTAAGACCAAAAACTCAGGTGACAGCAGATGCTGGTGAGGGTGTGAAGAAAAAGGAACACATATTCATTGTTGGTGGGATTGCAAATCAGTCTGGTGGGTCCTCAGAGAATTGAACATATTATTACCTGAGGATCCAGCTATACCACTATTGGACATATACCCAAAAGATGCTCCAACATGTAATAAGGATACATGCCCCACTATGTTCATAGCAGCCTTATTTATAATAGCCAGAAACTATAAAGAACCCAGATATTCTTCAACAGAGGAATAGATACAGAAAATGTGGTACATTTACACAAGAGTACTACTCAGGTATTAAAACAATGAATTCATGAAATTCTTGGGCAACTGGAAGGAGCCAAAAAATATCATTCTGAGTGACATAATACAATCACCAAAGAACACAAATGGTATGCATTCACTGATAAGTGTATATTAGCCCAAAAGTTAGAAATACCCAAGATACAATTCACAGATTACATGAAGCTCAAGAAGGAAGACAAAAGTGTGGGTGCTTTGCTCCCTCTTAGAAAGACTAACAAAATACTTACAGGATCAAATACAAAGAAAAAGTGTAGAAGAGACTGATTCAAAGGCCATCCAAAAACTGCCCTACCTGGAGATCTATCTCATATAGAGTCACCAAACCCAGACAATACTGTGGATGCCAAGAAGTGCATGCTGACAGGAACCTGATACAGCTGTCTTCTGAGAGACCCTGCCAGAGCGTGAAAAATACAGAGGGGATGCTCACAGCCAAACATTGAACTGAGCATGGGGTCCCAAAGGGGTCCCCAATGGAGAAGTTAGACAAAGGACTAAAGGAACTGAAGGAGTTTACATCCACATAGAAAGAACAATAATATCAACCAACCAGTCCCTCCAAAGCTCACAGGGACTGAACCACCAACCAAGGAGTACACATGAAGGAAATGTAGCAGAGGATGGCCTTATCAGGCCTCAATGGGATGAGAGGCCCTTGGTCCTGTGAAAGCTCAATGTAACAGTGTAGGTGAATTTGAGGGCAGGGAGGTGGGAGTGGATGAGTGTGTGGAACACCCTCATAAAACAGGGGTGGGGAGATGACATGGGGATTTCAGGGAGGGGAAGTGGGAAAGGGGGTAACACTTGAAATGTAAATAAAGAAAACATCCAATAAAATATAAAAATAAATTAAAAAATAAATGCACTTTAAAAATAAAAATGATAATAATATTTAAAAAAATCCCTTCAAGAAATACAGGAAAACACATCCAAATAGGCAGAAACCCTAGAATAGGAAACAAATAAATAATTATAGGAAAATACAATTAAACAGGTAAAAGAACTGAACAAAATGGTCCAAAATCTAAAAGTGGAAATTGAAACAACAAGAAATTCAGAAATGGACAGAACCCTAGAAATGGACAAACTTGAAACTAGATCAGGAGCTACAGATGCAAGATCACCAACAGAATACAAAAGATAGAAGAGAGTATATCAGGTATAGAAAATATTGACATGACAGTCAAAGAAATCACAAAATGCAAAATGTTCCGAATGCAGATACCCAGGAAATTCAGGACACATTGAAAAGACCAAACATAAAAATAATCAGAATAGAAGATGGAGAAGAATCCCAGGTCAAAGGGCCAGGAAACATCTTCAACAAATTCATAGATGAAAATTTCCCTAACCTAAAGAAAGAGGTGACCATAAACAGACAAGAAGTCAACAGAAAACTAAATACCAGAAGACAAAATTCTCTTATCACATAATAATCAAAACAGAATATGAAACAAATAAAGAATATGAAAAGCTTTAAAGGAAAAAGGCCAATGAACATATAAAACAGATCTACTAGAATATACCAGACTTCTCTACACATATGCTAAAGCCAGAAGATCCTGGACACATGTCATGTGGACACTAAGAGAATACAAATACCATCCCATACTACTATACTCAGAAAAACTCTGAATCATTATAGATGGAGAAACCAAGATATTCCATGACAAAAAGAATTTTAAACAATATGTTTCTATGAATCCAGCCCTACAGAGAATACTAGAAGAAAAACTCTAAAACACGGAGGGTAACTACACACAAGAAAACACAATAAATTAATTATCTCACAAAAAATAAAAGAAGAGTAACAGAGAGAGAGAGAGAGAGAGAGAGAGAGAGAGAGAGAGAGAGAGAGATCAGGAAAGAGCAATAATTGGTCTTTAATTTCTCTCAACATCTATGGACTCAATTCACCAATAAAAAGTCACTGGTTAACAAAGTGGATACATAAACAGGTTCCAACATTTTGCTGCATGCATAAAACATACCTCAAAAATAAAGATGGATACTATCTCAGAGTAAAGGTCTGGAAAAATTTTTTTCCAAGCAAATGGTTCCAAGAAACAAGCTGGAGTAGCCATTCTAATATCCAATAAAATACACTTTCAACCAAAAGTTATCAAAAGAGATGGGGAAGGACACTTCATAGACATCAAAGTAAAAATCTACCAAGAAGAAATCTCAATTCTGAGCACCTCAAATTGCAAGGGCATACACATTCATGAAAGAAACTTTACTAAACCATAAAACACTCACTGAATCTCGCAGATTAATGGTGGAAGATTTCAATACCCTACTCTCATCAATGAACTAGTCATTGAAATAGAAATTAATTAGACACAGTAATAGAATTTTTGAACCAAATGAATTTAATAGATATCTACAAAACATTTTACCTCATACAAAAGAATATACATTCTTCTCAGCACCTCATAGAACCTTCTCTGAAATTGATTATATAGTAGAACGTAAAAGAAACCTCCACAGATACAAAAAAAAAAAAAAATGAAGTAATCCTATAAAATCTATTAGATCACAAAGGACTAAGACTGGACTTCAGTAACAACAAACAAATCAAAAAAAATTAAAACAAAACAAACAAACAAAAAAAAAAACCCAAACAGCAACAACAATAAAAACCAGAAAACCCACATACTCATGGAAACAGGAAAATGCTCTGCTCAATGATAAATTGATCAGGGAAGAAACAATAAAAGGAAATTAAAGACTTTCTAGAATTCAATGAAAATGAAGACACAGCATAATGAAGCTAAGGGACACAATGAAAGCAGTATCAAAGGCAAAATTCATAGGATTAAATGCCGACAAAAAGAAACTGGAGAGATCCTATACTAGCAACTCAACAACACACCTTAAAGCCCTAGAACAAAGAAGCAAACCAACCAAAGAGGAAAAGAAATGAAAAGATCAATACAAAGAGTCAACTAAAACAAGAGTTTGTTCTTTGAGAATATAAATAAAATAGATAAACACTTAGCCAAACTAACTAAAGAGAACAGAAACAGTATTCAAATAAGAGATGAAAGGGGAGAGATAACGGAAAGAGCAATTTTAAAAAATCATCATATCTAACTAGAAAAGCCTATATGCAACAAATTAAAATGTCAGGATGAAATGGATAGTTTTCTAGAAAGATATCATATACTAAAGTTACATATATATCAAAGAAACTATCTAAACAGTCCTATGACACTTAAAGAAATAGAAGCAATATATAGCAAACAAATATCAAATATCAATTTAAATGGAGAGAAACTAGAAGCAATCCTGATAAAATCAGTGACAGCCTTTTCTCTCCCTATTATTGAATACTGTAATTGAAGTTCAACTAGAGCAATGAGACAACAAAAGAAGTTCAAGGGGATACAAACTGAAAAGGAAGAAGTCAAAGTATTACTATTTACAGATGATAAGATAGTATAGCTAAGCAATCCCCAAAATTCCACAGGAGAATTCGTACAACAGTACGAATTCAACAAACTAGCTGGATATAAAATTAACTCAATCAGATCAGTAGGCATCATTTACACAAATGATAAACAGGCTGAGAAACAAATTATGGAAACAACACAATTCAGGATAGCCACAAATATTATAAAATATATAACTTTTACCTATTAAACGAAAGATCTGTATAACAAGAGCTTCAAGTCCCTGAAGAAATAAATAAAAGAAGATGGAAAGATCTCACATGCTCATGGATTGGTAGGATTAACATAGTGAAAATGGCCTTCTTACCAAAAGCAACAGATTCAATGCAATTCCCATCAAAATTCTAACACAAATTTTCACAGATATGGAAGGAACAATTCTCAACTTCATCTGGAAAAGTGAAACTCAGGATAGCAAAAACAATTAAGCAACAACAATAAAAATATCTTCTGGGGGAATCACTGTCCCTGATTTTGACCTGTACTACAGAGCAATAGTGATAAAGACCACATGGCATTGGTACAGACAGACAGGTGGATCAATGAAATGTAACTGAAGACCCAGAAATAAACCCAAACACCTATGGACATTTGATCTTTGACAAAGAAGCCAAGACCGTACAGTTGAAAAAAGAAAGCATTTTCAACAATTGGTGCTGGCCTAGTTGGCAGTCTACATGTAGAAGAATGAAAGTAGGTCCATATTTATCACCCTGTACAAAGATCAAGTCAAAGTGGATTAAGAACCTCAACTTAAAACCAGATACACTGAATCTAATAGAAGAGAAATTGGGAAAGAGGCTCAAATCCATTGGCATAGGGAAACATTTCCTAAACAGAGGACAAATGACTCAGGCTCTAAGATCAACAATGATAAATCTGACTTCATGAAACTGAAAAGCTTCTGTAAGGGAAAGGAAACTGTCAATAGGACAAAATGGCAATCTACAGATTGGCAAAATAATCTTCAAGAACTCTACCTCTGATAGAGGGCATACATCTAAAATATACAAAGCGCTCAAGATGTTAACCTCCAAAACAACAAATAACTCCAACAACAACAACAACAACAAAATGGATACAGAGCCAAACGGAGAATTCTTAGCAGAGGCATCTTGAATGGCCAAGGAACACTTAAAGAATGGTTCAACATCCTTAGTCACCAGGGAAATACAAATCAAAATGACCCTGTGATTCTATCTTTCACCAATCTGAATGGCTAAGATCAAAAACTCAGTTGACAGTACATGTTGGTGTAGATACGGAACAAAAGAAACACTCCTCCATTGCTGGTGGGATGGCAAACTGGTACAACTACTGTGGAAATCAATCAGGTGATTCCTCAGAAAATTGGAAACAGTTTTACCTGAAGACCCAGCCATACCACTCCTAGGCATATACCCAAGAGATGCTCCAACAAACCACAAGGACAGGTGTTCCACTATGTTCATATGAGCCTTTTGTAATAGCCAGAGAAAACCTAGAAGTTAGAAACAACCTAGATGTCCCTCAAATAAAGAATGGATACAGAAAATGTGATTCATTTACACAATGAAATACAATTCAGCTGTTAAAAACAAGGACATCATGAATTTGGCAGGCAAATGGACGGACTCAGAAAATATCATCCTTAGAGAGGTAACACAGACCCAAAAAACATGCATGGTACGTACTCACTGATAAGTGGATATTAGTCATGAATTAAAGAACACCCATGATACAACTCACAGACTGTATTAAATTTACCAAGAAAGAAGGCCCAAGTGAGGATGATTCAATCAAGGGGGAATTAAAAATAATCTCTTGAGGCAGAGAGAGGGAGGGACTAAGTAGGAGAGGGAAGAGGGAGGAGAAAAGAGGGACAGGATCTGGTAATGGGGGGGAGAAACAGAAGAGAAGCCCAGAGGTCCAGGAAAATGAATGGAAATATGCACCTTCTGGAGTTGGAGTGTCAGAGGACCCTCTAGAAAGTCTCAGACACATAGAATATGAGAGACTCCCAGAACTCAATGGCTGTCACCTTAGTTGAAATGCCCAAGAGTTGGAAAAGTGAAACTAAAAAGACTTCCTGTCTAAAAGAAACGCTGGACAAAAACGGAGAAGAGATTGAAAGAAGGAATGTCCAGTGACTAGCCCAACTTTGGATTCATCTCATGGGTGGACACCAAAGCTTGACACTATTAGGGATGCTATGTTATGCTTACAGACAGAAGCCTAGCATGGCTGATCTCTGAAAAGCATTTCCAGCAGCTGACTAAGACAGATGGAGATACTTACAGCCAATCATTAGACTGAAGTTGGGGACCTATTTGGAAGAGCTAGGGGAGAGAATGAAGGATCTAAAGAGAATGGCAACCCCATAGGAAGACCTAAAGTCTCAACTAACCCAAACCCCTCAGAGCTCCCACTGACTAAGCTCACAATCAAAGAATGTAGAATGATCCAAGAACCATGGCAGAGACAAAGGGAAGATTGAATTGGATGAAGTAAAGAGAAGAGGTAAAGGTAAAGGGAAACATCTGGAATGTAAATTAATAAAATAATTGAAAAAGAAATCCAGATGGGTAAGTATTAGAGCAAGTGAGTAAGCTCCAGGTTCTTGCCCTGAGTTTTCTCAGTGAGAGATTGTGATATGAAACTATAATCTGAAACAAACATTTTTCTCCAGAACTTACTTTGCCCTTGCTGTTTTATCACAAGAGTATAAACCCTAAGACACATACATATCAAGGAATAGAGGGCAATACACAGCACTTTTTCTTCAGAACCAAACACCATAATTTGTTTGAAGAATACCAAGAACCCTGTAGAGCAGCAGAGTATCTAGGTGAGTACCTAGCAAAGCTTCAGATTCAAATGCTGTGTGAGACACAACATTCATCATGCTCATTGCCTCCAACTTTACCTGATGAAAGTTCCTTCTTAATTATTCTGTATTTCTATTGTCAGTTTAGACAGTCTAGAATATGCTCAACAGCAGGAACTAAAGTATGCGACCATTAACGGTGTTGTCCAGTCTTAGGGATTTGAGAGTAATGTCACACACAATTGAGCAAGTACAAGCTCTGGAGCGTAGGCTTGGTTTCCAAGGGTGATAAAATTAAGTCCTTAAATGCAGCCTGTTTTGTGTCTGTTTCTTTTCACATAGGACCACAATGAGAATGTACAGACACAAATATTGCCTGCGTATAATGTTGGTCCATGAATAGTTTCATTTTGCTTGGATAATATTCTGTTCCCTCTTTCCATTTCTCCTAAGAGTTACCATGAGAAAACTTCTGAAGTAAAGCCTAAGTAGAATGGCTGATCTCTGCCATCAATTACCAAGTAACTCTAAATTACAGTTATTAAACTCTTGAGACCACATTCCTATCTGATTTTTAAAGTATATCTTTGGAGTCCCTTTTTTAGTAGGTACATAAAAGAAGCTGACTTTTTAACCTTGCCAAAGTAGAATTACTAGAATTTTTGTCCAAGTATATCAGAGGCAAAGACTAAACCAGTCTCCCTTTGTAAAGCTCTATTCTGAATATCTTTTTTAAAAATTTCTTCAGTTCTTTCTCTTGTCTCGCTAAAAAGATTTGATTATTGATATATATATATATATATATATATATATATATATACAATCAATTACTTATGACCCATCTTATAAGTAATCTTGTGTCTTTCAGCAAATTATTGCATTTTATTTCTATAAAGTTCATAGATGTGTGATTTTGTTTTTTAATAGCTCTGAAAGCTTTTCACCTTTCTATATAAATGTTTCGTATTTAAATATTTAACTATTTGGAAAATATGTGCCAGTTCTATATCATTTAGTACATTTTAGTATTCTTCATACTGGTTGTTCTTGTTCCACTTTTAAAGTAAAGGAAAGATTGAATGAGAGAAGTGGAAAGGGAAATATGAGATTGAGAGTATGGAATGAAATACACAAATGTACTTATTGCCTACATAAGCAAGCTGATTTTTAGACAGACAGACAGACAGATAGACAAATATAAATAAATACAGATAGACTTCTGATCTTTCAACAGAGTGAGAACTCTATTGCTAAGTACTGAGTTTTTGTATAGAGTAGAATGAGCAAGGGAAAGGTAAGAACTGAAGCCAAAAGGGATGGCTTGAAGATTGAGGGACTAAGTGTAGAACTCTCCATATGGTGCCTAAGTGAGGCATGGTCCAAACTTCTGAGGTACCTGGAGGAAAGAAATTGCTAATGCTGAATATGCAGGTACTGAACAGTAGCATTTTAAATACTTTATTCTGGACTGTCTAGGATAATGTGGAAAGATGGATGTTAGTAAATACAATAGGATATCAGTGTGAGTACTAGAGCAGTGCTCTCTTATCCATGAATATGGAACGGTTTCTAACTTTAGCAACTTCTATTTCACACAGAAGCAGGTACACAGACACACACAGAGACATACAAACACACACACACACACACACACACACACAGAAACATGTAGTTGAAACATGCTTATAGTTTGTTCTCTGAGAACATATTATCTCAAAGATTCTCCTTCACAGTACACTGCACATTTTGTATGTAGATAAAATTCTCAACTCTTTGTGGGCAATTGAGATACCATTTAAGTATAGCTTTCTACAGTCATTATTACTTTCTTCCCTTTCTTTGAAGTAGTATGTGAAGCATTAAATTATCCCTGTTCCTAGATTACTTTAGAAGGGAATAATTGTATTAAATGATTTTATATAAAATGCATGATCAAATATTCATTTTAAAACCAATTGTATACAAACATGAGGATATGAGAAGTTCACATATAAATGTTTTGAAATAAGTATCAGTGAATAGAAAGGCTCATATCATCAAATCCCCACATTAAATACAGGACACAGGCTATATAAGGGACAAATGTGTACTTACTGATCATTCTTTTCTTGTCATCATTGTCATAAAGTATTAAAATATAGAAAGACACATTCTCCATTTCTGTCATGTAGATACTTTTCAACAACTATGACATAATTGGACTTTATGGTCAATCTTTTTAAAATGTTTTTAATCAAAATAGACACTGAGCAAGTGTAAATACTGATATTGCTTTTTTATGTATATTAAATTAATTATACTTTATATTACTTATAAGTAATTATATTACTTTAATATATATCAAGCCTGTAGGAATTATTTCTTTTCCCCTTCTTGTCATGTATGTGTCTGTGGTCCGAATTTATTGGTATGAGTGTGCATATGAACGGATTTCAGGAGTTAGTGTTAGTGCGAGTGCAAGTGTGCGAAGACTTGAAGTTCTCATTGAGACAGTTACTTCCCCATGCTATTATTTGTAGTAGTAGATCTCAAACAAGCACAGATCTTTCCCAAAAGCTAGAATCTATTCCCAAACTCAGATTTTTTTCCTCTGGTCATATACATTGTTTGAAGAACTGAATTAGCACAATCAAAATTGTGGAGTTCACAATTATATTTATGTAATATAATTATATTCACTTTCAAATGGTACTTTCACTTCTGAATGTTCTACTTCACTATAATATTTTTTAGAATTACCCATTTAATAATTGTAGAAAATTTTTTGCTGTCACCCACATCAGAGTCCCTTGACGTTGCCCATCGTCAACAGCCTAAAGCCTTCGACCATCGATGTGACTCGTCTCACATCAGTATTTTGGGGTTGTGAACTTGTCTAAGACCCCCCATAATTAGACATCCAAATTCAAAACTCACATAGTTGGGATTGAACATAAGACGCCTTCTCTAACTAAACAGAGAAGGGGGAGATGCCAGAAGCCAGGACCCTCGCCCTTACCCTCACCCCCTACCTTTCCCCACCTGCACAATGTCCTCTGAAGCTTGGCAACTGCAAGATCCTGCTTAGCAACTGCAGATAGACTCAAAGCAGAGTACCATGTCTTCTTAAGAATAGCAGGGAGACCATAACTCAAGCAGTGTACCATATCTTCTGAAGAACTGCAGGTAGATCATAATTCAAGGCAGTGTACCATATAGACCATGACATGTTTCAAGGCACAGACCAAGAAGATTTTGTACTTTTCCACCACCTGGACCCTCTTACCCCCTCCCCTTGTAAAACATGCTATAAAAAAGCATTTCATGTTCAAAAAAAAAAGAAATTAAAAAAATAAATAAATAAATAAATAAATAAAAAGTGGATGCTCAACAAATAGAAGACAAAGAAAACTCATTTTTTTCTTAATATATGGGAGATGAAGATTCAGACTCAATAATAGGTTTAATAAGCAATTTGGAGGCACAAATTATATGTCAACCATGACACTAGTATACCTCCAATTACCATACATTGTTACAGCACTTGCCAGTGACAGTATCCCAAGAAGTAACTGAATCTGACTTCACAACTTACTGACTCTCAAAGGAAGAACAGTAAGCTCTTCCCTTAGTTCTATTGTTGTATTTTTCTTTGAGATGTCATCTATATTTTTCCTTTTTTCTTCTTCTGTTTCTTTTTAATAATATATGGTACACTATATTATTTCTCTGTTTCTAGTTTATAAAATGTGAATAGATGATATACTTTATTATAATATATACATATATAAAATAAATCATTTATTATATTAAATGATTTTATACAAAATGCATGATCTAATATTCATTATTAAAAACAACTATACACAAACATGAGGGTTTCTGTAGTTCATATGTAAATCTTCTGATATAGGGATCAATGAATAGAAAGACTCATAGAACCTTTCCTCACTTTAAATACAGGACACAATGTATAAGAGAAAAATATCTACTTACTGCTCATATTTTTCTCACCACAAATGACAAACATATTTTAAAAATATAAAGGCATATGCTGCAAAATTGTTAGTTACATATTTTCAACATCTTTGCATGATTGATCTTTATGGTTAAGTCAAACTTATCAATGTCTTCATTCAAATTGTTAAAGACACTGTCCAAGTATAAGTGTTATGATACTACTTTTACTTAATTGTTCACATAGACATATAAACATTTGCCTTCTGTAATAAATTTGCTATGAGCACTTTAGATTTATAAGGGAAAATATCAGATACCACTGCTTAGTGAGACTAAAGCTGTGTATGTTTACCTTTATTCTTTAGATACACAGTGAAGATTTCACATATTTAAAAACCGTTAGTACTAAAAAATTAAGGATATTTTACTAAACAAGCACATCTTATTTTGTCTTCAAGATGAAAATGTTGATCTAGTAGCATTTGAAAGATATATGTAGGCACTTACACTGGAAACATGATGAGTCATAGAGTCATAGAGTCTGGGGAGAAAATAAAATTGTCCAAATGCCATCTCATACTCTGGTCAGTAGTTGCATATATGCAGAGAAGTGAAAAGTGGAGCCAAACAGTAATAGTCCATTTTCAAAACTAATTAATGCTATTCCTTAAATCATTGATTACTACTATTCCTAAATGTCCTTTCTCTTTAAATTACAAAAGAGAAAATCAGCAATATGTATAAACTACAATTAGTGATTAAAAGTTCTCAAATAATTTGGATAGCATTAAATATGTTTATTTCATATCTTTATTTTTCTTATAAAATGTACCTATTCTTGTTAATTCCTTGAATATACACAATGAAATATGTGCATATCTATACCTCATTTCTCTAATAAAATACCCTAGTAAACTCCTCAACATATCACCCTTCTAATTCCATGCCCCTCTTTTGGTAGGCACACCAAGACATTGTGCTGATATTTTCTTTTATAAACTTTTATCTTCTGGTATCTATATTTACCATCTACACAGGTTACTATTTTTAAATTCTTTAATCCTTTTTTACAGTCCAGACTTCATCCCCCTCCTTTCTGGCCTCCAACCACTCTCATCCTATATCTCTTCCCCCCTGCCCCATCTCCAAGAAGATGTCCCCACCCTCCCACCCCCACCGGACCAGAATTCTCCACTCTCTGGACCTCAAGTTTCTTGAGGGTTAGTTGTATCTTCTCTCACTGAGGCCAGACCAGGTAATCCTCTGCTGCTGTATATGTGTCAGAGGCCTCATATCAGCTGGTGTAGGCTGCCTGGTTGGTGGCTCAGTGTCTGAGAGATCTTGGGGACCCAGGACAGTTGGTCTTCCCATGGGGTCACCCTCCTTAGCTTCTTCCAGCTTTTCTCCAATTCAACTCAGGAGTCCCCAGTTTCTGTCCATTGATTGGGTGCTAGTATCTACATTTGACTCTTTCAGCTGCTTTTTGGGCCACTCAGAGGGCAGCCATGCTAGGTTCCTGTCAGCAACACCACAGCATCAGTAACAGTTTCAGGGTCCAGGACCTCCCCGTGAGCTGGATCCTAATTTAGGCTTGTCACTGAACTTCCTTTCTCTCATGCCCTTCTCCATTTTTGTCTCTGCAGTTCCTTCAGACAGGAACAATTCTGGGTCAGAGCTTTTGAATGTGGGATGGAACTGTCCCTTGACTTGTATCCTTTCCTTCCACTGGAGGTGGACTCTATTAATACCTCCTTCCCACTGTAGAGACCAAGGTCTCTCCCTTTGCATCCTGAGAGCCTCTCACCTCCAAAGTTACTTTTATCTAAACTTTTATTTATTTTTTTATTCATTTATTTATATTTTTTGGAGTTCTCCCACCTGACCCCTTTAGCATCTAACTTCTCTGAAGCAACATACCTCCACAGGACTAAGTGCCTCTGCTCTCATTGATATCAGATAAGGCAATCCTCTGCTACATATGTAGTTGTAGCCATGGAATAACTCTTGTATACTCTTTGGTTGATGGTTTAGTCCCTGGTAGCTCTGAGGGATGCATTTTGTTGACATTGTTTTTCTTCCTATCGGTTGCAATACCCTTCAGTTCCTTCCCCTAACTCTTCCACTGGGTTCCCCAAGCTCCATCCAATAGTTGTTTATAAGTCTCTGCATCTGTCTTAATCAGGTACTTGTATAGCCTCTCAGTGGGAAGCTAAACCAGGGTCCTGTCTGAAAGCACTTCTTCTTCGTATCCGCAATAGTTCTGGGGTTGGGTGTCTGTGAATGCGATTGGTCCCAAAGTAGAGCAGTCTCTGGATGTCTTTTCCTTCAGTCTCCATTTTTTTTTATCCCTGTGTTTTCTTTAGACAAGAATTGTTCTGGGTTAAAGATTTTAAGATGGATGGGTGGCCCCATCCCTCAACTGAGGGTCATGCCTATCTAATGGAAGTTGTCTCTTCAGATTCTATCTCTCCTCTGGGTATTTAGGCTAATGTCATTCCCATTGTGTCCTGGAATCCTCTTGCATTTTTGGTGTCTGAGACTTTCTAATGGTTGCCCCTTGTTCCCCACTCTGCTCTGCTACAAACTCATTTGTTTGTTTGTTTGTTTGTTTGTTTAAATTATTTTATTTATTTACATTCCAATCTTGGCCCCCCTTCCATTATGCATCCCCACAGTTCATCATCCCATTCTTTCTTCCCCTTGTCTCTGAGAGGGTGCTACCCCCCACCAGGCATCCCACAGGTTATATTTTGAAATTAGTTTGCTAACTAGTGGACCTAGATAAAACTATTTTTCTACAGCATTAGTTTTGGTTAAGCCACTCACCTTATCTTTGTCTCTACCATTCTCACATTTTCATCTGTATTTAATGTTTTAAACCTCAATGTATTTCTTTTCTTCCATATCTTTATATTCCATTATCCTTTTAATTAGATTATTAATGGATTTAAAATATAGCCATCTTCTATCAGTTTCTTTTGCTGTTCAGAGCTTTTTAGTTTCATGTAATCCTATTTCTTTACCCTTAATAGTATTTTCTGAGTTACTTGAGTTGTATTTAAAAAATACTTTCCTGTAACTATAAGTTGTTTGACAGACCTGGGTATGCCTGCACTAGAAAGATGCATATATATTCAGAATTATATTTTCCTCATGATGGTTCATGGATGCTTATTTACCTTTTCTAGTTTTGGTTGCAAGTCAATTTTGTCAGATAATAGAATAGCTATGTCTTTGTTTCATTTGCTTCCACTACATTTTTCTCATTCTTCAACCCTAAGGTATCATTTAGCTCGATCTTTGGTCATAAAGTGTGTTCTTAAAAAAAAAGTAAAACTTGAATCATGTTTTTAATCTAGCACAAAATTCTTTTGCTCCTTATTAGAAAATCAAGGCCATTAATTTTCGGAGTTATTGAGTTTTGACCTCTGTCATTTAGTTAACTCTATTTTGTTAGACCTCTTTTGATCCATTACCCATTTATCCCCTGTGGAGTCTTTGATGTGTTTATACTTCTCCTCAAATTAATTTTTTTCTGGTATCCCCTGTAGTATAGGCTTAGAGATGCCATCCACTGTACTAGCTCTTACTCTCAGACTCTTCTGTACTTAGGAAAGAAGTATAAGAAAAACCCACAAAGCTTATGCTCTGAGGCAATATGTACATACCTGAGCATCAGGAAGTTAGTTAAGTACTGGAATTTATGCATGACATGCTGAAAAATCTTTCTGTCAAGTTTGTAGATGGATTCATCTTCCTTGGTGATATATACACATAAGTGAATCAGGCAAGAAAGAAATTCCCAAATTATTTTAAAGATCATCTGCTTTGGTATCACAGACCAAAAGTTGAACACTGCTTACTTCTAACTTTGTCCTTAACACAGATGAAAACAAAGTTATATTTATGTGTTAAAACAACACACAAACTAAATAGATTTTTCATTAAAATGTAATCAAATGGCTTCCTACACACACACACACACACACACACACACACACACACACACATTGTTTCATTTATTTACATTTCAAATGTTGCCCCCCTTCCCAGTTCCACCTCCAAGACTTCTTTATTCTATTATCCCTCCCCTTTGACTTCGAGAAGTTGCACCATATCCTCCACCTGCCCACCCCTCTTACTCACCCACCATCTCCCAGCTCAGTTCCTCCCCCAAGGTCTCTCTTCCCTTGGGACATCGAATCTTAACACCATTAGACACATCCTCTTCCACTGAGGCTAGACATGGACTAGCCAATATTTTTTCTTAGTTTCTGGGAGCTCCTAGGGGTCCAGGTTAGTTGCCATTGTAGTTACTCCTATGGGGTTGTAATTTCCTTTAGATCCTTAAGTCCTTCCTTTAAATCTACCATAGTGGTCCCTGACCACACTCCAAAGGTTGGCTGTGTCTGTACTTGTCTCAGTCAGCTGCTAGTAGACACTTTCAGAGGACAGCTATGATAAGCTCCTGTCTGGAAGCACAACATGGCATCAGCAATAGTGTCAGGTTTTGATACCTGCCCATGGGATAAATCTCAAGTTTGGATAGACACGACATGGCCTTTTTTTCAATCTCTGTTTTATTTTTGTTCCTATATTTCTTTTAGTCAGGAACATTTCTGGGTCAAAAAATTTGAAGGTAGGTTAGTAACCCCATCCCTCTACTGCGGACCCTGTGTATCTATTGGAAGAGGTCCCTTCAGGTTCCATCTCCCATTGTTGGGCATTTCAGCTAAAGGTCATCCCAGTTGAGTCATGGGAGCCTCTCACATTACAATTTTCTGGGAGTTTCTAGAGTATTCCCCCATCCCAAGCTGCATATTTCTATTCATTCTCCTGACCCCTCTGGGCTTTCCTCCTCTTTTTACCCATACCTGATCCTGCTTCCCTTTTCCCTTCACCTCCCTTCTTCCACCCAGGTCCCTCTTTTCCTCTGCCTCCCATGATTATTTTGATCCCCCTTCTAAATTGGATTGACACACCCAATGTGGGCTTTCTTTCTTGTTAAACTTTTTATTGTCTGTGGTTTGTATCATGGGTGTACTATACTTTTTGGCTAATATCCACTTAGCAGTGAATTCATATCATGCATGTCCTTTTGAGTCTGGGTTATGTCATTCAGCTGATAATTTCTAATTCCATCCATTTTCCTGCAAAATTCATGACATCCTTGTTTTTAATAGCAATAATATATTTTTAATAGAGAAGAAAAAGTCATTGATAAGCCATAAAGGTAAATATATAACTTAACAGGAAGCATCATTTCAGGTCTTGGAACTTAAGATTATATAGTGTGATGAGGGAGAGACATGAGTTTTCAATTACTTCACTTGAGGTAGGTAACAATCACCATTCTTCAAATTTCCCAGATTGCTAAATGTGTTGAAGAATCAACTACTTGCGTTTCCTTGCAATACAGTAATTTCATTCTCAAAAGTCTTAGCTACTATCATTCCTGGTTTTTAGAAATGTTCCCCAGTTCTCATTTGCTTCTATTTCTAAGAGCGTAGTCCACTCTAAGGACAATCACTGGGCAGAAATAAAATGATTTATGAACTGTCAAGCATAGAGCAGCTTCACACACTTCTATTACCTCCTTCTCCACTGTACACAATAAAAATATTTGCAACTTCGATGCTGTATTGTGAAATATGTACCTAAAATTAATAAGATTTATAAAATTAAAATTAAAATTAATTAATGTTGTAATCAAATTAAAATGTACCTTAAAAGCCCAGTTGTTCTACATTCTTGTGGTGGAAACTATATAGAGTCTCTTACAAAGATAAATAAAAATCTCCCAGTTCACAAGCAAGTTCAATGATATTTACCTGCATACTTCAGATGAGCATATTTAAATAATTTATTCTCCTTTTGAACATTTTAGGCATCCTTTGTCTCCTGCCTCTTGAGAGCAAGGAATTAACACACTGGATGCACCTGTTCTCTTCTATACACCCTCAGGATTGGAGGCATAAGAATGGCTTTTACCTAGATTATAATGATTAGATATTGATGTGCTTACAAAAGCTTCTTATGGAATGGCTATCTTTGTCCTCTTCATTGCTGATCTTGCCTTAGTTGTCTCAGAACATCTGTATTTTACTTAATTCTTGTCATTATGTTTGATCATGAATGTTCGTTTAGTTGTTTCACTTCATATCACTGACATTCTCACTAGACTTGTTCACAATTCCAACACACAGATGTTATTCTTCCCAATTATTCATGTTTTCCTGAAGTTCATTCTGTTTAACTTTCATATTTTACTCCTTCATTACATAATCTTAACAAGTCACACAGTGAAGTTTCTGTGAGAACAAAATCTACAGAATTACATTGACTAACAACTATTTTCATCCTCAAATTCATTTCTGATTTTTTTAAAGATAGAAGATATATGTAATTGAAGTGTGAGATGAGACTATACAGACATGTGTTTGATAATTAGTCCCCTACTAAAGCTGTTCAATTTTCATATTATATGTAAAGCAATATTTATAGACATGTCTGTAATCTTCTCATATGTTTATTACATGAAATCTTAATCATTATAGCAGTATGGATTCTCTGCCCTTTTTTGTTAACTTGCTAGAAACCATGTTTCTACATATGTAGAAACACGCTATAAAGCATTTAAACTCTGTATTTTATATTCTCCCTCTTAATTTTCTTCCTGTTTGTTACCCATCACCTTAGATGTTGGTGCTGGGCTGATATTTTGGCTTTCTCAGAATTACTATTTTGGCATCTATAATATTTATTTATTTATTTATTTATTTATTTATTTATTTATGTTTTCTTCAAGGGAAAACTCTCTGAACTTTACAACCAAAATGCTCTATTGATTTTCTTTGCGATAATATATTTAATTCCCAAGAGCTTTTCCTAACTATTTGATCGATCTTGATTTATAGTAGCATGTCCTTTTAAAAATTAAAACATAGCATATACAAGGAAAGGGCACAAGTCTGGAGTAAACAGTTCAATAAATACTTGTAATTTGAAAACATCTGTGAAGTCACCATACAAATTCAGAAATAAAGTTTCCCTAGCTATTACAAAAACTCTGCTTTCCATTTCTTGTCACAGACCACATTTTTATCAGTAAGAAGCTACATTATAAGGTCTATGGACAGTACAGATTACTCATTTATATGATACTACTGAAAGTTATATTAGGGGTACACAACAGGTATCCAGCATGAAAGTTAACCAGGAACAGGTGAAGTATAAACTCAGCGTATATTAACATTGTCAACCTGTATTAGACTTGGGAGGTATTTGGCAGGTTATTCACTTTCAGAACATTTAAAACAGAGTACAATTTGATAAAGAGTTTCCAGGCAACAATCATTCTCCATTTTGATTTCTAGCCCAAAAATTCTTCCAATTCCAGGTGTACAGTAAAATTTAAGGTGTTAATAATTAAAAATTCCTTTACAAAGTACATGTGACCATAAGGGGAGTGTCTATACCTACATATAGAATTTCCTGTGGTCTTTGACCAATAGTTTAGAGGGCAGTAGGCTACTAAATACATTTGAGCTTCCCCTAAGGATGGGTTGTATCAATTGTGTGTGTGTGTGTGGGGGGGAAGGCGTTAAAAATAAAGATCAAGGGAGAAAGAATCTGGGTTAAATATTCTAGGAGATCTGAGTGAAGTTTGCCTCTATAGCAAAAGATAGGTGAGGTCTGCCTCCACAGATGGCAAAATGATCACCAGGTCATTGACAATATCTACTGTGAGACTTCTGGTGGGAAAAAGGTAAACTCTCCTTTGAGGGAAAATCATGTATGGTTAACATTTCTGGTTCCGTAGAGATCTGTGGCCACAAGGAACTTTTTGCTGCAACGATTGTGTAGTATACATGTTTATCTCATTTATTCAGGGTATTTGTCTCTACCAAAAGTTAATATACCTTTCATGTCTCATAAGATCAATAGAGGACCAACAACACAACTCAGTGAATAAAGTGCCTTGCTTGCTGCCAAGCCTGCCAAGCCAGCCAGGTCCTGCAATTTGCATTCAGTCCACAGGACCTACACAGTATAAGGAGAGAACTAGCTCTTACAGGTTATTCTCTACACAGACACACACACACACACACACACACACACATACACATACACAGAGGAGGGAGGGAGGGAGAGGGGGGAGGGAGGGAGGGAGGGAGAGAGAGAGAGAGAGAGAGAGAGAGACAGACAGACAGAGACAGAGACAGAGACAGAGACAGAGACAGACAGACACATAGAGACACAGGAAATTTTTTAAAACACAAAAATCTGGATCTGAAATTCTTCCAAAACCCATGTGTTAAAGGCTTGGATCTGACAGTAGAGCTACTGGTAAGTAAAAGATAAAAGTTGATCCCTAAAGAGAGACCTTTCAGTCATTAGAAAAATTCCCTTGAGTTCTTTGTATATATTGGATATTTGCCCTGTATCAGATGTAGCATCGGTCAAGGTCTTTTCCCAATCTGTTAGTTGCTGTTTTGTCCTATTGATGGTGTTCTTTGCCATACAGAAGCTTTGTAATTTTATGAGATCATATTTGTCTATTGTTGATCTTACAGCATAAGCCATTGGCATTCTTTTCAGGAAAATTTCCCCTGTGACTATGTGTTCAAGGCTCTTCCACACTTTCTCTTCTACTAGTTTCAGTGTATCTGGTTTTATGTGGAGGTCCTTGATTCACTTGGACTTGTGCTTTGTACAGGGAGATAAGAATGGATTGATTTGCATTCTTGTAGATGCTGATTGCCAATCGAACCAGCACCATTTGTTCAAAATGTTGTTTTTTTTTCCACTGGATTATTGTAACTCCTTGGTCAAAGATCAAGTGATAATAGGTGTGTGAGTTCATTTCTGGGTCTTCAATTCTATTCCACTGATATTCCTGCCTATCTCTGTATCAACAGAGGCAGATGCTTGCAGCCAGGAGGAGTTAGAGAAAGGACTGATGGAGTTGGCGGAGTTTGCAACCTCATAGAAAGACTAACTGTATCAACTAACCAGACCCACAATAGCTCCCAGGAACTAAACTACCAACTAAAGAGTACACATGGAGGGACCCATGGCTCCAGCCACATATGTAACAGAGAATGGCCTTGTCAGGCATCAATGGGAGGAGAGGTCCTTGGTTCTGTGAAGGCTTGATGTCCCAGTGTATGGGAGAGCCAGGGCAGGGAGGCTGGAATAGGTGAGTAGGTGAGAGAACATGCACATAGAAGCAGGGCAAGGGGGGAAGGGATAGGAGATTTCCAGGGGGAGGGACCAGCAAAGGGGATTACATTTGAAATGTAAATAAAGAGAATATCCAATATTTTTTTTTAATTCCCTTGAAATAGTCAAAGGATACATACTGAAACTTCACATTTCAGTTAGTGGCATTAAAGTAAACAATTTTGATTCACTTCATGCTGTTTTCCTAATATTATGGATTCAGAAATGCCAATCATTATGGATTCAGAAATGTCAAATACTCCAAAAGTTAACTGGCAGAATCAATATTATAAAATTGGCTACATTGCCAAAATAGAATTATTCAATGCAGTCATTATCAAAATTAAAATTGTATTGCTATGAGTAAGAAAAATATTGATAAAAATAATATAGAAAAACAAAATACCCTCGATGACCCAGGCAACAAAAAGTAGAAAAGTTCATACTGACACCATCCTATACTTGATCTCAACCTGTACTATAAATCCATAGTAAAAAAAGTGGAAAATCATTGAAAACTAACCATCAGACAATGGATTAATTTTTAGAATTCCTAAACTACAATAAAATTTCAAATCAAGAATCCTCCAAATATACAGCCAATAAAAGTTCCAGTAAAGTACATTGACAGCCTTCCAAAGAGAATTATAAATAAAACATAAATATTTCAATAAATATTCAACTTTCTTAGCCATCAAGGAAATGCAAATTTAAACTTCTTAAGATTGTATCTCACCTCAGTCATAATCAACATCATCAAGAAAATAAGTGCCAGAAAATAACTATGAATGTATGTGGAATGTGGAAACCTGCTACATTGTATGAACACTTGTTTATTCACTAGAGATCTTCGAAGTTTCCTCTAAAATCTAAAACCAGAAATAACTATAAACCTGTTTTATTACATGTAGGTATATACCCAAAGCCTCTTTTGTCAATGTTCCACATAGATTCATGGACATCCTTAATATTTCTTGATCTTTTCCTATCAACTAAGAATTGGAATCCCTATAGGTAGCCGTCAACAAAATTTGGTACTTATATACAATGGAAATGTTCTTAATATAAAAACAAATAAAGGGATTGCCAGAAAAACGGATGTAACAGGGAGATCATTAGGCTGAGCAAGATAAACAGACACAGATAGAAAAACTGTAATTATTCTTTTATATATGGACTTATATATTTGTTTCAGTTGTGAAAATGAAAAAAAAAGATTATAAGACTTTCAGAAGTTTTTGATAAAGACGAAGGAGAGTAAAAAGTGATGGGGTGTGAATACTGAAGGAGGCTTATTCGTGTTGAAGTAAGGGACAAGTAGCTGAGCATAGGAGTGATATGGAAGTATGTGAATAAGAATAAATTAAAGCAAATTAATGACTTAAAGGTATGAGAATTCCTCAGCTAAAAACAAAAATTTGTATAACAAATTAACTGTTACAGTCTGCTTCTCCACCCAGGGCGAGACCTGAAGAATTCTCTGGAGGTCTGCTATAACCAGAGACACAGGTGAGACTACCAGTCAAATACCCACTCAAGCTGAAAAATCCACAGAGCCCACCTGACAAGGTACCTATCCTCTTTGCCAGAGCTCTGTTTTTTGTCTGGTCTGTTCTTCCACTCAGGCCAGAATAGCAGGCCCCATTTCCTCCCACAAGTCACCACCTACCTGTCTCCCAGGAGGTCTGCCCTAACCAGGGACACAGTAGGCTTGCTGTAACCAGGGACACAGTAGGCTCCCTCTAACCACAGACACCACTGCCTACCTTGCAGGAGACCAGGTCTAATCCAGGTGACAGAGCTCCACCTGCCTTCAAGGAGAACAGCTCCAGTCAGAGACACCCAGGCCAATTAACACGAGAAATAAAGACATGGTGAGAGTCAAGCATAAGAATAAAAGCCAGAGAAAGCAATGCAATTCTGCACCATCAAAACCCAGTTCTGTAACCACAGCAGTTCCTGGATAGTGTAACACACCTGAAAAGTAAGATTCTGACCTAAAATCCCATCTCATGAAGATTATGGAGACATTTAAGGAGGATATAAATAACTCCCTTGGAGAAATACAGGAAAACACAGACAAAGAGCCCTTAAGAAGGGCTTTAGAGGAAACAAATAAGTCTCTTAAAGAAATACAGGAAAACACAATCAAGCAGGTGAAGGAATTGAACAAAATCTTCTACATCCTAAAAATGGAAATAGAAACAATAAAAAAAGTTACAAATGGAGACAACCCTATGACCTGGCCCATGAGGGCCAGTCAACCAATGGGGTCTGCAAAAGAGAAGGGGGGGGGCAAGGGATATGAAGTATGAAGACAAGACAGGGTGTCTAACCAGGTCTCATTTATTGAGAGGTCAGTTGTGGGTATATAAGCACAAGCAAAGAAGTACAGCTGAAGGCACTTTACCAGGAGTGCCTTGCAACTAGGGACACTAAACAAGTCCCCAGTTATGTCTGACAAAAACAAGATGTTTATCAGAGTGTGCTCAGCTGTTGTAGGTTGCTTACGAAATCATCATGCTAGAAAAGCAAGCCTCTTGTCAGGGTAGAAAATTATATATGGTCTGAGATGGCTGCAAAGGTGATAGCTGCTTTCTGCTAGGAGTTGGTTCCCAACAATCCTAGAGATGACCAACTTAGGAAAGAGATTAGGAGCTACAGATACAAGCATCACCAACAGAATACAGGAGATAGAAGAGAGAATTTCAGTTGTAGAAGATAACATTGAAGATATTGACGCAATACTCAAAGAAAATACAAAATGCAAAAAGTTCCTAAATCAAAAGATCCAGGAAATTCAGGACATAATGAAAAGACCAAACTTAAGAATGATAGGAATGGAAGAGTGTGAAGACTCCAGGTTCAAAGGCCTAGATAGTATTTTCAACAACATCATTAAAGAAAACTCCCTTAACCTAAAGAAACAAATGGCCATGCATGTAAAAGATGCCTAAGGAACACAAAATAGATTGGACCAGAAAAAAAATCTAGTGGTCAGATAGTAATCAAAACACTAAATGCACATAACAAAGAAACAATATTAAAAGCTGTAAGGTAAAACAGTTAAAAAACATATAGAAGACTTATTAGAATTACACCAGATTTCTAAACAGAAACTCTAAAAGCCAGAAAATCCTAGATAGATTTCATCTGAACCCTAAGAAAACACAAATGCCAGCTCAGGCTACTACAGCCAGCAAAACTCTCAATCACTATAGATGGAGAAACCAAGATACTCCATGTTGAAACCAAATTTAAACAATAGCTTTCTACTAATCCAGCCCTATCGAGGTTACTAGAAGGAAAACTCCAACACAGAAGTATAAATACACCCAAGGAAACATAAGAAATTAATTGTTTCACAACAAACCCAAAAGAAGAATATCATATACACATAATATTACATCCAACATCAAGAAAAAAAGAGGAACACAATCACTGGTCTTTAATATCTCTCAACATCAATGGACTCAATGCCCCAATAAAAAACACATGGGCTAACAGACTGGATACATAAACAGGATCTAGCTTTTTGCTGCATACAAGAAACATATCTCAGTGTCAAAGGCAGACACTACCTCAGAGTAAAGCACTGAGAGTGAACAATCTATATGACAAAAACTTCAAATCCCTGAAGAAAAATATTGAAGAAGACCTCAGAATTTGGAAATATTGCCCATGTCCATGGATTGATTTGTGGACTAGCATAGGTAAAATGATCATCTTAACAAAAGTAATCTACAGATTTAATGCAATCCTCATCAAATTCCAAAACAATTAATCATGGACATGGAAAAAATAATTCTCAATTTCCTTCGGAAAAATGAAAAACCCAAGATAGTAAAAACAATTCTCAATAAATGATCTTCTGAGGGAATCACCATCCCTGACCTCCAGCTGTACTACAAAGTCATAGTGATAACAACTACATAGTGTTGGTACAGAGACAGACAAGTAAATCAATGGAATAGAATTGAAGACCGAGAAATAAGACACACACATAAGGACACTTGAGTTTTAACAAAGAAGCCAAAGCCATACAGTTGAAAAAAGAAAGCATCTTCAACAAATGATGCTCATCGGACTGTCAGTCTGAATGTAGAAGAATGAAAATAGATTCATATTTATCACCTAGTTCGAAGCTCAAGTCAAAGTGGATCAAGAACTGCAACATAAAACCAGATACACTGAATCTAATAGAAGAGAAACTGGGAAATACTCAAATGCATTAGTACAGGGGAAAATCTCCTGAACAGAACACCAATGGCTCAGGCTCTAAGAATAACAATTCATAAATGCGACCTCATGAATTGAAAAGCTTAATAAGACAAAGGATACTGTTAATAGGAAAAACTGGGAACCTACAAATTAGGTAACATTTTCACTCATCGTTCATCTGATGAAGGGATAATATCCAAAATACATAAAGAACTCACAAAATTAACCTCTACAAAACCAAATAATCCAATTTTAAAATTAGGTACAGAGCTAAACAGAATTCTCAGCAGAAGAATCTCGAATGGCTGAGAAGCACTTAAAGAAAATGCAACATCCTTAGTCATCAGGGAAATGCAAATCAAAATGATACTGAGATTTTATCTTCACTAATTAGGATGACAGCACATGCTGGTGGGGATATGGGAGAAAGAGGAACAGTCCTCCATTGCTGGCGGGATTCCAAACTTGTACAACCACTCTGGAAATCATTCTGGAAGTTTCTCAGAACTCTGAAGCCTCTGGAAACGGCTTTACCTGAAGACCTGGCTATGCTACTCCTGGGCATATACCCAAAAGATGCTCTATCATATCTCAAGGACAGGGGCTCCAATATGTTTATAAAAGCCTAATTAATAATAGCCAGAAGCTGAAAACAACTCAGATATCTCCCAACTGAAGAACTGATACAGAAAATGTGGTTCATTTACACAATGGAATACTAATCAGCTATTAAAAATGAAGACATCATGAAATTTTTAGGCAAATGGATGAATCTAGGAAATATCATTCTGAGTTAGGTAAATCAGACACAAAATGATATGTATGCTTTGATAAGTGGGTATTAACCAAAACATATGGAATATTCAGGATACAATCCATTAGAAGTTTAACAATGCCATAAGAAGTTTAACAAGCAGGAATGTCTAAGTGATGATGCTTCAATCCCATTTAGAAGGGGAAACAAAATAATCATGAGAAATGGAGGGAGGAAGGGACCAGTGTAGGACAGGGGAAGTGGAGGGAAAAGGGGAATAATGTCAGGTATGGATAGGGGTGGTACGAACAGGAGAAACACATAGACAACCAGGAGAATGAATGGAAATATGCAGCTTCTAGGAGTGGGATGTTGGAGACCCTCTAGAAAGTCCCAGAAACCTGGTATGTGAGAGACTCTCAGAACTCATTGGGGGTGACCTTAGCCAAAATTTCCAATTCAGAGAGTCCACCTCCAGTAGATAGCTAGGGCCCCAAGTGTAGGGACAGTGACACCAATCCACCTTCACAATTTTTCACTCAGAATTATTTTTGTCTAAAGAACTGCAAGGACAAAAATGGAAAAGAGACTGAAGGAATGGCCGTCCAGTGACCTACCCAGTTTGGAACTCATCTCATGGAGGGCACCAAAGCCTGACACTATTACTGATGCTACGATGTGTTTTCTTTCATCACTATCCTCGGAAAAGCCCTACCAGCAGCTGACATGAGACAGATGCAGATACTTACAACAAATCATTGGGCTGAAGTCAGGGTCCCCTATGGTTGAGCTAGGGGAAGGATTGAGGAAGCTGCAGGGCAGGGCAAGCCTATAGGAAGGCCAGCAGTCTCAAGTAATGCAGACCCCAGGGAGCTCCTAGAGACTGAGCCACCAACCAGGCAGCATACATGGCTTGGTCTGAGGGCCCTGTCACATATATAGCAGAGGACTGTCTTGTCTGGCCTCAGTGGGAGAAGATGTGCCTAATCCTATAGAAACTTGATGCCCCAGTGTGGGGGGACAAATGGAAGGACACATCCTCTCATAGGTAAGGGGAAGAGGGAATAGGTTGAGAAACTATGGGGGACACAGAGGAAGGGCAATGGCTAAAATGTAAACAAATATTTAATTTAAAAATAACATTTCTTTGTTGCACATTGTTTCTGAAAATTTGAATAGCTTGTTTAATATTAACCATTCTATGACTAACAAAGGAAATTATAACAACAAAACTTGACACAAACTCATTCTCTATATAATCTGATTATCCCAGGTGTTGTTTATTTAACAGACAACTGATTAATCAGTGAGTGATAATTCTCATTTTAATTACCACTGGGACCATAAGAGCATACAGTTGTCCTATACATTAACACCTTGTGTTGTCAGTACTTTGCTTTACTTGTATTTACAAAATTGCTCATTTTAATGCCTCCTGTGGAAATATTTACAAAAGACAGTTGATATTTCTTTAGTTAAACTTGTTATATTCATAATTCATCAATATTAATTCCTAAATAAAGACATGCATTCTGCTTATAATATCAGTAATATATATCACTCTGCATGATAAGGAATGAAAGAAGAGTGAGGTATCACAGAAAATGAACACACTTCCTAGGGTCTATTACAGATGAGTGCACACATCTACTGTGATATATTTCCAGCTCCATATTCAAAACCAACAGTGTGAAAAGGGTAATGGTGTAGGAAATTGAATTATCTCAGTAGAAAATCTCAGTTAGAACTCTAGTAATTAGTGATAACATTGCTTACCATGTTTTGTCTTATACCTATAAATGTTTACTCATGAAAATGCTATTGCACTAAGTAGTGATGCAATATGTATAATACTATAACTTTTGGTTAAATATTAAATGTCAAAAAGGACTAAAGCTTACAGTTCTAAATGAATATTCTGTAAAAGCAAACTAGGCAACAGAATCACTAGTTTATATCATTTCACAAAAATAATTGAGAATATAACACAGTATTACTGATGAAAATGTTATTCACTCTGGATGATGTTTCAGCTTCATTGTACAACCAGGGTAAATCTATACATCTTTGCACAGGTCATGACTTTCAAGTTGCAATATTATCTTTATCATCATGTTTATTGTGATGTCTATGTTTCCAGTAAAAATTATCTATGCTATTTCTAATTTATTACAACAGTTGTAACCCTGTAATAGTAACAATATTATGGCTAAAAATTGGGTTTTCAAATATTTTTTAGAAGATGAAATAGGAATCTTTATGAATTCCTTCCACATTATTATTCAGGAATACATTTGATTGTCCTGTGTTTTCTGTTATACCACACTCAGTGACTCCTTTGATTTCTTGTGGAGATACCACTGAGAGAAAATGAGGTTATCTATACTCAATGCCTACTGGTAACCATGATATTATGGATAATAAAGCAATAATATAAAATACAATGGTGAATGAACATAAAAAAACAAGTACTAAAATGTATGATACAATTAAATGAAATAGAAAGTTAGTGTGAGGTAGAGTGTGAAAGTTCAAAAAGCAAAACAGGAAGTAAAGAGACCAGTCTGGTTTTTAACAGAAGCATTGTTATGAAATCATGAAAAATGTGGCACATTTACACAGTGGAATACTACTTAGCTATTTAAAAGACAACTTCACGATTATGCAGACAAATGGATGGAACTAGCAAATATCATCCTGAGTGAGATAACCTAGACCCAAAAGGACATACATGGCATGTACTCACTGGTAAGTGTATATAGTCCAAAAACTCAGAGTACCCAGGTTACAACTCACAGACCATATGAAGCTTAACAAGAAGGAAGTCCAAAGTGTGGATGCTTCAATCCTACTTAGAAGGGGAAACAAAATAATCACTGGAGGCAGAGGGATGGAGGATTCTGGATGGGAGAGGGGAAGGAGAGGAACAAAGGAGGGGGCATGTTCAGGTATGGGAAGAGACAGGAAAGAAATCCAGAGAGTCAGGAGAAAGAATAGAAATATATAGCAATGGGGGGTGTGGAACTGGTGGGGGACTGCTAGAAAGTCCCAGACACCAGGGATATAAAAGACTACCAGGACCCAAAGGGGATGACATTACCAGAAATGTCCAACAACAAGGAGCTAGAACTTAAAGAGATCACCTCCTGTAGATAAGCATGGCTTTCAGTTGAGGGATGGGGCCATCTACCCATCTCAAAATTCTTAACTCTGAATTGTTCCTGTCTAAGGAAATACTGGGACAAAAATGAAGCAGAGGCTGAAGGAAAGGCCCCACCTTAGGATCTATCCTATCATCAGACACCGAACCCCAGCACTGTTGCTGATGCCAAGTAGTGCTTGCAGACAGGAGCCTGGTATAGCTGTTCTCTGAGAGGTTCTGCTGGTTCCTAAGACAGATGCAGATGCTCCCAGCCGGACAACCATTGGACTGAGCTGGGGGTGATGTGAGAGAAAGTGGGTGGCTGCATGAGTACTCACTTAGAGGCAAAAGAAGGGGGGTGGGATGGGGGGCTTACCGAGAGGAAACTGGGATGATGGAACATTTTTAAATGTAAATAAATAATCAATTAAGAAATCCTAGAGAGTTCTGAGACACAAGGAGAGAAGCGGACGTATTATAAAGTTTCTAGTACATCATCAGCCTCATACAAAGCACAACATGAATCTTCCAGACTTTTTACGTGACTGTGTGAAACCAGCAATTCTAGTCTTAAAATGTAGTTACATAATTTCCTAGGAAGACTTGGAATGCACTAAAGATATATTGCATAATCTCTTTGATATGCAACCATTAGAAAGAATCATTGGTATTAAGACAGAAACTCTAATAGTAACTTAAATTTTATCATTTGTTGCTTAATTATTGATTTCCCATTATATGTATTTTTCTATTGTATAAACTTTTTTGTTGCTATTCATTTTTATTTTTATTGTATTTTATTCTAAACAAAAATTTAAAGAATATAAAGTAGTTAGGATTCAACACATGTGCTTTACTGCACAGTCAATGTCTAAAGATGATGTTTTCACCATGAAAAAATGATGTAGATAAGAAGACAGATGTTTATATGCTTAAGCAAGTGTGTGCTTATAAAAGCATCACACAACGTTTCCTCAACATGCCAAATTTTAATGTTTCATTTAAACAAAAATGTTTACTTTTAATGTTTAGTTTTTTAAGAGAACTTTTTTTTCAGTCATTACATAGTGAAAGATTTAAATAGTGCACATCTGTAATTTCAGCATTGGTAATAGGAAGATGGAAGGTCTTTAGTTTGGGACCAGCCTGAAGTAATTACCATGATCTTCTTTATTTCAAAAAGAAGTAAAGGAAACAAAAACAGATAAACATAAGTGGAAGAATTGAAAAGGTAGCCCTTCCTTGGAAAGAGGAAGCAGAATAGATTCTCAGATGGACTAGATGATTGGTATGGATGGAGATGGGATGGATAAGGTGAGTTGGGTGGAGGGAGAGAGTGCAGGGAGAGACAGCTGAGTTTGGGCACTTAGGGTAGAATGTGGAACCTAGTGCAGTGGAAACTTCCTGGAATTTATGATGGTGACCCTAGTGAGGACCACTACTAATGGAGGATAGGGAATCAGAAATGGCCATCTTTTGTAGCCAAACAAGTTTATCAGTGGTCAGATTGGTTTGAATACAACTGAGTTCTTGGCCAAGAGAGTCCCATATAGATAGATACCAGGATAATACTTGGACAGAAAGTTTCTCTCTGAAAACAGATAGCAATGCACTGCTGTTGAGGACAACATCACATAGTTCAATGAATGTAGAGAAGTTGAGCTGTTGTCTGTATGGAAACCTCACCCATGCATTCTAGTCTCTGCTGTGAGAAGGTATTGTGCATATTATGGAAAAAGAAGCCTAGACACAATCCAGGCACAAAACTCTCCACCTACAATCTCTACTACCTGCGAGATATGCTGTGGCAATACTGGCACAGAATTTGTGGGAAGGGCCAACAGATGTCTGGTTTAATTTGAGGAAACCCCATGAAAGAGAGTCTGTATTCTTCACTGCCTGATTGGACAGGAACAAGAGACTGGATAGCACAGAGACCTATGGTAGAACCAAACATGATTAGCAAATAAATAAATAAGTAAATAAATACATTCTAATTATGTTCTGCTGTACTCATAGATCAGTGCCTTCTGCAGTAATCATCAGAGCGTTTTCCTTGAGCAACAGATCAGAACCAGTGCAGAATGACATTATGCAGAGACTCTACATTGGAGGTCTCCATTCGGTCCCTTGACTCAGGGTTTTTTGAACCCTAGAGAAAAGAGGGAGGGAGGATTGTAGAAGTCACAAAAGCTGGAGGACACCAGAAAACATGGAGCATTGAATCAACTAAGCAAGGCTCATACAGGCTCACAGACATGGCAGCAGCAAGCACAGGGCCTGCATGTGTCTCCACTAGGTCCTCTGGCTGTGTTATGGTTGTTGTATTTATCTTTTGGGGGAAGTACTAACAGTGGAAGCAGATGTGTCTTTGACTCTTTTGTCTGCTCTTGAAACTCATTTTTTTCCTGTTGTGTTGCCTTGTCCAGCCTTGATATGAGGGATTTCACCTTGTCTTAGAATATCTTTGTTTTGTCCTCTTTGGCTGTCATCTTTTGGAGTCCTGCTCTTTTGTAAAGTGAAAACTGAGGGTGCTAGGATCTGTGAGAGAAAGAGATGGAGGGAAGAGCTAGAATGTGTGGAAAGAGGGGAATTTCTGATTGTAATATATTGTATGAGAGTTGAATATATTTTTAATAATAATAAAAAAGAAAAATCAACACCCATAAAACATGGAAAGTATAAAACATCACTGTATTCATTAAAAGTTAATGCATCTCACATTATGAAATTCATGCTACTTTAAATGTCTGTTTTTGACAACCATATGTTGTTTTTGATATTTTACACCCTGGATATTACAGGATACCGAACAAGTCACTTGAAACTAAAAGCTTGTAAGTTGGATGTATGTTAAAGCAGAAATCTTTAAAAATCCTCTCCTGTGCAGATGTTCATTGATCCATTATCTTGCCTTATGGTCATGTCTATGTTCAATAGTCATCATAACAGAAATAACAATACTGGTCCGCTTCAGTCTGTTTCAACTGGCAAAACCAGCAGATGCTCAAATTGCTAGAACCGTCATAGTCTTTCATGCTTACATTTTAGACCAACTGACTGATTTTGACTGGGGAATATGTTTACGCTGGTATTTCTAGTCTTTTTCACCACCTGTTTTAAATCTTCAGAGAACTTGCGTTTGTGATCCATAACATCAGTGCTTCAGAATGGCCTCCTTCGTGCTTTTCTTTTATCTACTTCTCAGAACAAAATCATCAAAAGAGTGACAGAAGTTTTCAAACATTCTGGAATATCATCATGTGAGAATAGAGTAGGGATAAAGTAATCTGAAATGTGTTTTGGGTAAAGAAATCCAATGTGTTTCCAGATAACTTGACTTTATGGTTTCAGTGTTATTTGCAAAGTATATAACTAAATCCTAATTGTAATCATAGTTATTCAGATGTATAAGTTATATATTTTCCAAAGTGTTGCAGAAACTACTAACTAGGACAATTTCTAATTTTTATGTAAATAATACATGCCATATGTTTCAGTTTTTGTAGATTAGTTTGTTTCTTTTTATGGTGCTCAAGATGAAACCCATGAATTTGCATATACTGAAAAATGCTTTGAATTTGCAAAAACTGATAGCAATAGAATCCTGCAGCTGTATTTGTAAGAACTTGATTTCTGTTGCTCAGCATACTCATCAGAGATAGTATGGGCATGTTGGTGTGTGCCAATGATTACAAAACAGTTGTATGCACACACTACAGTTTCATAGCATGTATATTCATTCATATGGTGATAGGCTTTCTGAGACTTTTTTTTTGGAGTATTTTTGAAATACTCCAAGTGAAGTTACCAGGACTATATACAAAGAGACCATTGAATGCATGTATAATTTCATGTTACGTTTCTTAAATTCAAAGGAGTCAAATAGTGAATGACATCATATATATAATTTAATTTTGAAAGGACCTCTCAATTTTTTTCTAATTTTGCTTTCTATAAACCATGTAAGAAATTTCTAAATTATTCACATTCTCACTGAGGCTTGAAAGAATCTTTAGATTTCACTTGTCCTAATAAATTTGAAATATATACCATTTTATGATAATGCTAAGTAATATTTCACAGAATACTTAAAATACTAAAATGATTTATCAATTTTAAGATGTTATGGTTTCTTATCACTTTTAGGTGGTTTCTTGCACACCGTACGTGATATATGTATTTTGTACCATACCTCTCCAATTTTTAGACTTTTGTATTTTCATTACTTCAGCATCTGTTATGATTTGACTAAGCATGGTTGCCATAGGCTAAAGTATCAGAATGTTTGATTCCTAATTGGTGGAATGATTAGAAAGGAATGGGAGGTGTGGCCTTTTGGAGAAGGTGTGTCACTGGGGCAAGATCTTGGAGGATTAAGCCCACACCATTGTCAGTTGGCAGTCTCTCTGCCTCATGTTTGAGGATAAGATTTAAGCTCTAAACTACCACACTAGCACAATATCTGCCTCACTGCTACCATGCTCCCTACCATGATGAACATGGACAAATCTTCTAGAATTGTGAGCTCCAACTTAAATGTTTTCTTTTGTAACTTGCCATAGTAATGGTGACTCTTAACAGCAAAAGAAGAATAACTAAGACAATGGCATGTCCTAGAGTAAAGATGTTTATGGCATTTACCTCAAAGCTGAAATTTTCTCTGGTAGATTATGGTTCTTGTACGGTATCTCAGTGTTTATTGTATAACAGAAGAGTACTTCCTCCTCTTTCCCCGTCCCATGGAAATTTTACAATTTTAGGCTCTACATGTAGATTTATGATACTTTGTAAGCTAAATTTACATTTGGCATTAATATTAAAGAATTGGGTGAGGGAACAAGCTATCCAACTGTTACAATATAGGTAAATATCTAAAGTATTCTTCCTCCATTGTACTATTTTGTAAGTTACATTTGGGTAATTTTCACCATTATCATAGTTTCTTGAAAGTTCTGGACCAGTGCTGAAGTAAAACATTTTTTGTGTTCCAAATTCTTTCTTCTCTTTGAAATTTGTTTTTGATGTTTGAGATTTTTTAAATTTGCAGTGAATTTTAAAATTATATTATCAGTTTTAAAAGTAAAAGATCAGTCACACAATAGTTTCCTTAATTTAACTGATTATTCTTATTGTGCCGGATGTGTAGTTTCACTATTTAGTCAAATTGAGACAGCATTGCTTGCTTGGTAGCCAGCTATTGATCTGGAAAAAAAAATCCTTTTTTGTTCATTCTTGCTTTTATCATTCATGCAACAACATTACAACTTTCCCTTCATCTGGAAAAGTCAAACTTATTTTCTTTTAGCTTGATGTCATTTATAGGCATGTTGATCAACTTCACCTTTTCCAGACATAATTTGCATCCATTGCAGTGATGACCTCTGCACTGTATAACTAGTGAACAAAGAATGACAAAGTATCTAAATTTATATGAAAATTGTGTGCCACAGTGTTAAAACTCCTCTAACAACTATTTATATGGTTTTATGTCCAGTGTTAATATTAAACATTTCCAATGATTTCTGAGGTGTAAATAGCACAGGGATACTCTTTTGGCAGAACCTTATTAGTAAATCACAGACTATGACCTTTGAACTTTAGCATTCCAAGTTTTTCAGATCAACAATTTCATTCTGGAAATGAACTTTTATTTACCACTAATCCTTTTTATAAGTTCAACACTCAGAAATGAACTATATGATCAGTGTTACCCCTCTTCAGCTTAGTTTTCATTCAGGTAATAAATTTGGGTCTGTATAGCACCATTTCTACATCAAATAGTAGTGGTCAATAGGTTATGGGTCTAAACTGATACCTGAAAGCCCCTAAAATATAACTTGAAAAGTGATGATGTCTCTCTCCATCTTCTCTTTCCCAGTCTACACCTGTGTCTTCATGAGAGTATTCTAAGGTCCACTGAGAATGGTAAAGAAGTCTAGTGCTTGGATTAACCAGGGGCCAGACCCTGTGGTTCTTCTTTCTTGGTTGGTTCTTCTTGAGGCAGAGAATGGGAAAGAGTCTGAGTAGGGGTAAGACTTGGTCTTGGGGTAATAATACAGTGTTTACCTGTCTTAGGTCTAAGTCAAAAGGCTTGAGCAGCTGACCTGGCTTCTGTGAGTTTCTCTGAGGGAGAAACTGTTTGGCACCTCATCATAAAACAGCTGGGGATTAAATGAAAAGATTTACTTCCAGTACTCCTTTCTCTAGTGTGTCAGTCTCTCTGGCTAATCTGGTTAACTCTTTGTGAACCAAAGAGGAAGGAAAGGAAAAGAATTAAGAATTAAGATGATTAACAGGCAAATATGCATATGTAAGACACATATGCGTTCAAACATTTATATATCCACACTCTGGCTGTGCCCAACAATCTGCACAATAATCTCCACAAGTCTTCACGCATGCTTATCTACATGCACATATACCTACCCACGAACTTATAGAGAAACAGACATACATATTTGGATGAGTGGATGAGAGGATGAGTGGATGGGGCAAAGTTCCCCAAACCAAGCCATTTAACCAACAACTTTCTTTTCTCTGGTCTTTTTTATATATTCTTAGACAAAAAATGTTCTTCAGAAAATTACCTTAGAGATAAAATGTTACATACAATGGGAGTTACAGAAGGATGTTGATATTAAGTTCAAATTTGTGTTTCACTATAATATATTCATTTAAAGTTCAAAGTAACAGTTTTTACATAGTCTTGCCTTGTCATATTACACACCTATGACTTTATCCTTGGAACTAAATGTTTTTCCTTAAACACAAAATTACCCCAAGTCCATTTCTCTTTATAGTATAATTATGAAAGCTCGTTGTATTTCTTTTTATGCTGCCTTTCCTTACTATTCTGAGGACTGGGCACATTCTAGTCTTGGTTTTGACTTTATTAGATCTTTCTAGCAACTAAGACAATCTCTGAAAACTTTCTACCTAAAATTATTTGACTCAAGTCAGGAATTCTATAAAAATATTAACTATTTGTCTGTATATTATCACTATATGATCTTATAGTACATCTTTGTAGGTCTTCAGAAATCTGCTCAAAAGGGTGGTACAATACCTAGTATTTGTTTTACATGTTTAGTAATAACAGGAAAAACATATTAATAGCAGGAATCTTTCCTAAACTGGATTTCCCCTAGCCTTGTCTACTGAGAAAATCCATTGTAGATTTTTAATCCAAGGTTAACCCATCTCAGGAAGATCATCAGGTAGTATTTAGCTTCTCCTATGATGGCTCATGGTAATTATATCATTAAATCTTGTTTCTGGCATATTCTTGAAGGAACATAATAAAGAATAATTCTTACAGTGAGCAAAAATTAAAGAAGTACACATAGTTATTCATCCACCATCAAATAAGAAATGGCAAATGTGTGATTCTATACTGACTTTTGAGGTGTGGTCAATTGTTCAAATATATGATCAGGAAATTAGAAATTATTTAATATAGAATTAGATGCCAAGGAAAAGTTGGGCAAAATCCAAACAAACAAACAAACAAACAAACAAAAAACTTAAGTTTGGACAAATCGGGACAAAAATAAAAGATACATACAGAATTTCAGTGATGAAATATATAGTATTTTGATATTATTTTCATTTGTCCCTAGCTATTCTTGTCATTTATACAACTTGTAACTGAGTAGTCTTCAAGAGAAAACTATCTCTCAGGATTACAGCTTCTGAATGGTGAAAAGAATGATGATGTCAGTGAGGACTATAACAATGGACTCATTGATGCATTCCATATTTTTTAATGTAAAGAAGTTTTCATTAGCATAATTAACTATTGGTGGATAAACTATTCTGTAAGGTCATATGTGTTCATATTGGCCGGAACCATTTTAGACAGTAAAGACAAATACATATCTAACATGATTATGCAATTTCATAAAAACCAAACATCTATCTTTTGTAATCTTTTAATATAATAAAATAGACAAGAGAGATATGGCTTCTCATCCTCAAAATGGTAGCTATATTAGTTACTTTTTTGTGGCTGTGGGAAAATATAACAAAAAATTATGTAGAGGAAAAGAGAGTTTATTTGATTAATGGTTCTACAATGACAAAGTCCATCTTGGCTGGGACAACAGGGCAGAAGACAGGGAAGAGATGATGACAGAATATAATAGTCCACATTTTCATTTATACAGAAGATGTCTTAGTCAGAGTTTCTATTCCTGTGCAAACTTTATGACCAAGAAGAAAGTTGATGAAGAAAGGATTTATTCAGCGTATACTTCCATATCATAAGGCAAAATGTATTTAGTCCAACTTCAAAAATCCCTATAGTTTTTTAGTCTCATTTGGGTTCGTTCCACTATCTGGGTTTAGGTCTCTTACATCATTCTTCACTGCTCTGATATCTTCAACGTCTTGGAGTATCCATTGCAGCTCACTTTCACTTTCAGGGCTTTATGTAAAGACCTCCTTCCTCTATGTCTCTCAGGGCATTCACACAGGTACTTTACTACCTCATGCTGCTTTGTCTCAGTGATTCTACAAAACCAAGGAGGCAAAACACATGACATTTCCTCTCATGTACCCATCATGTTTCTAATGGCAACACTAAGTCAAATTCTTCTGCCAGTTTGAGACCTGGCCACCTCAAATAACTTTACTGAAAATAGTTTTACTTAGTTGCTTTCTAGGAACAGACAATGCCTTAAGCTCTTTTTTTCCGAAGTTGGAAGAATAGGGAGTGAAGCCTTGTTCAGTGCAGAGCTGCTCTCTTCTTAATAATGACAAACCACCTAACAATCATAGAATCTCTTCTATGATATACAGTAGCTGTAGGATTAAGCTTTCTAGTCTTTTATTCTCTCCAAATTATACACTTTATATTGTTTTCTTCCCTACTTTCTCTTTATCATTACAGACTGCCATAAGCTTTCTCGACCATAAGTAGGTCACAGACTCAGCATTTTACAGTCATGAAATCTCCATGGAAGAAATTACTTTATTATTACTTTTTGTTTAACTTCAGGCAAGTTCTTAGGAAGTAGACAAATTCATTGCCAAAATATCACCAAAATGTCCTCTAACCCAGTTGCTAATGATGTTTTTGAACTGGACCTTCACAATCTGCATTGCTCTCAGGCTTTTGTAAGAATGTCCCAGTAAGCTGTGCTCATGGAATTCATTCACTTTTTAGTCCAAAGTCCCAAAGCCTTCCACATGTTCTAACTTCTGAAGTCATCGCTATTATATAGTACAAAATATAATAATAAAAGCAACACATAAAGAAAGTAGTTATTTGAATTTACAATGTCAGAGGATTAAAAGCCCACAATGGTCAGAAGGCATGTTGATAGGTAGTAAGAACATGAAAATGAGACATCTTGCACTGCCAAGCATAGATCCAGAAACGAACTGAATGTGGGCAAGACTAAAAACACTAAAAGACCTCTCTCAGAGATTTACTTTTTCCAATAATGTTCTCTTTCTCAAAATTTCAAATTAATGTCATGAACTTGGGACCAAGTATTCTAATATCTGAACCATGGGGAAAATTATCATTCAAATCACCATAGAGAGTTGCTAAATATGGGCTGAGTACTGATTACCAAGTGAGTATTGAATTGCCTTATACAGTGAAGGCTAGAAAGAATATTAAAATATGAAAGGCTTTCTTGGTATCTCTTGAGTAAGATTAATGGAAATATTTCATGGTAAATTTCAATTGAAAAACACAACACCTCATTCCTGAGGACTACTAGAGGCAATATTCTACTTAAGTGAAGGCTTGTGTCATCCAACTTGGCAGAGAACTCTGGTGCTCACTAAAGACAAAGAATACAGAATCAATAGGATAGTGAAAGAAATTAGCTGTAAATATTATTTTCACAAGTATAATTTTGTAATCTTTAGAGAAATTGGAACTGTACTTTACATGGTATTTTTCTTTATTTCATAAGAAGGGATTATATTCATCTCTGTAACCATAATACACCTGTCCATATTATATATCATATTTGTGCATATCTTATAATAGTTTAATGTTTACTGTATATACACAAGTGGTCTCTGGCTAACTCAAAGAAGTTAGAAAAAGCTTAAGAAATTCTATAATGCTTACTTTCCAAGTCCACATAATGACATGAGCTACCTCAAAACTCGTGGAAATTATTGGCTACTCTAAGCATCTTAAACAAGAGTGAAAAAATCTGCAGTACAGAAAAAAGTCAATTTGAATGTAATTGGCTCTAATATTCTGATATTTCTTAATCAACAAAATTAATTTTATTCATTATTTCAAACTTTAATTTTAATAATGTTTGATTTTGTTAATATCATTTTTTGAGTATTAATTAATTGAGAGTACTGAAATTAGAAACCTGTAAAAGATATCTAAAAGAAGAATGATACATGGTATGGTATATGTTGAGATAGATTTTACTTTCCCTTTTTTCTATTTAACTAGATGTCACACGCACACACACAAACACACACATATATACACACAACCACACACACAAAGAGACACAAACACACACACACACAAGAATGTACACACACATGCTTGCCTCCACATGAACACATCCATTATAGGAAATAAGTTTCTTTTACTTCTAATACCAAAACTCTTGTGTTTCAAATGCTTAAATTCTGAATTATTTAGAAATTAAATTTTATGTCACAACTAATTTGGAAACTATTACTTGTAAGAATTTTTCTTTAAGTTGATACCACTCTGTGACGCGCCGCCTCACCGATAAGGAGAACACGCCACACTCAGGATTCTTCTGACAGCAGTTTACTTGTTACAGCTCTCTTAGATGGTGTTACAGCTCTCTTGGATGGTAGTGGCGAAGGACCCCGAGTCCCAGAACCCACGACTTATATAGAGTCCTGGGAGAACGTGCCACATGCTCATTGGCTCCTTAAGTAATGCCTAATTAACATATTAGTTTTCATTGGTTCTTGGAGTGAGGCTTAATTAGCATATTAGTTTTTGCTCCTTGCGCATGCGCACACTCGGCTTGGCTCTGACTGAAACCAGAGCACAGGAAGCTGGCGCGCCCTGAGCAGGCGCACTTTCATTCATGGCTCTGTCAGAGCCGAGAAGCAGGGAGCCGGTGCGCCTTGAGGGGGCACACTTTACTTCACTGCTCCCTCACGGAGCCGCGCCATTGAATGCGGCTCCGCACCATTGAATGCGGTTCCCTCACGGAGCCGTGCCATTGACAAATGGCAAACTCGGCTCCCAGGCGAACGCGGCTACCAACATCTCCCCCTTCTTTATTATATTGCTACAACAAATTCCCAACTGTTATTTTGCCGATCAAGCCCACTGTTCTACCAGTAAGGCGTTCAAGGCAGTTAAACAGTTGTGAGACCCTCCACACTTATGTCCCGTGCAATGGGAACCCGAGCCCTGGGAAGTGTGGAGGATTACCACTCAGGGTTCCTGGTGCAATGGGAACACGAGCCCTCAGGATACCCCATTGAATGATAGTGTCTCATCGTTTAAGCATATTCAACCAAGCTTGGGGGGATGTCCCTTGTTCTAGAGCAAGCAGCGCTTGAGTGATTAGAATCTTTTCTTTATGTTGTTGGTTTCTAAATTTGCAGAGCAACCAGAGCATGAAGAGCATTCCCCCAAGGATCAATAAGCCAAAGAGTACCACCCCCACCCACTCTTTAAAGTATGAGAAGGCGGACGTGAGCCAGGAAGTGAAGTCTCCAACATCAATCGGGGCTATCCTGGTCCCATTCAAAACAGCAATCTTGAGCAGGATTTCTTCTTGTAGCTCCTCAGCCTGTTGCGACCAATCTCCTTGTAAAAAATTAGACAATTTAGTACTTTCTGTAAAGGACTCATTATTATATTTCAAGGGTGTGATACACATGTGTTTAGTATGACTTATACAGCTTACTTGAAGAATATCAGCAATTTCTTCCATTTTACTTTGTAATAAATCTATTCACTGATTAGCAAGTAGTATCCCAGAAATCAAATGGCTATTCATCTTATGTTGTTTTACCATAGCATCTGCCGAGGCATTTACTATATTATTTATTGTTTCTGCTGTTTGAACTTGATTGGCTAAGGTAACACTCGCAGTCACTGCTGCAACAGCCGATACTGCAATGGCTGTCACAATGGCCGCTGTGATGCCAAAATCTCTCTTTTCTCTAATCAAGGAGATTATTGGAAATTTATCAGGATCAGCATCCACCGGTATTGGGACAAAGGTTGGAACCCACACCAGCAGTGCTAAGGATGCAGACCCATTCCAGCATTCTGTCAACTGGCAGGTGACATTTGTACAATCTAATATGCTGCTTTTATTTTTAAATTCTGCTAAAATAAAAAAGAAGGGAGCCGAAACACAAACTGTTGCCCTTTTGGCTGAATAATTTGCCAACAAGTTATTATATTTGATATCATTCAATATCACTGGTGTAGTATTAGTTCTGGTTGCTGATACATTCCAAATGTCATGTTGTGACTCACCTAGAGTTGCAAAGGCTGATAAACTGGTAGCAGCCCCCGCTAAATTTGTCAACACCCATTGATAAAATGGCCATTCGTTTATATTCCCTGTTTTATTTCCTGTCATAGCCATCCTTTTTAAAGGCGGTGACAAAGTGAACCCTCGAGATACCTCTACCTTAGGCATCTTTTTAGATTGACAATGTGTAAACACTGGTGGAAAAGACTTATCTGGAGGGCACCACGGCCACACTCTGACATTAGTAGCATTATTGGTTTGCCAATATGATCGCTCAAGTATGGTTACCTTACTTTTTAGCAATAGTGTAGTGATATTCACAGGGGACTGTTTTTGGTTTGATGTTTTTCCACTGGCCTCAGATTGTCCTGCCACTATGTTATTGATTACTTCAAGCAGGACACCAGTGCCTATTTGGGAATCTCCAAGGGGACCAAACCAGTGCCCCAATGTAGCATTGCGAAGTACGATGCATGGGGTCTCTGCCCGGTTTGTTATGGTGAAACACAAAGTATCATTTAATCTAAATTTTGATGCATCATACTTGACAGTCTCTTTGTCTAAAGGTATGGCACATGGTGCCTCCAGCTGACAGCTCGATGATGTAAACATTGGCAGTACTGTAGAGTGGGAATGTACTGGGATGGGAACTGGCCATGATCTTACCACAGCCCACAATGGTATACTTATCGCTCTCTCAAGCAGGCAGATCATCAGCAGGATTTTTAGCATTTTCTTCAGGGGCTGGTGAGTCCTCTTTCACAGTTCTGGTCAGTCTACTTGGTATCCAGATTGGATTTTCTTGATCCTGTGGAAAAACACAGATAGCTCCCCTGGATCTCACCAAGACTGGATCCGGGCCCTTCCATTGGTTAGTTAAGACATCTTTCCATTTAACATATTCTCTTTGAGGATTCGGAGCTGCATGTCTATCTGCAGCAGATCGTCCTTCAAAATCCAAATTTAGAAAATTTAAGGTAAATAACGCTAGGGAGATTGATGTCTTAGGTCCCACGTTGGGGCCTATTCCTCCCTTTTGTTTCTGCAAATAAGTTTTCAACGTGCCATTGACACGTTCCACAATTCCTTGTGCCTGAGGGTTATATGGCAAACCAGTTACATGATGGACATCAAGCCTCAAACAAAATTGTTGAAAAGTTTTAGATGTATAAGCTGGTCCATTATCAGTTTTTAGCTGAAGGGGCTTGCCGCAAGCAGCCCAGGATTCAAGACAGTGAGTAATAACATGTGACACTTTTTCTCCTGCAAGGGGGGTGGCATGAATGATGCCAGAGCATGTATCCACAGATACATGAATAAATTTTTGTTTTCCAAAGGCATTGTAATGTGTAACATCCATTTGCCAAATATGAAGGGGTTGTAGACCTCTGGGATTAACTCCTATAGATGGAGAGGGTCTAAATTCTGCACAGGAGGTACATTTTAGAACAATATCTCGTGCTTCCGCACGAGTTAAACGAAACTTTAATTTTAGGGTATTGGCTGGTACATGATAGAGCTTATGGAATTCAACTGCGCCTTCTAATGGTGAGCATGCCCAGAATAGGTTTTTAGTGGCTCTATAAGCAATAGCATTAGCCTGAGACATAGGTCCTGGAAGCAATGAATGTGCTCTCATATGTTGAATAGAAAATGGATGACACCTACTTCGAATATGATTTTGAATATCTTTAAATATCTCAGCAACCCTGCTTTTAGGGTGAATAAAATCAGCCACTTCTAATTGTTTAACAGCTTCTACAACATAATGTGAATCTGAGATTATGTTTATAGGCTCTGAAAATCTCTGCAACATTACAGCTACAATAGCACATTCCACTAATTGAGGTGATGTATAATTAAACTGAATTTGAGTAGGAATCTTATTAACCACATAACAACCGATACCTGTCTTAGAACCATCAGTATAAATATCCAATGCTTGTTGAACAGGATGTGTCTTAGTAATTTTGGGAAATATAAATGGATTAGAAAGAGCAAATTGTAACAAGGGATGTTTAGGATAATGGTTATCAATATTTCTGGGAAATGAGCATTTTAAAATTGCCCAAGCATCTTGAGATGCACATAAAATTTGAATTTGATACCTAGTATAAGGACATATAATTGTATCAGGATATTGTCCGAAATGTGTCACAGATAGTTGAAGTCCCTTTAAAGCCAATTCTGCAACTAAGGTAGGATAATAGCCTAAAGTCCTTCTGGAGGAGCTATGTGGGTGAATCCATAACAAAGGTCCCTGTTGCCACAGCACTGCAGTTGGTTGTTTTGGAGAGGGAAGAATACATAACTGGAAGGATAATTCGGGGTTAAGTCTATCTAGCTGAGCATGTTGTATAGCAATCTCTATTTTATCTAAGATTTTAGACGATTCAGGGGTCAAAGTTCTCAATGAAGTAATGTTAGAATCTCCCTCAAGTGTTTTAAATAAGGGTTGAAGTTCAGTTGTAGTTAATTTTAGATAGGGACGAATCCAATTGATATCTCCAAGTAGTTTCTGAAAATCATTTAATGTTTTTAATTTATCTCTTCTAATAGTAACCTTCTGTGGCTTTATATACTCAGGAGTAACTATCGCTCCCAAGAAATTTCCTATCTCTCCTTCCTGAACCTTTTCAAGCGCTATAGATAGTCCTTTCTGTTTTAAGGTCGAAATTAACATGGAAAACGCTTGGTGCAAAACTTCTCTGTTATTAGTACATAAAAGTACATCATCCATGTAATGACAAATTTTAATCTTAGGAAACTGTCATCTAACAGGTTCTATGGCAGAGGAGACATATATTTGACACATAGTAGGACTATTGGCCATGCCTTGTGGCAGGACCTTCCATTGCTATCAACAGTCTGGTTCCTCGTGATTAATACTTGGGAGAGTAAAAGCAAACCTAATTTTATCTCTGGGATGTAAGGGTATAGAGAAAAAACAATCTTTAATATCTACTATTATAATCTCCCAATGCCTAGGCAAGGCTGTCAGTAGTGGCAGACCCTTTTGAATCGATCCTAACAATTGCATCTGATTATTAATAGCTCTAAGATCATGTAATAACCTCCATTTACCTGACTTTTTCTTAATCACGAATATGGGCGTATTCTATGGTGACTGAGAACGCTCTAGATGTCCTAGTTTCAGTTGCTCTTTAACTAAAGCTTTTGCAGCTGTTAGTTTTTCAGAGGTTAACGGCCATTGAGGAACCCATACAGGTTCCTCTGACAACCAAGGTATAGGCAATGTATCCTCAACGGCCCCTAGGAAAAATCCAGTCCCTTCCTGTCTTGTTTTTCTGTAAGAAAAACAGGGCTGATCCTGCCTTGTAAGGCCTTCCCCAATCCTTTTCCAGGGACACACCCCATTTCTTTCATTATTTTTTGACTCTGCGTAGAATAATCATTAGTGAGCCTAAATTCTAACTGTTTAAGGATATCTCTTCCCCATAAATTAACAGGAAGTGGCAAGACATAAGGAACAACTGTCCCTCGCCTGCCTTCAAAATCTTCCCAATGTAAAGTTCTTGCGCTAACATCAGGGGTAGACTCATATCCGAGACCTTGTAGAGTTTGTGAAGAGCTATTGACAGGCCAATTTTTTGGCCACCAATTGGTAGAAATAATGGTAGTATCTGCTCCTGTGTCTAGGAGTCCTGTAAAAGGCTTTCCTTGAATTTTTAAGTCTAATGTGGGGCGTTTTTCTAAATCTAAGGAAATGAATACATTTTGTCCTCCAGATGAACCAAATCTCCTCATGTTCTCAGTCAAACCTTTACTAGGAAAGAATGAATGTAACCTAGGGAAGACTAATAGCTGTGCAATTCTATCACCAGGAGCTATAGAACTAATCCCCCTTGGTGATGAGCACATAATTTTTATTTGTCCCTCATAATCTTGATCTATGACTCCAGGGTGAACAATCAGTCCTCTTAGAGTTGTAGACGAGTTCCCTAGCACTAATCCTACTGTATTCTCAGGTAAAGGTCCTGAAATATCAGAAGGAATAGTCTGACACCCCATGGTAGGTGTTAGTACTGCTCTGGCGGTGGCACAGAGGTCCAGTCCCGCCGAGCCTGACGTGGCTCTCCTGATTGCCTTATCTTTTGATGTTGTTGAGGATTGTTCTGTAGGCTCTCTATTACCCTATACATTTGCGGGCCCTGGGGATGTGGGCCCCTTTGCCCGTTTTTTGGCAGAGGAGAAATTACACGTCCTCTGTTGTCTTTAACAGACCTACACTCATTTGCCCAATGTTTCCCTTTATTACACCTAGGACACATTCCAGGCACCTTTGGACGATTGCTGTTAGTGGCGTTAGGTGCCCTACAGTGTCTTTGTATGTGTCCAATTTTCCACACTTACAACATTTGACATTAGAGGCCCTTTGAGCTGCTAAAACAGCAGCTGCCAAACCGGCATTAGATAGAGGTCCCCCTATCTCTCTGCAAGCCTTCATCCATGCATTTAATCCTTTCCCTTTCCAAGGTGTAATAGCATTTCTGCATTCTTTAGTACACTGTTCAAAAATGAGTTGTTCTATGAGAGGCATGGCCGTCTCAGGATCTCCAAAAATCCTTCCTGCCGCCTCCATCATCCTAGCTACATAGTCTGAGAACGGCTCAGTGTTCCCTTGGATAATTTTTGTTAAGTTTCCTGAAACCTGTCCTTTGTTGGGTAGGCTTTTCCATGCTTTTACTGCTGCCTTATTAATTTGTTCATATACCTCTACAGGGTAGGCCGTTTGATTGATAGCCCATTGTCCCTGTCCTGTAAGCATGTCAAAGTTCCATTGTGGATGCCCTTGAGCTAAATTTTGTCTTGCCTGTGAAACACAAAACCCTTGGAAAATAGATTTCCAATCTAGATACTGTCCCATAGTCAGGCAAGCCTTAACAGTATTATACCAGTCATCTGGTGTCATGGCATTGACCACAAGTCTTTCTATTAGTGCCTGAGTAAAAGAGGCATTAATCCCATAAGTCTGTACTGACTCAGCCAATGCTTTTAATTGTTTTAAATCTAATTGTGAGTATTGTCTAGTTTGGTTAGCATCTTCCCATACGGGAAAGGCTACTCTTATCTTCTTTCTTTCCTTAGCTATAATAAGAGAATTGGACGGTAGTCCTTTCTGTCTCTCTTTTAGTTCTCCTTTCCTTTTAACTCTAACTACTTCTCCCAATGGTGGGGCAGATGGGGCATACCCCGGTGCATAAGGTGGCTCCGGCCCATATTCTTCTAACTCTGCCTGTTCCTCAGGATCTAACACGCTACCAGAGGATAAGGTATCGGTATCCTCTGTATCTTCTCCATCCCCCGAAGACGTCTCCTCAGAGGTGGAGTCACTAATTCTTAGATTTCGAAACTCAGTTAACACTGGGTACAACTTCTTCGGCCTTTTCTGTTCCACTTTTGTAGCTACTTCTTTTTTAATTTCTTCTTTTTTCTTTTCTTTTCTCTTTGTTCTATTCTTAGCGCTCTCTTCCTTTTCTGCTTCTGATAGGCTATCCTGATGCTCTGCTAAAGCTCTTTGTCCCTCTCTTACTTTGTCTTGGCACTTAGCATCCTCTATACAGGCTCTAATCATTTTATACAAAGGCCATGTGCCTGGTCTTAATTTCCCTCCTTCTATTTTGTTGATCAGATCACCTCCAAGTCTGCCCCAGGAGTCCTTAGACAGGGACCCCGTGGATACAAACCAGGGAGCTACCTGATCAACATCTTGTAAAAAATTGCACAACGCCTTCTCGGGAACCTTCAAGCCACGCTCGTGCAGCAACGCCTGCATTGCTGAGAGAAGTGGCTTCATTTGATGGTTACCCATAGCTTCTTATGTTCAGTTCCTGTATACACGGAGGGCAAGTGCACTCCTTCCCCTGTATATGCCAATTAAGACTAAAGCAGAGCACTTAAACTATCGCAGCCCAAATGGGGATAGCAATAGCAAGATAGACAGGATCCACCATACCTTGCAGAAAAGTGTCTAGACCTCCCACGCCGTCAGTTCTGAATCCTCTGTTGAGCCAACAGGGTCCCTCGAAGCTGGATAAAACGCTGAGACGTCTGGCTTCGTCCCGGGTTTCGGCACCAGCTGTGACGCGCCGCCTCGCCGATAAGGAGAACACACCACACTCAGGATTCTTCTGACAGCAGTTTACTTGTTACAGCTCTCTTAGATGGTAGTGGCGAAGGACCCCGAGTCCCAGAACCCACGGCTTATATAGAGTCCTGGTAGAACGTGCCGCATGCTCATTGGCTCCTTAAGTAATGCCTAATTAACATATTAGTTTTCATTGGTTCTTGGAGTGAGGCTTAATTAGCATATTAGTTTTTGCTCCATGCGCATGCGCACACTTGGCTTGGCTCTGACTGAAACCAGAGCGCGGGAAGCCGGCGCCCTGCGCAAGCGCACGTTCATTCATGGCTCTGTCAGAGCCGAGAAGCAGGGAGCCAGTGCGCCTTGCCCGGGCGCACTTTACTTCACTGCTCCCTCACGGAGCCACGCCATTGAATGCGGCTCCCTCACGGAGCCGCACCATTGACAAATGGTGAATGCGGCTCCCAGGCGAACGCGGCTCCCAACACCACTCTTCCATTTGTGCTTCCATTTTCAAACTGTGAAGCAAGAGATAGGCTACTGGTGAGTCCTGAAAAGAACTGTGGCTTTAATTGGTAATTTAAATGTAGATGGGCTAGTTCGTCACTTCAGCTAAGATTCAAAAATTCAATATCACATTTCCCCTCTTAGCTGCCCAATGTGACAACACTAATAAGTGTCAATATGAACTCCTTTAGACAGTCGAGTCTTGAAAGAATCTTCATTTTGGCAGACAACTTGATGTATCTTGGTGTATGAGTTTATGCCCACCAAAAGTTAGAAAATACTTTTGAACACAACCAAAGAAACATGTACATGACACTACAGTCTTCGCAGAAAAGTCTTAGGTCATCATGAAGCAACAGACCTTTATGTTTCTACCCAAAACAAAAGATTTCTTGGTAGAAAATACCAATGATGTATGGACTTAATCGGCGTGCCTCTCACCTCTAAGCACCAGCCGAGATTATATAATACAGTCTTCATAAAGAATCTGCTTTATCTGTTAAAGACTAATGTGCTAAGGTCTGATATTTTTAGTATTTATTAGAATAAAACTCAAAATTAACATGAAGTTTAATCAATGCATCAGAGAATATAGAAAAGTTACCAAAGATTTGCCAAGAGCAAGGTGCGTTCTACATATGCTCTGCTGCATGTAATTGTCTGCAGTGACATACCCACATGACTGTGACTTTGTCTATGTGCTTAACACCATAAAGTACTGATCAACTTTTGGTTAATTGTTCTTATAACTGTAGGGTCAGAGTCAGTCATTTAAGATTCCTGTTGAAATTAGAATAACTTCATGTTAATATCCCTTGTCTTTTAAAGCCACTTCCCATTAGCAAAGACTTATGATTTTTGCAGCACAGATGACAATGGTTTAATTCCTATGAAGCCAAAACCAATAATATGTTAGACATTCTCCTTGTAAAATAAATAGTGTTCAAGGCTTTATCTTGACTTGAGTTATCATCAGCCTTCAAAACAATTAATTGGTCCCACAGGCTTAGACAGATTTTACATTTTTGAGAAGAGAACAGAAGCAGAGATGTTAAAATTATCATTTTGGGCCCAGTAGCAACCCCTGCAAAGCTGCTCAGGGTGGAAACCACACACTTCAGGCCCTGCCCAACAGGAACTACCAGGAATCATCCACTCCCACTCTGACGTTTGCAGTGCATTTCTAAACAATGAATTTGCCCTGCAGCCTTGCTAAAAGTCATAAGTAAGTTCGGCAGTTTTGACCTTGGCTAACTGGGAACAACCGGATGTGGCAGAATAAAAGAAAACTGGCTTTTGCTTTTAAAAATGTTTCCCTCATGTTTACAAACTGTAAAGATAAAGCCAAGGCAGAGAAGGATCATATGGGTCGATGAAGAAGCTCAAAACTATTAAAGACTCAGTGCACTGGAAAGGTAAGGAAAGTGTATTGCAAAAGGAAAAGAAATTGTTATGGATGCAACTGTCTGCATACAACATTCGGTCCTGAGTGTGAGTGTATCTCCTTATGCATACGCGAGTGCATGCTTGTGTGTGTATATGCACGTGAGCAGATATTAAATACTTCATTTGATTTAATATAATAAAAAGATATGTTAGAAACCTTCAGCTATGAAAGCAATCCATAGGTGTTTTTTCGTAACCCTGTGAAAGGAAAAAACAAAACAGAAAAAAAGAAATAGTTTTGCCAAGGGAAGCAGATGTTTCTGTTGTATATTTCGTACTCCCTAAGTGTAGTTGAGAAGTCTAAATATAAACGTTTAAACAGACAGAGTGAAAACACACAGGAAATTGGAGGGGTGTGAGAATTTGTCTAGATGATTAAATCAATTCCCAACTTTTCATATGAATCAAATACCAGACACACTGGAAAAAAAAATCTGCTTTGGCCATATTCACATTACATGTTCTACGTACATCTTGATAGAAAGAGAATTCCAAGAGCTAGCCCATTTTTAGGACTATTTCACACTGTCTTCTGACTAAGCAGGCACAAGTTGCAAAGATACACTTGATTTTATGTGATCATTTTAGCATCCTTGTATGACATGTTTAATGTACCACATATAGAACTAGCTAAAAGTCAGTCATATTTAGTATAACGTTCTCTCTAGAAAGGAGTCAGGCTAAGCCTCTTTATAGCATGCTACTCAGAACGCACTCATTTACTTGGAATTCTAACTGGTTAATGAGGCATACTTTTAATTTTGTGTGCTGTCAGACTAAAGCCAGGTCTGAGTCTCCAAACTGATTTGGTTACTTCTGACTTTATCATCACATTGAGATTATTTCTTCTCTATAGACAGTAAAAATTTCTAAACATATCTATTATGTAAAAGAATAGAGAAGTACAATTAAAAGAAAAAGCTTGAATTCAACATTTTGAACACCAAAAGTGTTTTGTGTGAGAGACAAACAATTCTGCTAAGTTCTTTTTAGCACTTAATAGCATTCTGCAACAAAAATTTCATATATATATATATATATATATATATATATATATATATATGAAAATTATATGTATATAATTTTAAGATTTATGTGGTAAATTTCTGGTATATTCTTCAAAGAACTTACTATGTACTATGTTAAAATTTAAGATTATCTTACCTCATCTGTTAAATTGAACTTAGAATTGTTTGTCATGCCTTACAGATATTAATTTAGCCTATATGAGTGAGTGGGTGAGGGAACACCCTCATAGAAGAAGGATGGGGGTATGGGATATGGGGTTTCTGGGAGAAACCAGAAAAGGGGATAACATTTGAAATATAAATAAAGAAAATATCCAATAAAAAAAGAACTACCAATGCAATGTCTAAATAAACACCTATCCTCCAGCTGCTGTCCCAGGTTTGCTGAAAATATCTCACTCCCTGCCGTATCTATGGAGAACTGTGTTTTTAAAAAAAAAGAAAGAAAAGAAAAGAAAAGAAAAGAAAAGAGAAGAGAAGAGAAGAGAAGAGAAGAAGAGAAAAGAAAAGAAAGAAAAGAAAAGAAAAGAAAAGAAAAGAAAAGAAAAGAAAAGAAAAGAAAAGAAAAAAGTCACTTAGCAATAGAATTTGTTCTTTCCTATTCTCAGGACCACAGACGTCTACTATCAGTGAAAACTGATCCACTTACAAAAATGTCACTGTGATCATTTGTGAAGCTAGATGTCCAGATACTAAAAGTAAGCTCTCTTATAGTCAATACATTATACCATGCAGCTACAGAGTACCTTGTTTCTAAATGTCAGATCGTAATGGATGTATTTAGCAATGACAGCTTAACTCCTTAAGTAAAGTGTAAGAGTCACTAGTAAACTAAAAACAAATTGGAATTCCTTGAAATTGCTACATCATTTAGCAAGAGAGTAAATAAAGAGCAAAACCACTTGATATTGTAAAAGGTACAAATGAGTATCACCCTATCACCTTGCAGGGTGGGCTCTACATAGGACACCACCCCTTAATTTATTAGAGAAACTCTGTAAAATAAAATGAATTATGGTAGATGGAAACACTCATCAGTGATTAAACAACTAGTACATTTTTAATTGATGTGCCAGATGTTGTATATCATCTTCCAGATGTGGCATCATATCTAAAGTAGATTAACTAAGACTCTGCCATGTGCAGCAATAGATCTGGCCAATTTATTTTAATCAATAGGCTTAAGAAATAAACAGCAGCAGGTCATAATTATAAGGAATGGACAAGATTGTACATTTCCTCTCCTGGTCTGGGACTGCATTAATCCTGTTTCTGGTCTGACATCTGGACATTCAAGGAATATCATATTAGTCCACATTGTTGATGCCAAGTTAATTGGACCCAAATGGCAAAAACATTGGAACATATATCAGATCACTGGGATCACTGTTTAAGCTTAGATACATACTGGAGAATAGAAGATAAACTTTACAAAGATTCATTGATATACCAAGTAAGCAAACATTTTAGGGAATCCAGTACAGTAGGATTTGCCTGCACATCTTACCAACTAAGAGAAAATATTTTGCTTTATAAAACCTACCACAGAAGACACATCCTCACATCATATGCCTAACTCATTTCATATTTGTCAAATATCCATGGCCATTTTTCTAAAGATTCTAATCCACAAGTTTTAGCGGGCTACAATGAGGAGGATGCCTTCATGAGAGATGGAATAAAAGATATCCTGTTGTATGACCAAACTGCAACCAAGTAGCACTGACTCTTGGAAACAGGACATGACAAACTACATAGTGATAGTTTGGGTCATGAAAATATCATCGCTGGAGAGCATCAGAAAAGTGTTATAAATTACAGTACTGCTACTGTGGTTCTAAAGAAAGAGGATGTGTTATAAGAAACTCATAACCTTTTCAAAGAGAAGTGCTCAAGGAGAGAAAAACAGAATAATGTATCTAGCAATTACTATAAGAAATCAAGACTAAGTCAACCTTCGTTTAATAAAATTAGATATGTATAAAAGATAAAAGAATGATTGCTTATTCTATTTAGAACAAATGTATATACACTTGTTCTCAGGGAATAAATACAGAAGCAATGTTTTCAGTCATAAGTGTTAACCCTGGAATATAAGTCTTAACTTATAGTAAAACCATCGAATGATATAAAGGAAGGCAATTTTGGAGAAGGCCCAGATGAACAAAGCTCTCTCTGAGCAAGAAATATCAATGTGGTTTAGAACATCTTTTTGTAATCAAAACAAAATATTTAAAACAAAACTAACACTGACAATGGTATCCAAAATGGAACAAAAGAGAGTAACTACAAAATAAAATCAATGGCTAAAGTTGGAATAAGTTCAGCAACAAAATAATTTGACCCGTGTATAAGATACACTTACACAATTTTATATCGATATAAATAAATGACTTATACAAAAATAAATCTCCATTGTTAAAAATTCAAATTATTTCTGTAAAAGTAATCTCTGGTGCATGGACTACTTTACCCTAGATAACTGTTGAAAGCACAAAGTGGTTTTCTTCCAAAATAATGCTTGCAATTTCAATAGAAGGGTTGGAAACAAACTATTAAATATTAAAAAGCTCGACAATTAGCATCTAAATCTTATGATCAAGGTTGATGTCAACAAGCTAATTCCTATCTCTTACATATAACTTTGACATAACAAAGATAACATTTCACTTCTACAGATTCTTAGGAGATAATATACATGATCTGTCTACTATGAGAAAAATAACCAAGAAATGCAAATTCAGAGACACTCTACAGCAATCTGACTATGATTTATGAATCCTGTCAAGACATCAAAAAGAGAATGTCTCTGAAGCTGTAGCACTCTGCACAGAGTGGATGTGACACAGCAGCTAAGTGATGTGTGCTGTGCTTCATGGCAAGAGGTCCTAGAACAGAAAAGGGAACTTGGGAAAGCTAAATAAATACGTGATTTTAGAAATTATGTGTCTTTAATAGTGCATAAACTACTAAAGTTCTACTATACTAGCATAAGATTGTAATGATCAGGAAAGTGAATCTGAGACATAAGAGAAACCTCTGTATTATCTGTGTTTCTTGTAAGTATAAAATTGGTGACATAAATTATTTTCTTGCTCTTTCTACTGTTCTTCCGCAGTATAGTGGGGACATCAGACATGTGTAGCATGAAAAGTTATACAATCTGTGCCTTGTCTATCCAGATTCAGGCATTGAATCCTAAGCACAGCACTGCAAATTGGAAGCAGGACATTTCCAATTGTTCTAGCATATCCAGAGAAGATGCAGAGCTTGTCCCAGTGGGTGGTCAAGATACCCACTTCATGCAAACCTTCCTATCAAGTCCTTAACTTCATTGTGGTGTCACATGAAACTTTACTAAAGGAAACATCAACTGTTTTGTGAATACAAACAAAACAAAACCAAACAAAGAAATAGGAAAAAAACCCAATTAGCTCAGAAACTCTGAGACACTAATTAATAGCAGCTGTACATCTTAGAAGAAAATAGTGGAAAGCTCACTAAACCTATAGAGCCCAAACATGTACACAATGGCTGTGCTTACTTGGGGAGAGAGAACCTGGAGTGTAAAGATATGTAACCAGACAGTGTAAAATGAGCCAGCTGCCTATTTGATCAGCACAAGGTAAAACCATATTTGTGCTATACATTTTTTGTTTTATTTTATGAGTATGAATGCTTTATTTATATGTATATATGCATGTCTGTCTGTCTGTATGTAGTAATGCATGTTTACACATGTGTTCTTGTGCCTGTGGAGGTGAGGAGAGGACACTGAACCTCTGGAACTGGATTTATGTGCAGTTGTTAGCCACCATGTGGGTCTGGGAATTGAACCCAGGTCTTTTGCATAAACAAGAAGTATTCTTAATTTCCGAGTCATCCCTTCAATTTCCTCTCCATGCTACCCTAGATTTTTTTTTTTTTGCTGCACATTTATGCCTCTGGGAAAGCATGTACAGACACGATACCTCAGTGGGCAAAGTCTTTGCTACTCAAGCATGAGGATCTGTGTTCCAACTTCTAGTACCAACATGAAAGTTACACCAACATGATAGTAAAGAGTGGTATTAAGCCTCTGTGGCACTGGTTCTGGAGCCAGGCATGTGAATATGGGGGCATTGTTGGGATTTTATGGCCAGCCAGGTGTACAAGCAGGTTCAGTAAGACACCTTGTCACAAGAATAAGGTGAAAAATAACAGAATAGGGAATCTAACTTCAACCTCAGCTCTACACACATATACACACAGACATAGATATCTAACTTCAACCTCAGCTCTACACACATATACACACAGACACAGACAGACAGACAGACAGACACACACACACACTGAGAGAGAGAGAGAGAGAGAGAGAGAGAGAGAGAGAGAGAGAGAGAGACCCAAAATCAATTCAAAAGGAAAAGAATACATGTTCTAGGAAAAACAAAACAGAAAACAGTACACCATTAGAGTTGCTAGTTAAACCATTATTCCTCCATTATCCCAGTCATTTAAAAAGTAGACTCTGTATGAATATATTCCTTTCCAATACAAAAATACACACATTGCAACAACGGATGCAGTATCAACAAACCAAAATAACAGACACAAACATCCGTCCTCAGTGGAGGACGCCCTGAGGGGCAACATTACCTAGCTCATGAACAGTGACATCCTTGGGGTTTTTTCCACTATGATATCACTAAAATGATCCATACAGTACATAGCACCATAAAATTTTGGTCATTGATTCTAATTATGCATTTTATTTTGAAATAAAGCAGTTGTTTTCCAATGTGTCTCACTCAGCAACATGCTTCATCAGCACCCTGATCAAGTAATTATAGTGTTTTCCCCATTGTGTCTGAGGCATTAAATATGTCAGTCTCCTCCTAAAATAGGAGACAGAGGTATCCGTAGTTCTTCATATCATCTTTTTATACTATAGGGTATACCACGAGTTTTTCTTGGTGGAGCCATTCTTAGCACAATACACCTACCAGGTTCCTCTTTATGGTGCTCAAAATGCTGAACAGAAGATATCTAAGCTTGCAATCACTTCAGTCATCAATGTTCTTAGAGCTCACAAATGATGAGTACCAATGTTTCCTTTTTCACCTGTTTGATTACAGCACATCACAGGTGTGATTGTAGAACACATAAAGCATGAAATACCTAACATCTCTTAGGCCAAAGACAACTTGCTGTTGCGTTTCCTGAGAACATAAAACTTTCTGAATCACACACTGAAGATCTGAGACTGGGAAGTCTTGAAGCAGATTTTGAAGAAGAAAGAAAGCAAGAAAGCAAGAATCAAGAAAGTAAGAAAGCAAGAAAGTGAGAATGCCAGAAAGCAAGAAAGAGAGAGAAAAAGAGATGAAAAGAAAAAGAAAAGAAAAAGGAGAAAAGAAATAAAGAAAAAGAAAAACAGAAATGACAAGTTCCTTTGTTTAAGGCTTGATCCTAAGACAGTAGAGTTAGTGAAACTTAAGAGATGCATGTGAAGAGTAGCTGTATTAGACAGTGTTGTCTCAAGAGGAACAGAACCGAGAGAATGGATATACAGTTAGATGTGTATAGAAATGGATAGATAGTTAGATTAATTCATTGGGTTTTAGTTAATTCCAGAAATAGTCAAGAATAGTCATTACAATAACCTCATCAAAGGATATTAATCCTATTGCTGGGTTCAGATCTGAATGTATTATTAGGAGATACTTTCAAAGAAGAAGGTCACTGTGGGTATGACCTAGTCTGTTCCATTTCTTTGCTTTCTAGTTCTATATAAGCCAGTCCTCTCCTCTATGTTCTTGCTGTGATTTTCTACATTAGAATAAACTATAATGACAGAGTCATTGGGTATGCAGCAAGACTTCTGGAAAAAATGGTGCCAAATACATCTTTTACTCTAGAAATTGTTTCCCTCAAGTACTTATCTCAAAAAATAAAAAGGAACTAACTAAAACCTTATATATAAAGTGTTCTTCCCTTATAAACTGCTTTCACTCTCCTAAAACTCAGATTTTCAATATTGGTTCCACTAATTAGTATCTTCCTAGGTGATGTGACAACAAGAAGCCATTAGCCTATAATCTGCTATATCTAATCCTGTAGGTGAGTTATAATCATGCCTGTAATACACTGGAGTCAGAGGCACGTGGAAAAGAAACACTGAAATTTGCTGTCTGTTAGCTTTCTGAACACTTTTGATTGATGTGAATGCATACTTTGATGTTTTTGGTTCAGTAACACTTATAAGAAAATATTTTAAATTATGACTTCCATACTTTTGGTATAATTTCAGTCATTATTTCAATTTTTTTCAGATATATCATTGTGATACTTTTACAAAATAGTTACTAATAATCTCAATTTGTTTTCTTAAAATATACCATACAGAGAAATTTCTCATTCAAATTAACAAGTTAAACATCAAAAATTGACTTTACAATCTTTAATTATCCCATGACATATTGCTATAAAATATTTGGTGTGAAAAACACATTGTTAAGGTTTATCATGTTAACAGAATAATGAGATTTTACCAATTATCTTAATATATATGGGAATCACTTATGAGAAAGTTTACACTGCCATGTTAGACAGGATAATTGTGACAGAGGAAAAAGAGGAAGGGCATGTGCTGCTTCCATGTCACTCTGCTCTGGAGAAGACAACCCAATGCACTAAGAAAAACAAATCCAGTGTATGAATTTGAAAATAGTTGTTATTTAAAGATAGAAATCATGAGAATTATGGAATAAGTGTGAAATAATATAAAATGTTCATTTACTTGTCTTAATTGCTCAAATGCTGTGACAAAACACTATGATCAGTATAGCTTATGTGTAACAAATAGTCATCCCTGCAACACTAAGTGGTAGTAACTGTAAGCCAGCATTCCCATTGAATTACAACCAGCTCTTTCTGAGGTACAAACAGTATTTATGTTTGAGACCACATGGTTGGAAAGACCAAAAGAAACGGCCCCAGGATCCTGTCCATACATCAGCATCCTATCTTTTATGCCCTAGGATTAAACGCTGCCAAAAAGGTACCATTATTATTATATCAGTTTTGTGATGAAATATACTTATGTGTATATGTGTATTTACCAAAAAGTTAAATATTACAGTATAATTAAAAGTAATATTAAAATTGATTTGTATTCATAACATGCTCAAGTTGAAGTTGTATTATGAAAAATTTGATGATAAAAATTTAAGAACATTTTAAAAATTTTAAAATATTTTAAAATTTTGATATAAGGATATAAAATGGAATCGAAGACTTTCTGGTACATAGTATAATATAAATAGCACAGAATCATCATCATAATTCTAAGATATTTTCAAAATGCAGAAATTTTGGCAATAAACTTTGCACCTATAGCAAAGTACAAAAATAGTAGATTTGTTTTGGTTTGATAAATGAGAGAACATAACTTTAGAATATTTTGAAATACAGCCAAAATCATTGATATTTTTCATAATGCCCAATATTCAAAATCATGAAGTCAGAACAGCAAACTCTATAGCGTATAGAAATCTTAGAAATGTCTTACAATGTGAGACTGGAAGGTGTCATCAATTCAGTTACTAAAAATGAGTAATTATGATAATAAATATACTTAAAAATCAGTAAAAAGCACGTTGTTTATTGGAGTGTTAAGTCTGCATTATTATGCTGAGAAGCTGAACCTACACAGCAAGGATGGTGTAGAGAACACGAGAAACCATTCACAATCAACTCTACTAGCATTCTAGTCAGTTAAAAATGCAACTCACACATTTGCAGGTTCCAAAAATCTGTCCTTTCACAGTTTCTCTGCATAGTGGAATGATTGTTTTTGTTCATATACAGTCTTTTTTAAAAGTTATTTTATTTATTTACATGCCAGCTGTTATTCTTCTCTCAGTAGCCCTCCAACAGTTCCTCATACCATTCCCCTTTCCTCTTTCTCCCCACCAGGTGCTCCCCCCAACACCAGGCACCCCCCTTCCCTGGGGCCTTAAGTCTTTGAAGATTAGGCACTTCTTCTCCCACTTAGTCCAACCCAGGCAGTCTTCTGTGATATATGTGCCTTGAACCAGCTTGTGTTTGCTGCCTGACTGGTAACTAAGTTTCTGGGAGCTCCCAGGGGTCCTGGTTAGTTGAGACAGCTGGTCTTCTTCGGGGCCACCTATGGTGATTTCCCCAGAAGATCTTTTATTGTTGATAATTGATTTGACTATCTTGGAATTTTTGTTTTTCCATATGAAAACAATAAAAGTGACAACAGCAAACCAATAGCCAACATTAAATTAAATGGAGAGAAACTTAAAGCAGTCCCACTAAATCAGAGATAAGATTGCCTACTCTCACCCTATCTATTCAATATAGTGCTTTTTCTAGATACAGCGATTAGATGACAAAAGGGGATACCAATTGGAAAGGAAGCATTCAAACTCTCACTATTTGCAGATAATATGATAGTGTTAATAAGCGACTCCTGAAATTCCACCAGAAATCTCCTTCAGCTTATAAACAACTTCAGCAAAGTGGCTAGATACAAAATTAACTCAAACAAATCAGTAGCCTTCCTTTATACAAATGATAAACAAACTGAGAAAGAAATTATGGAAACAGCACCCTCCACAATAGTCACAAATAATACAAAAGATCTTGGTGTAACTCTTACCAAGCAAGAGAAGGATCTGTATAACAAGAACTTTAAACCCCTGAATAAAGAAATCAAACAAGACCTCAGAAGATGGAAAGATCTCATGGATCAGAAGTGTTGACATAATAAAAATGGCCATGCTACCAAAACCAATCTACAGATTCAATGTAATTCCCATTAAAATTCCAACACAATTCTTCACAGACATGGAAAGAGCAATTCTTAACTTTATATGGAAAAGCAGTCTTTTTTTCTTTAAATCACTAAGTCACATCCAGTTTCTTTTCAAATGCAAAATGAAATAGATTAGTTCTAACTTACTATTTTAATAAACTGTTTTATATTGGAAACTTGAATTTCCTGATCAGAAATACATTTTGATTATTGACTGTTTTTTACTTAACAAACCAAAAATAAAATTTATTTCTAATGCCTAGTTTCCATACCCTTGTTTCATGGAAAACTGATTATAAAAATGGGATTAGATTTTCTCACAAATATTTTACTAACCGGAATATGGGTGACATTCAGTGTTTCCTAATCAGAGGATGTGAAGCTGGCACACAAGAAAAATAGACAAGGATGTGTCAAAATAGAACTAATTAACCTTTTACACTGAGTTCCACATTCTTCAGAAATCTTAACTGCAATGTAAAAGAACACATAGTCTTACTGTAGTTTTGATCATCTTTTGTAACAAAGGTCAAGCTATCTATCTATCTATCTATCTGTCTGTCTGTCTGTCTGTCTGTCTGTCTGGGATCGGGTGTGTGAGAGGCAACTTTTAAGAGTCAATCCTTTCCTTCCAGGATGTGGGTAGCAAGGATCAAACTCATATCATTAAGCTAGAGAGCAGATACATTTATTGACCTGATTCAATTTTCTTGAATCCATTTCAATTTGTACATGTGGTCCACTTTTATTTTATATATGACCACCTTCCTAGAAGTAGAAGTGGAAAATTTTCATGTAACAAAAGTAAAGAACAAAAGATTTTTTTCCATCTAAGATTAGATATTATGAATTCTTTAATACTTAAAGGTGGTAATTATTAAGTTCATTTTCCAAAATACAATCTTGAGGAGAGGGTTCAAATTTCACATGTATTACTGCACTTGGTATCAAATATTTTAAATAGACATAAGAATTATATAAATTGAAACATATTGTATTAGTAGTTTTGGACTGAAATTATCAAATGTTAAAATTTTACATGGAACAATAAGTTACATTCTTAATAACATGAGTTTATTGGATACTATAATTTTCTGTTTTTAATTTATATTATGTGATGTAATTTGACACTATCTGATATAGTGTATGGCACAGGGAGATGATTATGACTTTATTGGTCCTTTAAAGAGTTAAACTCAGTTGGAATGAGATAATGAAGTTTGGACCAACGAATATCTGAAGAACATATTTTTGTTGAGGAGAAAAAAAAACCAAAAATGAAGGAAAGGGAATATCATGAGAGCAAGTAAAACAGTTATTCATTAATAAAACTGACCAAGTAACTGTTCACTGGGCAGGAGTGACTTCATATCTTTGGATAATTATTCCCTATTCTATAGTTAGGCTTACATAAGTTCAAGAAATTACATTTTGAAACTTTGTTGGCTAAACAATATATGATTTTGTAATTAATATTGTACACAGAGGAAATAATAAGATAAAACATGATGGAAAACATACATACTAATTCACTATGTTTATGATGCATTAGAATAGTTTGCCTTTGTAGAGAACATGTAGACTCATTTTCTTGGATATAAGTTAAGCACATAATGTTTATATGCAGACATGTTTATATTGGGCATTCTGTAACTTGATAGTTATATAAAGAAAATGTATGAGCCACAACATTTAGAAATAGTTTGCACACAAGAACTGAACTGCAGTTTTTAGTTGCTAGAGAGGACAGTTACTCTTTTATTAAGAAATAGAGAAATAAATTGTGAAGAAATGTTCTCAACACATTCTGGGTCTAGAAGGAAATGTAAGGTGCAATTCAAAATAAATGAGATATTGTTCATTTTTCTTTCTAAATATGTAATAAAAGTATAATATTAGAATGAAGGAATAAGAAAGGCTTTCAATGGGCTTCACAGTTGTGGTAAATTAATGTTTAAAGTTCCCAAGTTAAGATAAAGTGGTGCTTTTTTTAAAACTTTATTTTCTACCTATATTTATTTATGAAAAATATTTAGGCAACATGGTCTCATAGCAAACTTCTTGTTCTTCTAACTCATGCAAACTTTCTCCCCTCTGTTTTCAAATGTTCCCTAAGGTACAGGATGTGATTTTTATATGTTCATGTTGGCACTGGAATTGGGTTTGACAACTCTGTATTTTAATTTATTGTGATTTTCTGAAATCTTCTTCTGTGTCAAAGAGAAGTTTCCTGCATGAGGGTAAAAACTATACTTAAATGTGGTACTTTAAGGATAGTTATTTATAATGTAATTAGATATTTTGTTTAGTAAAGTGACTGTTGTAAAGTCTCCTTAAAAATACGTGATTTCATTCACCATGGGAAGTTAGCTGTTTTTTCAATACCATGCGTGGTTTCTGTCTTGATGAGCAGGTCTTAAGTCCATTTAGAGAGCTGTTGGTTATCATAAATGTATGCTTTCCACTATGTTACTCTTAGGGTTACCATATTATGCTAGTCATTGTGTGGTTCCCAGGCATCATACTTCATAGGACTGATGGTTGCTTCCCTCTTTTGGAGGTTTTCATAGCAATCTCTGGTATCATGAAAGCTAGCTCTCATAGAAAAGCCTGCCAGGTCAGTTCCAGCTCAGGGACCACTCTAGCCTGTGCCTGAGATGCCTGTTCAGCACTAAGGACTTACCTTTCAACTGTCATCGGCAACCAAACACAAGAACAATAGTCTATGTTTTTGGATTCTCCTGGACAACAGTGAACAATATCTTAAAATGTTTATGCCTGGTGTTAGATTTTTTTGTTAGGTGGTCTTTGGCTGTTAGAGGAAGATGAAAAGGGGGAAATCATATAATTATATTATAATCACAAAAAGTAATTTAAAAAAACCCATTTTGGTAAGTATCAGATATGTATCCTGAAATCCATTTGGAGAACGGCTTTATGAATGGAAGAGTAAACCCTCTGAAGAGCTACTTTTCCATTAAAACACCAAGAATAGTTTTGAAATGTCAGACTCTGAAAATGCATCAAACGTATGGTTTATTATTCAAGACATTCTTCAAAGGAGTAGATGAGTAAAAAGAAAGTGATTTGAGGTACAGAGATAAGCCCATCCTTACATCCATAATGAGCACACAGCCTGGCTAAAGGTGCTTTGTCTGCTAGGAAGTTAACAGATACTGGAAGAGACACAACGTGTTTAAAAGTCTTTATGAAATTTGATAGTAGAGTTATCACTGCTTACATGTTTAAATTAATTGCCAAGAACTGGACCTTCAGGGTTAGATTAAAATGTTAGCTTCCTTTCTTTCACACATTATTGAAGGCCACAGTCTAGACCATGTGACATTTCTGGAATCATTCCTTACAAAGAGTTTAATATCTCATCTACTTGAAAAAACAAAAATCTAAAACAGACCAACCCTAAAAAAAAAAAAAGGAAAAGGCGAGCAAACTTAGGCTTTTGGAAGCCATGGCATAGTCCTGAAAATCAAGATGTTGCACCAGTTGAAGGCTGTATATTTGCTAAAGAAATGTCAACTGAGACCAAATCTCTCTACTCTGAGCTTGCAGTTCTAATGCAAAGAAAGCAAACACAAAGAAGTGTGCTCTTCTCTTCAGGTCCCTGAAATCAAATTCCAGGACTACTAAGGAACTCTGCTAAGACAGGGAGAGTTGACACATTTAAAGAAATTGTTCTCTTCCCACGATTTTACAATAAGTGTAAAAACATAGAGAAATTTCTGGTGAAACAAAACAGAACAAAACAGAGTGTACACAGTTAACAACAACAACAAAAGTAAGAAATAAATGTCAAATTGAGAAATGGGAATATTATTTCCAGAGAAGCCATGCTATTTTACTTAAATATCTGTTCTTCAGTATAATATGCCTCTTTTCTTCTCCCCCTCTCAGTCTCTCTCTCTCTCTCTCTCTCTCTTCCTCTCTCTCTCTCTCTCCATCTCTCTCTCCCTCTCCATCTCCTTCTCCCTCTCCCTCCCCTCCCTCTCTTCCTCTCTCTCTTTCTCTCTCTTTCTCTCTCTCTCTTTCTCTCTCTCCCTCTCTCTCTTTCTCTCTCTCACAGAACTACACCCACACTCATTGAAGAAAAAGATAACATGACCTAATTAAGAGGCCCAAACATTCTTCTGTTGTCAGATTAGAGTCAATTGGTATAAATACATTAAAAGAGTGAAAGGAATTTAAGTCTAGGAATTAAAGAAAAATATAATGAAAATATTCTTCAAATAGTAAATTCATCAAGTATGGGATTGATTTTAAATAGCAATAGAAAAAACATTATGAATGAATAACTGCCATACACAGGAGAATTAACCAAGAAAATTGCCTTTTAATATGTGATAAAAGAAAGAAAATGAAGTTGAATACTTTAGAAAGTACCAATTTAGCACAGAATAGGTAATAATAAAAGAATAGCCAATCATACATTTGAGATATACTCAAAATAAATAAATAAATGTAACTGAAAAGGAATCAGGAAAGAATACAAACAAAAGATTTGTATTTATAGACAAAATGACTCAGTGAAATTGTATTAACCAAATGGAATTTTCTGATAAATAGAAGGAGTGAAGAAGAAAGGCTATAGACTGATTTCTGTGAAATCTTATCAGATGTGTCAGTTTACATATAACTCTGGGCAGCACTGAGAGGGCAGGGAAAGAAATTCTATCAGATTTATACAACATGGTAAGAGTCAGTGCTACAATTCCATCCAAATCATTCCTGTTATTCAAATGGATTACTTCACCTCAGAAAAGTAAATGTGAGATGCTGTTAGTTGGTTACATCAGAGTAGTGAAACTAATAAAAATTAGCCACAACAAATCTTGAATGTAGTGGAAGAAGATAACTCATCACTTATGAGAAATTCCCCAAAGATTAACTGCCAATTCTCAATCAGAAAGTGGAGACAGAATAGCAGTATAGTGAAAGTTCTCAAAGAAAATAAAGATCAACAAGAATTCTGTCTATAGAAATGCCCTCTTTCAAAACTGAAGGGAAGATAAGATACCTAGATGCACAAAAGATTTTTTTTCACTATAAGATTTTCCCTGTCCAAATTTGTCCCATAAAAAGACAATTTGGCCTACATAGATTACAAAATGGATTGTCATATAAATCAAAGCACCTGAGTTTAGATGTATGTACAGAACCTATGTAAAGCCAGATGCAGTAGTATGCACCTGTAGTTCCAGTACTCTCAAGGTGAGGGGGGGCAGGACTCATGGAGATAAGAGATTCCTCAAAATCATATAGGCCAAGTAGCCTGTAAAGAATAAGAGATTCTACTTCAAACATGTGGGATTGTGATAACTGATACCTTTGGTGATCTTTTGTCCTCTTTTTGTATAGGATGGTAAATGAGCACCTGTATTCACACATAGGAAATCTGTACATGAATGCAACATGCATGCAACACATACACACACACACACAAATACAGACACACACACAGAGTCACTTTCACTGTCATATGTTTATAGACACACACCACATCAACATAGAAATGCATGCACATTAAACATTAAAGGATCGTGGGCATTTGCAGAAATGAGGCAAGTACATAGTTTTCAAATTAGCTTTACTCCTTTTGCTTCTGTTTTTTAATTATATAGCTAATTATTATCTGTTAACATTCTGCAATGTTGTGTTAATTGTTGAGCTTAAAAACCTGTAAATATCTGTTGCCTACTGATATTTGAGAAGTACGGCTATTGACAAGAGAATAAATAATAATTTTTAGACATTAGAACTTTCACCACAGGACAAATGGAGTTGACTCAGACATGACACATCTAATATAAGAATGATCACTTCTGTGCCCATTAAGTGCTTAAAATTGTGCCTACACTGTTGATTGGCACTAACTTCTTAAAATCTATTACTTTACCCTTCAGAGATGTTAATCAAATCTGGAGATTTAGGACAAATCTGATTCTAGTAATGAGAAACAGCATAGAATGGAGCATCTGATGATTAATCAATCATATCTTGAGATATTGTAAGTATTCTACTATATTGTAAGGAAGCCATACTGAGCATGGTAACACTTGTCTCTTTCTACACTAAGCAAACCAATAAATAAACAATGACAAAAACAGCTTTTATCTTAAAGAGACTAAAAATTAGTCTATTCTTGAGTCATTATGAGTGACTATGGCCTGGGAACAAAGAATTAGATTACCTGAATTTCCGTGTTTCCATATGGATGTAATTTTACTAAGTTCTATAGTTTTACAGAACAGAGAAAGTTATAAGTCAAGACAAGTTCAAAATACATCAGTAAGTACATTAGCAGAAGTTACAATGAGACAGGAGAATCTATTCTATAGGCCCGAGACACTATCTAATGACATACATAGCTTTTGTGATAGTAGAGGGTATAGTCAGCTAAGTTAATAGAGTTCAGAGGTTTTAAATTTATTATTCATGGGATGTTAGTTCTGACCCAGAGGTGGGTATAGCACAGGGGTGGGGGTGAGACACTAAATGTAGAGCAAGGAAATTTGCCTCCTAACCTGCAACATTTCAGTCTTTCTTCAGCAGGGCAGTTCTGCTCAATCAGGAGTTCTCATTCACAGATGTAAATGTCCTAATATCGAGAATGAATATATTCTAGGGACTGCTATGTTCATTTCCTTAAAACAGACTTCAAGAATTTTTCCAAAAATTGTCTGTCAGAGAAAAAAAAAAGATTGAAGTCTATGGGGACAGCCAGAGGAAGAACTTTCGGCCATAGGAGGAAATCACCTAGCCCCCCGCAGAATAGTTTACACCTGTCAGATGTGCATGCAGAGGAGACACTATGACACGTTGGACCACACCTAGCCAGACTGCTTATGTACGTGCAGCTTTCACTTTCTATTTGGATTTTACCTTCATTTCAGAACTCCAAAGGAAAACAAATACTTGGTTCTGCTTTTCACTATTAAAATGATTTTAAACAGTTTATATAAATTTGAATGTATATGAAACAGTGTATTATCATATACATAGAGACTCAAATTTACTTGTAATACTTTCCTGTAGAGCTAATCAATTTACAGTTGTGTTAATGGACTTGTAATATATAATTATGTTTATCATTTTGAAGAAAAGACAAAAAAGATGTTAGATTAGGGTAAAGTTTTTACATAGTATAAAAATTTTATTTCCCTTAAATTCATAGAAGACCAGTTTTCCTCTTAGTGGGTTGCCTCACCTGGATTTGATGTGAGGATTTGGATTTGCTCCTATTCTCTCTTACTGTGCCATGCCTTGCTGTTGATGTCCCTCGAGGCCTGCTGTTTCCTGAGGGGAGTGGGGAGTAGGCCTGGGGTAGAGCAAAGGTGGGTAGGACTAGGAGGAGTGGAGAGAAGAAAGCTGCAGTCTGGATATATTGTATGAGAGAAGGATAAATTAAACAATTTAAACACTATTTGCTTTACCTAAAATATGAATTGTAAACTTTAGGGGATCTATCAAAAAAACAACCTTTTGGGGGATGGGGGTAAGGAAAAAGGAACCTAGGAATTAAATTATATCATAGAAAATTGTCTATTAGGTTTCAAGAGAACACTCAAAGGAGAGTACCCAACCAAAAACAAGGCCTGAAAACACTGAAAACATCATCTTATTTTATTTTTGACAGCATTGTTTATGCACTAGTCCTTGAAAATTGCATAATTAACTGTTTTAACTTTTGTTAAACTGATTGCTTCTGCAATGTCCCTTTCATGTGTCAAGCAAGATGCTAGGACATGGATTTTTTTCTTTAGAAATCTTGTGCTCTGGACACTCAGAACTATGCTTACATCCCAAATACCCTAGTGTAGGCCTAAGTGGCTAGCATAAAAACTTTCAATTAGGTATAAACTGTGTCTAAATGGGCATCTCTAGTGAGATCTCTATACTATATCCATGAAAATTTTCATTTGGTTCCTCTTCTTGCATGGCTTCCTGGAGGCTACCTCCCCAAACTCATTGATAAGTGCCCAAACAAGTTCATGGGATGAAATTGATGGAAGACAAGGTAGAAAAAATAGGAAGACTCCAGCTGTGTAAAAAAAAAAGTTCAAGATTCCCATTTTCATTTTAAAAATGCATTTGTCTACAGAAATTACTTTCATTGTATACGAAAATATTTTTACTTACCCCAAATATTGCTTGTCCAAATCTTAAAAACACTAAAATTATCTAAAGTAAAGTGGGCATCAAACTTAATGAGCAAACCAATACTGAAGGCATGAAGGTTTGAAGGCATGTGATGCATATACATACACAGTGGGAAAGACTATGTACACAAAAATCTAAGATCATACATTGCTAACATAATGGAGTAAAGAGATGTCACAGGGATACGGGAGGCTCTTTGGTAGCCTCATGACATGAATAAATGCCTTGCTTAAGTTTAACGTCTCCTTTTAACATCCTCCATAGAAAATCATCCCTAAACCCTTTGACTACTGCAGGTCACTGCTTATAATTTATGTAATGTTATATGGTCATATTACAAGAGAAAACATTGCCTTATTTTATTTTTGACAGCATTGTTTATGCACTAGTCCTTGAAAATTGCATAGAAAGTAATTTTTCTCTATCTAGAAACATGAATCAGTGTGATAAAGGCTCACTGTAATACTGCTGATGTCGGGAGATAAGGTAGAACAACCTTGTAGGTGCTTTCCATGGTGTATTAAGAGAACTGCACAGCGTACTCTGTGGTCATGGTTTGACCCAAGGTATAATCAAATCTGTATAAGAGTGGAAGGCTTTCATAATAGAATTTTTGTGAAATTGCTTTGTCCGGTTATCAGTTCTTCAGCTCAGGCCTAAATAGGAATTTTGTCCTCTCTTTACAGGTATTGTGTACTTGGGATAACCAGATATGTGCCGGCTAAAGTAAAATTGACCTACTAGAGCCTGGAACATGGAGTTGATCCAGGAAGAAGCAACTTGCTTGCTAAATCAGGGAGAGTAGGCTATAATCTGCTGATGCATTGGGTATCACAGCTTATTGTAGAAAAATAATACAAAAAACAAAGTGAAATATACAAGCCTCCATAAAATTTCATCTTGTATTAGAAATTAGGAACTAAGGAGAAAGGAACAGAAAATGCTTCGTTAAATTTTTATCCAGTGGCTATAAAGTCATGAGAAGCCTCTGAGAGTAAGAAATGCAACTCTCAGAAATTATTTTTAGATTTAGAATGAGAATAAGGTTAAGTTTCCTTGGAGACATAGTTCTTTCAGGCCAAATCTAGCTTGATCTGAAGTAACTTGAATATGAAGGATTTAACTGATTGTTGCCTGCTATTCCTGATTCAATGAAAATTATTAGAGGTTCATACATTTTTGAACAGAAACACATTTAGTAAATGATGAACCCTGACTATAGGCCTTAGACATTATATCTTCTCTAATATTAATATTATAAAAATAAATCTATAACAAAGAAAATTTACTTACAAGCTAAAAAGATAGATGTTTTAAATTTTTTTTGTTAGGAATGTTCATTTAAAATACCCCAAAATGAATTCTTAATTGTTCATTTAAATTTAAAATCACCATTTATTGATTAAAATAGAATAACCACTTATAAAATTCTCATCATGAAGTCTGCCAAAACCTTTATTTACTGTTCTTACACATATCTGAAAGTGTGATCAAAGTTATCATTTTGATAAATTTGGCAATTAGTAGTAAGTATTGATATATATGCACATATACATATATATGCGTGTGTAGTTAGGACTTTCCGGCAGATTTTATTTTTATGTTTATTTTTCCATTAAAAATTTGTAAGAATATGATTTTACTAGGGCAGGGTTTCTTAAAATCTATTATGAGCTAAGATGTTTTGTAATTATTACAGATGCCATAATTTGGCCTCAGAGACATGGAGAAAGCACAAAGCATCAGACTTTAATCCCAGAGAAGGAGCTGTGGTACTTTGGTTGCTGTACTATAGATAAGATAATGCCTGGCTTTGTATCACACATCTGCAAATTAACCCCTAGCAACCACTATTTCCTGATTCTTTAATTTATTTGTATTCATTTTTTTTCAAAGAGGGCAAAATCTACAAGATTTTACAAATGGAGAGTTAGAGGTCATTTGTGACCCCAACAACTGATATCCACACTGAGATTAGCTCAAAGCAAAGCAGTTTTGTCTTCTAGATCTCTTTCAGTACATCAGTTGGCTACTATAGGTGGAAATAAGAAATTCTGGCTTCTTGTAAAATTGAAACTCTTGCCATCATTTTGGAATTTCTGATATATGCCCCATCCCCTCTTTCCAGGTTTCCTGAAAGCATGCAACTAAGTCCCTGGGTAAAACATGTTTCTGCCGTGAGTTTAACATGAAGTCTATGGATAAAATCAAAGATAACCTATGTCTAAATCCCACTGAGTCTTAGCCTCTATTGTTTATATGAATCTCTCCATCTCCAGATCCAGTCCCTTGGCTTTCAGTGAACCTGCCTAGACAAGCTACTTTGAACCATTGTCTTCATGTAGTTGCTCCTCTTACTATTGGGAATGATGCAGTGAAAAACCAAGGAGGGGTGAGATACTTTTGCAGAATACACAGGATCTATACTCTCTGTTAAAATGTTACCACTGATGGGAAAATAAGGTATAACCAGGAATATCCTAACCATTGTAGTATCAGAGACAAAACTGAGACTGCTCACATGAGAATATAAATAGCATTTTCATGAAGTTAATTTAGGTAGCTAATAGCTAACAAGTTCTCTAATATTACTATTGAACATATGAGGAACCTAAAACTTGTATTAGAAATAATGAATTTCTGTGCCATTTGCTGAGCTTGATTTCAGGGATAATTGATTTCTATTTTAATTAAAATATAAGTACCTAATGCCTCCTACACCTCTTTCATTCTTCCCATTCCTCACATGTCCCTGACCATTCCTCCCAAACCTCCTAGCACTGCCTTTCCAAATGATGTATCCTTTTTGTTGGTTGACATTTTTCACATATATAAATCTTTAAGCATATAAATACAACTTTCTAAGGCCATATAATATTCCTTATGTGTATATGACTTCAAGCTTTACCAGTTTGCATCAGATGACTAATTAGTAGTTCATCCAAGGGTGAGACTAAATCTCCTCTCAGTAGTCATTAGCTGCCTGTAGCTCCTTGTCTGGCTTTGAGGTTTCCCCTTTCCACAGTAGCATGTCAGCATTTCTAGGAATATTCTCATCCTTCCAGTCTTGTTTAGGCAGTGATATTACTGGAATATCATAGATGTACCTTCCCTGCCACTCTAGGAGACACATTCTCAGAGCAGACTTCCTGGTCATCTGACTCTTCCAATCCCCTACTCCTGCAGTGCTGTCTGAAGCTTTGCTCAGGAACTGTCCTGTAGATATAACATCTGGGACTGGAGTTCTATGATCAACATTTCGACCAGTTACGGTTTCTGTAGTGATATGTGTTTGCTGCAAAGAGAAGCTTTGTTGATGAGGGTTGAGTGTTCTACTTCTCTGTGGGTATGGGAATAAGCTTTAGAATGCAATTATTCTAGCTTAGTAAAGTAGCAGTAAGTTCTCTTCTAAGATATATGACATCACTAGTCCCAGGAATGTGGCTATTTTGGTAGTAATAGGCAATAGTTCCCTCCTGTTGAAAGGTCTTTAAATTCAATTAGAGAGGTGCTGATTATTGCCAAGATATAAGTGCCACTATTGTACCTTTAGGGTATATTGTCATGTTGACCACTGCTATGGCTCATAAGCTTCATAGCTAGATGGGGTTGTTGATTGCTTCCTACCTATGAAAGCCTGCATCATATCTTCTCTAACTATGAAAGCTATACTACAGAAAGCATGTTTTTAAGTAAGAACAAGTCCTAATCGTCTATATTTGCTGGTCACATGACTTGACAATTCTTATGGAAGATGAGCTGACAAATAATTCTACACTGCAGTCAAATCCTAAGGTCTGTGTATGTCAGTCTCTTACTAGTTGCAGTAAACAACACGCCTACAGAGACTACCCAAGTATCAGTGACTAAAGACCTCAAGTCAGGAATATTTATTTAGTTAAGAATGACCAGATTGTCATTTTTCAGACTTAATTCAAAATATTATCACCATGATGCCATGAAGATGTGATGCCCAAAGAGTTTTGAATTAGGTTTATATACTCACTATAGTAAGAACTTTTACATTGCATATGTAGACTTTAATAATAGCCATTAAGTGAATAAAGATAAAGAGTTAGCACAAGATCCCGAAGCAGCGTGAATAGGTATGAATACCACTAAATATAACAAAGAAATACCTAAGGGAAAGTTGATAGTGTCACTAGGAGACTATAAGGTATTTATGCAAGAACTATAAATGGCACATAACAAATACAATGAGACCCATGTTTATTCTCAATAAAATGTGTTGAATAGAAGAAGCAAGAATTACAAAAAAACAAAAACAAAAACAAAAAGATTTACTCAGTATAGTAAAATGGCTCAGACAATAAAGGAACTTGACAACCAAACAACCTGAGTTCAATCCCTGAACCCACATAGTAGTAAAGAACTGACTCCCAAACATTGTCTGAACTTCATAAACATACCTTGACATGTGAGAATATAAAACACATTTACAAAAATCAAGCAGATTTATATTCAAAGACATTATTACCAAAAAATTATATCCAGAGTGTAAAGTTAAAGTTAAAAGTAAAATCACTAAAATATATTTCTATCTCACCACTGATAATCACTGTCTTAGTTACTAGTCTGTTGCTGTGTACCATGATTAAGGCAACTTGTATAAGCAAGCATTTAATTTGGTGCTTACTTACAGTTTCAGATCATCATGATGGGAAGGAAACAGGCATTGTCTGGAGCAGTAGCTAAGAGCTTTACCTGATGACCTGCAGGAATCAGGCAGAGACAGGAAGACTGGGATAACAGACAAACACCGGAGATAGACGATCAGAGAGATGGGAAAAAAAGGGGGAGGAATATTAGTCCCAAGGTGGGGGTTGTGAATAAAGGACTGTGTCTAGATAGATGTGGCCCATAGGCAAATGGCAGTTTATAAGGTAAAAGGGGAAATCCTCATGTTAGAATCATGTGTTTAATTTTAATAGGGGATTTTAATTAGTTGAGCCAAAGGAGGCTTCTGATTGCTGAACTGAAGAATATTTTGAAACTAAGACTGTCAGACAGAGCTGCTTCACTGAAAGTCAGCAGAGAAGGCCTTTGCGTAGGAAAGCTACTGTACCACTAAGATTGGCAGAGAAGGCCTCCTCATTCCTCCATGTCCCAAGCACTCACTCCTAGCTGGACCAGGATGCTGTAGAACTCCACCTGTTCCAGATTCATCTTTATCCTTCTAGCCCAGTGTGCAGTGGTGTCTGGACACCCTGAGAAGGAGGAACCACAGCTGGACACCCAAACACATACAAGATTCACATATTTCATAAGCTAAAGCAGTAGATACTCTTAAGCTGTTTTGTTTTTCCTTTTCTTTTTACTTTTTAGTTTATGAATAGTACTTTAAATATTTTTAAATTAGAAAATAACTTTCTCCTTCAATTATTTTCTCTGGAGATTATGTGTTATATTTTATATATACAACAATAGTCACAACTGTGGGAAACATGTACTATTCTCCATGGCATAGCCACAAAATATTATAGTAACACAGTCTACCTTAGGAACAATTTGAACCAGTCAGTATGTTTTTATATTGTACTTCGACTTTTGTTTGCCAGAAACCATTAGTATAAGAGCGATCCTTTGAACTTGATGACTATTTTACATTTACAGTAAAATTCAGCCTTCATTTTCTAATGTTATCATATATTTAGTGTAAATAATATTTATTTAAAAATTTATTATTTTAATTAATATGTTTTTATTTAAGTGGCATCATACATATTATTTTATAAGACGGTGATAAAGGCTTCAAATAAGGTGTTAAAAATTCATATGTTCAATAGAAAATAGAAAACATACTAACATTTGAAATTAAACTAAGCTTGATTTTTGAGCCTTTTTTCTTTTTTTCTTTAGCACAGTTTTTGATTTAAACAAGTTTTCATATAAAATATGTGGCTCACGCTTTCCCCATCCTTCCAGATCATCTCTACCTTTACAATCATCCAAAGCCCTTTCTTTCTTTATTTCTTAAAACAAACAAAACCAAGAAACACAGACATGTAACCTTCCACTAAAACATTAAATCAGAAACCATAATATACATGTGAAAGACCAATTAGACAAAGCATGTGGAAGACAAAGTGAGACAAAAAGTCTAAAAAAAAGTACCAGTGACTGTTTTGTGTTACCTGAGTACTTCTAAGCGTAACCTACTTTGAAGTGTGGTTAATAGAGCAATGAAGCATCTGTATATAAACTAATTGTTTTTATGTTCAAGCAGATCTCAATGTGCAGGTAGCTTCTTAATTAGGAGCAGGAGCCTGTGTCTACTTCCCCCTCCCATAACTGGGATCCCATTTACCCTGACCCTGTATAGTTCTTATGCATGCTCCTGCAGTCTTTCTGAGTTCATGTGTGCACCAGTCCTGTTGTGTCTGGAAGGCACTGCTTCTTAGTGTCGTCTATCCCCTTTAGCTCTTATCATGTTTCTGTCTTCTCCTCAGCAAAGCCTCCTGAGCCCTGAGGGAAGAGCTTCGATGAAGGCATCCCATTTAGGACTGAGTGCTACAAAGTCTCTCATTCTCTGTACACTGTTCAGTTGTAAGTCTTTGTGTCGGTTCAAAGCTACTAAATAAAGCCTCTTTGATGATAGCTGAGCAAAATACTGATTTATTGATACAGCAGAATATTGTTAAGAGTCATGGTAATGCTGTGTTTCATTTAGAAGTTCTATAGAATTTGATTTTTTTCCCTAAGTCATGGCCTATCCAGCCTCAGGCTTTTGGCCACCCTAGCAGTATCAAGAATAGGTTTTGTTTCCAGGAGTGAGAACAAATGGGATCCAAGATTAGTTGGTTATTCCTACATCATTTATGCCACTATTGCTCCAGCATATCTAACAGGTAGATCACTAATGTTGTAGCTACATTGATGATTTCCTTTACTAAGGAAAGGAGAATGAAAGAGAATTCAATTTATCGCACAAATATTCATAAACTACCAACAATAAAGAAATAACTAAATCATGACATCTATGAAAAATAGTTTATATTCATTACTATCACTGTTATATCCTCATCACCTCTCATCATGATTAGATTCCAATAATTTATTCAGTGCCCAAAAAACTCATAAATCAGTACATAGTATGATAATTGGTGTGAGCTTTAACTGACATTTCCCTTCATAGGATATGTGAGATTTTTCTGTCATTGACTATTAAAGATCCTCTGGTAGCGTCTGTTCATGAGTCTCATTTACATAACATAATGGCCAATCCATTCCAATTTATATCAGTTTTGTACTTACTCATGTGAAGACCAATAGGCTAATAACATATTGATCAAAGATTTATATTTAAAAAAAACAACATAAGTAACAATTGTAACTGTATCAAACAAGAAACTTATGTTAATATTTCCTGATGAAAATATATTGGCAACTTCTGGTTTCTGTAGGCTATGGTTTCTAACTTTGTATGCAATCTACTACCAAGAGAGGTTTCATAAGATCTACTTTTAGATTTATTGATTTTAATATAAAAAGAACAATTCTGTCACTTTTACTGTTGTGGGTAACACTTTCTTCCTGTTTCAACTTCTTACTTCTATATTTTGAATGTGAATGTCCATAAAAATTCTAAGTATTCAAAGCTTGGATCCTGAGGATTCTAGCCAAATAAAAGGAAATTGGGCCATTGGGAAAACAACCTGTAAGGGGACATTAGAACGCTGATAGGTTCCGGTCTTTTCCTCTATTGAAAAAATTTGTTTAGATCTGTACACCATTTTAATCAAAGTACTTTTTAAAATATCTAGTTTCCTGAGTTCTTGTATATTCTGGATTTTAGACCTATAAAAATATATGGTATTGGCAAAAGTCTATTTCCACTTTGGAGGCTGCTGTTTTGTCCTGTTGACAGTGTTCTTTATTTTACAAAAGCTATTCAGTTTTATGAGGTCTCATTTATTAACTGTTGACCTTAGTCAGCACTTAGGTGTTCTGTTTAGAATGTCTTCTGTGCCAATACATTCAAGGCTGTCCCCTACTTTATTGTCTATTAGGTTCAGCATGTCTACTTTAATGTTGAGATCTTTAATTAACTTGTACTTTTATTTTATGCAGGGTGAGAAATATGGACTGATCTTTATTTGTCTACAGGCTAACATACAATTAGAACAACACAATTTGTTGAAGATGCTGTCTTTTTTCTGTTGTTCTTCTGGTTATTTTTTTAAAACTGAAAATCTGGTGTTCCTAGCTATGTGGATTTATTCCTGAGGCCTCCATTCAATTCTTTTGATCAACCTATTTTCATGCCAATATCATGCAGTTTTTATTGCTATTTCTGTAATAGAGCTTGAAATTGGGGATGTGATATGTCTGGATGTTGTTTTATTGTACAGGATTATTTAGCTCTCCTGCTTTTTGTTTGTTTGTTTAGGTTTTTTTTTGTCATTCCATATTAAGTGAAGTATTTTCTGTAAAGAATTTGTGTTGGAATTTTGATGGGCATTGCATCAAATCTGTAGCCTGGTTTCAGTAGGATAGCCATTTTTACCATGTTAATAATACCAGCCAAATTCTTCTCATTCTTTCTTCAAAGACCTCTTGTTTTGTTGTATAAGTCTTTAATTTGCTTTGTTAGAATTATTACAAGATATTTTAGAGTATTTGTGGTCATTATGAGTAGTGTATTTTTTTCTGTTTCTTTCTCAGCTCATATAGAATGTCTACTGAGTTTTTCACATTAATATGAAAAACAAAGAAAAAGTACTCTTCTTTTTTCGTTTCTTTTTGCTTTTTACATTTCTAATTTGTTTTTTGTTTGTTTGTTTGTTTGTTTGCTTAGTGAAAACCTGTAATGAGCAGAGAGTAAGAGACACTGAAGTCACTCAGTGGAACATGTTTTATTTTTAACTTTTTTCACTGAATTTTTCTGGGAATTTCCTACATGAATTCTAAATCTATTTTACTCTTGTTCCTTTCTTCTCCTCTAAAGCTCTTCCTGTATCCCTCTCTGTAACTTTAATTTTTTTCAAATCCTATTCTAGTGATGGTTCTCAAATGGTTTAATCTCCCTTGTAGCTCACAACTCACCAGAGGTAGTGGAAAAGAAGTATACAGGAGAAGTAGACTTGTTTAGAAAAGTTCTTTGGAATAACTCCTGTCTGTGTTGTCTGGAAATCAACAGTTCAGTTCACAGGTGAGCAATGGAAGCTCAATATACTCTCAAACACCTCACCAATACAACATCAGTACAGTCCAGTAGAGTCAGGATAGCAAACACATCAGCAGCAGTGGCAATAATGAGAAGAGAAAGCCAGGTCTTAGCCTTGGCACAAGTCAGCAGGAGTGACCAGCAGGAACACCAAGAGATGTTCTCACATGTGCCTCTCTTAGAGAAGCTAAGCTCAGCAAAGACCTGAGACTCATAAGTGATGCAAAGCTAGCTTTACCGGCAAGCCAATCCCTGGTTCTGTCAATCTGTGAAGTCCTGTTTATAAGCTCCAAACATGATGTGTCCTCCATGTCTCTTGTCTCAGCAAGTGTATCCAATCCACTAAAGTCCTTGGAGTCCTGACAAATGGAGCTCACCTACATGATGTTAGGTGAACCAATACACATGTATTAGCAAAGAATTCTTCATCATGTGTCCTTTCAAGTGTTTGCTTTAGCACAGCATCCTCTTTCCTTTGTCTGCCTCAGGGAAACATCCCTTCATGAGTCTGCTTTAGTCTTATACCTGTGTATACCTCAGGGAAACACTCTTTCACATGTTTGCCCCAGCAAAACACCATCTAACACAAATGACCTTCTAATGAAACCTTAAGTTTCAACTTCACCTCTCCCTCCTAAATTTATGGCTTCTTCCACTTCAATGAAGCGTGTGTATGTGTGTATGTGTGTGTGTGTGTGTGTGTGAAACCAGTCTCTTATTCAGTAAATTAAAAAATCATGTAAAGAAAGAGATTGCCTGTTATCTAAACTAAGGTACACAAATCATTAATGGATGAAACTGGTTGTCAGATTGTCATAGTTTGATTGACTATGTGCACCTTGCTCACATCTTTGTTCCATTTTCATATATTTTTGTTCCATATACTGCTATGAAGTAGAAGAACCCATAAATATATATTATACTGAGTACATTGCTCTAATTATTTTGTGTCCCAAGATGATCACTTGGGTTTGGACAAACTATGTGGTAGTCTATTCTTAGAGAAAAGGGATTCTTTTTCTCTCTGCACTCATTTAAATGTATGAAAGACTGAAGCCTCGAGTTTTCAAACCCTTCTTTCTCTGAAAACTGTCACATGTTGTTGTTAGGCTACATTGATGATTAATATGACATGATTAAGTTAGAAAAGGAAGATTCAAGAAAAACTATAGATCCAAAATCAAGTATTGGAGGCATTTCTTATTTAAAAAAAAAAGTTCTCAATTCAATCAGCAATTGTAAACCAAGGAGGTAGAAATGGGCAAACTCACTATCTCATAGTGTCCTTGGCAGCATTTGAATCTCTATCTATTGTCTACACATGTCCAGAGGATCTATTTTTCTTTTCTACTAAGTGAGTAACATTATACCAAAGTACTAACATCCTCTAGAAGTTTAAAGCTTGATATTCCCACTTCAATTCTGAGCATGTTTATCATTCCCTGTATTATTCCTGTATCACATCCATCTAAAGTAATAAACAAAACCCAAAATCCTACCAAACTATTCCTAAGTCATTCCCAACTTCATGACATTTAACCCAAGTATTTTGTTTTGCAATGTCCTCTATTTCATGAAAAACAAAAAAAACCATTGGCTTTTAACTTAATTACATATGCTAACTATATCACACATCTCAATAGTTGTAAGAAGACAGTTGTCTGAGCCAAGTCCAGCCACCTCAAGGACTTCTCCATCTTGGTGGCATGGTCAAACTAAGTTCATGTTCCCAGGCCCAGGAGTCAACTTCTATCCAGTTTCTCCAGATGCCTCTTGCTTCTCTCTTAACCAGTAAATTACAAAAGCACATAAAGAAAGAAATTGCCTGTTATCGAAACTAAGATAGACAATTCATTAATGTATGAAACTGATTGTCAGATTGTCATAGCTCGATTGACTGTGTACAGCTTACCCACTCCTTTGTTCCATTTTTATTTTGAGTTATGGGGAGATATCCAGTGTGAGGCCTGATAATCAAGACTCTGAATTAAGGACCTTAAAATTTTTACCCCCTTCCTATGACTGGCTGGCCCTGATGCAATTTCTCTTGTTCAACTCCTTGTGTCAAAATATGACTGGACAAGGCTGTAGCCAACCTTGCTCCACTCACTTTATGGTTTCATCATATTAATATGCTGTACAATTTCTCTCCAAGGATATAGTTCAAATCTCAAGCCTTCCCCTCCCTGAGCACTCAAGAGAATAAAGCTAACATTTAAGCCTCTGTATTTGAAGTGAGTTTTCTAGGCTTTTCCTTGAACCCAACGTAGTCACCTAAAGAATGATCTTGCAAAGCCTTTGGGTTTTTTTTTCAATTGTTAAATAAACACAAAAATGCACAAGAAGTTAACTGTAATCCAGTTTTATTGAATTAATTATTATTAATCAATTAATAATTAACTGAGCCTTCAATATTTTAATGTACTAGTACCTAAAATGTTAAATTCCAGAAGTATATTTCAGTGAGTACAATTCATTTTACTTCTTAATGAATATACATTTAATGGTGGTTTGACTAAGAAAATGCCCCATATGCACATGTATTTGAATGTTCAGTCACCAGGGAGTGGAACTGTTTAAAAAGATTAAGAGGCATAGCCTCCTTATAGTAGGTGTGGCCTTTTTGGAAAAATTGTGTTATTGAAGCGGTCTTTGAGGATTACAAAGCACATTCTAGGCCCAATGTCTCTCTTCTTGCCTTGCAGATAAGGATGGACTCCTCCAGTATTATGTCTGCCTGTACTCACCCTATAAAACTGTTAAGATACCCCAATTAAATGTTTTCTTTTATAAGGTTGCCTTCATTATGGTGTCTCTTCACAGCAATAAAACAGTGACTAATACAAATTACATTTGAAAATGTCGATCGTCTAATATGTAAAATTTGTGATTTTTATTAGTGAGAATCACAGATATTACTGATACCCTTTGGTTTAATATTTCTATTCAGAATTAAATTACCATTAAATTTTATTATCTGGACTGTACAACAAATATATAGGTATATAGCAAAACTTATAATAATATATGAAATTAACAAAAGCAAAACAGTGATTTAATTTTGAGCTGCAGGATTCTCAGCAACTTCTCGCTTTGTTCAGAATTTCATATTCTCTTGCTAACTAGCAAAAAAGATACATGGACATTTATGTGTGGAGATAAATTTATTAATGTGTTCATGAAAGTCAATCGACCTTGGGTTCTGAGCACATTTCCTACAGCAAAACAAGCCCTATTGCTTAGAAACAGATAAATTAAATATTATTCTTTGTAGAGCTTTTAATATTTTAAGTCTTGTCTAATATTGTTTTGTAAATTAAAAGCTAAATCCTACAAGGAACATTTCTTTCATACTTACAAACAACATACTGAGGTGTGTAGGAGAAGCTCAGGAGCAGATGGAGAGTAGGGCAGCTGCATTGTTTCCACATTGTTTGGAATATGACTTAGTACACATTGTTTTTGTAATCAAGGTATGTTATTACTTATTACCTTCCTCACTGACCATATATACAGTTTTGTTGGCACTATTTTTCTTAATGACAGGGCAGAGAGTATAATTCTGACGATCTGCAGTTCTTACCTATTATGTGAAAGCATTATTATAATTGACACTCTAATAATTTGTTCTCTCTGTGTAACCTAAAAGGGTCTTTGTAGAAAAATATTACCCCAAATATTTAAATGCGTGTTTTGGAATGCTACAATATATTGTTCCTTTCATTGTCAGTACAGAACTCTCTTAAGTGCAATGGCAGAAATACGAGCATACAGTAGTAGACCTGTTATACAACCTCATTACTTATCTAGTAATTTCTTTTTCAAAATAATAAATAAAAACTTAATAATGGAAAATAGTACCTGGCAATGAAGTAGGGTGCATAAGAGTGTACTCACTGGAGCAAACTCAAGAGGGAGCCTGTACCAAGAAAAGTACCACTTTATCTTTAAGTAGAGGTTCCCATTTGTTTTCTTGAAGTGAGCACTCACTTGACTGTTAAGGGAAAACTGAAGGGTGATTCTGCTATAGATTCCCATGAGAACAAGCTGCCCATGGTATGATGGTATGATCATTTTACTTACTTCAATTTTCCTTTTTAAGTGTAGAAGAGACTGCTCAAAAGAACTTGCCTTTTATTATCTCAAAGTCAATATGCTTATTTTCTCCAAATTAACACGTTAAACAAATCAGAATTATAGCAGTTTTTCTTTCTCCTACTAGCTATTGAGCTGTGGAGACAGTGTGCATGCTTTTCTTTCACATAGTTCTACATTTCTATAACACATAGGCTGCAATTGCCTGAGACTTTGGTATTGACTACTTAAGACTTCCCTCCTTATATAGAAACAGTAGATTTACACAATTACAATTCAGGGTAAATAACATTGTAACTTGTCACAACTGGAGAATTAATGTTCAACACATAAATTCCAATGAACCCAACTTTCAGTTTTACTGGAACAATAAATTTAGGGAAACGATGTAGCTTGATTCATATTTCATTTTCCATTAATTACCAACAGAACCATAAAACCTCTCCTCTCAGTGCTGAAAGGTGTGTGTGTGTGTGTGTGTGTGTGTGTGTTATGTTTTCTCCTGAGCTATACATTTTTCTGGCTCTGAGAATGTAGTGATTCAGTAATGCTTTAAGTAAGCCGCTTGTCTGTGACCCTGGAGTGTTTCATTTTAATTCAGAGTATCAACTTTAATGCCTTAAACTACAAAGTACTTTTTAATTTTGGGGTTATGACTCAATGTTATCTTGTTAACTGATTTTTGTCAACATTTTATAGTGTTTCCTCTAACTGTTTATGAGAAAACAGTAAATTAAGGTGATTACTAAGTCAAATCCTGCTTGTTAGGGGAAAACAATGTGCTGATGCTAATGTAGAGAACATAGAGAATGGTTCTTGCCCTGGAATTTTTTTTTTTGATTCTGTTTTAAGAAATTATTTTCCTCAAGTTTTTGAAATCTATAATGTATTAAACTTTATGTGGACAATTTTATTCTTTGTACTCATACTTCATGAGAGCTTTCTTTTATAGATACTGCATTTGATAAAGTTTGGCCCAAATAAAATTATTTCTGCTAAAATTACTTTAGAGTTTTTCTTTATTTTTAAGTTTCATGCATGTATACAAAGAAGTACTAACTTAATCAATAAGCCAAGAGAAGGAAATGAAAGGGATTTAAAAAGAAAAGAAAAATCAAACTATCACTATTTGCAGATAACACAATACTATACATTGGAGATTCTAAAAATTTTACCAGAAAACATCTAGAAACGATAAAGAAGTTCAGCTGTCTGGCAAAAGTAAAATTCAGTGGGTTTTGCATATACTATTGACAAACTACAGGAAATGAAATTATGGATATACTCTTATTCAAAGTAGCCTAGTGGAAAACTAAAATATCTAAAAATAAACCTAAAGAAGGAAACCAAAAACTTCTGCAGTCAAAATTTGAAGCCTCTGAAGTAAGAAAAAGACAATATGAAGTGGAATTACATCTCACACCCATATGTTGGTAGAATTAATATTGCAAGAAATAATCATTTTGTGAAAACTTAGTTAGAAATTCAATGCAACTCAAGAAACTCAACCAAGATCTTCTTCCAAAAAAAAACCAGAGAAACAATTTTAAAATTTATATGGAACTGCAAAACATACTGGATAGCCAAAACAATCCAAAGGAAAAAAAAAACAATAATTGAAAAATTACTCCTAAGTTAGTGTTGGTAGAATTGCAAGCTGGGGCAGCCATAGTGAAAAACTAGTGTGGAGAATTCTAACTAAAAAACCTACTTTTTGCCATATACCCAATATCTTGGTATACTACTCCACAGATCCTTGTCCAACCATCCACAGTGCCACTCTAATCATAACAGCTAGAAAACAAAAACAACTGAAATGTTCTTCAACTGAATAGTGGATAAAGAAAGTGTGATAGAAATACACACAGGACATACCTTTCTTTCCTGTTGCTTTGACTATGTCCTTGATTATTTGAGAAATTAAATAATTTAATATTTAAAAATAAATAGTACATTTAAGTAGAATAACATCATGTTGTAAAACAATATGGGATAAACAAGGTAAAACAGTTTAGAAATAAGCTTTTAGATGTAATAATTTAAGCATACTTCATTGGAGAAAAAGAGTGATGGATTAGAAATCATTAAAATTAAAATATTTTTTGGGAGACTACAGTTAAAAATAGGAACATGGGAATAGATGAATTTTACAGTACTTAAGAGAACTTAATTACTCTTATAGAGGTTCTGGGTTTGGTCCCCAGGACAAACATAGGGTAGCTCACAACCACCTGTTAACTCTTGTTCCAGGGTATCTAGGAGTCCGCTATGGGCATTTTGTGCATGCGAATCACATACAGATAAACACAGACACACACACACACACACACACATACACACAAATAAATAAAATTAAATTTTTACTAAGAGGAGAGTATAAGACATACATATGGACACATTATTTACCAAACACATGTCTGATAAGAAAAAAGGCTTCTGTCTAGTGGATAAAACAAATACTTGAAACACAATAATAAAACAAAAATCCTGGAAAGATGATCAGACTAAACAGCTCAACAGAGAAAGATACAAGGTTGTCAAACAAGTATATAAAATAGATGCTTAAAATTATGTCATTTTAATTAAAGTTTGGCAAAATCCAAAATAAAAATATCAAATGAGAAGGGTTTGAGGTAAGAAAATATCCTCACAGCTGAAAAAGTAATAAGGCACAAAAGGTAATTTATATAAACCACAATCTTGCCATATGACACAAGAGTTTGAGTTTTAGCAGATGAGTTGTATATATGTGTCAACTCTTAAACTTACCCATGGATGTTTATGATAGCTTTTATATATTTTCCAGTAACTATAATCCACTAAGAGATGCCTTAGTGAAACAAATCATAAACCAAAACAAAATGTCAACTTCTGAACAGCCATGTCATGTGATTCCATTCAACAATTTAAAAAGAAATGAGATAGCAAAACGAGTAATAAATATTGTTATAGCTTAAAAGAACAATTTTAGACAAGAGATGTCGATCTACAGCATGCCTACATAGGATTCCAAATACATCACATCCTTAAAATAAAAAAGCTGTAAAGGCAGGGAAAACCAGAGTTCAATGGTCTCTATGGCTATAAAGGAGAGAACTTAATAGTCAAAGTGTGGTGGTGGTAGTTAAGGGGCATTGAAGACATTGTAACATATTGTAAGCTGTTGTAAGGGAAGATATGGTACTGCACATTTAGAGACTTGGAGAGCTGTTTGATAAAATGAGAAAACACTGTTGAAATCCATTGATGATTAATCAATAATGCACAAGTAGGTACCAGTTCTAACAAATATATCAATCAGGAGAGGCAGGAGAAGGGAGCAGATGGGAGCTCTCTGAAGTTCCATTCATTTCTATCCATCTAAAATACTACTAAAAGCTTACTCACTTTAAGCAAACTAAATTGTTAGTATCTTTCGCAATTGACAACATTTATATGACTTTCATATTAATTAACTCAAAGCACAAAGGATTTGTTCTTTAACTTGGTGAGGAAAAGGATAGCAGAGATAATTAGGTTCATTTAACACAGTACAGTAGATACATTACTTGAAAAACAATAGTTAAACCGAAGAAATGGTTAGATGCCTGATGGTTAAATCTATTTGAGTGAAGTAGTACTAATGCATAGAATGTATGTTATGTGGGAAGTTTCTAGAGACATGTCATTGTATTTGCATACTAGAAATATTCTTATTCATCAGAGTCCTATGTCTGTCTTATCTGGTTTTTGACAATACCAATCTCTAGATTTTTTTCACCAGAATTCTACTTGTTATGAAAACAATAACTTTGTTGCCATTTTGTACCTATAATTTAAGCGCAGCACCTCCTTGGTCATTGACTTTTCACTTATGGATTTACATAAATTTTTTCAGTACAAAAATTTTCAAGACTCAGTCTGGAATTTTAAGTCTTCTATTCTCTATTCTTGGAATTCAATTCACATTTCTGGTAAATGGAATAAATTTTTATAGTATATTAAATTGGGTATTTCTAAATAATGCTATTTTTCTTTAAATATTATACCTATTCATTACTTTGAAAAACAAACTTAATTATGTTTATATTTGATCTATATTTATGCTTTTATCTTTCTTAAATACCAGAAACAACCATTTTTTAATGACAATTATTTGTAGAAGAAATATTTCCAAATTTATGTAAATACTGTATTGTGAGTTTCCTAGAAATATAAGGGTTTCTTTATCTATTCTTTTAAAATTAATAAACTATGCTTTTTGTACACATAAATTATAATTTTAAGGAATGTATATTTTTATCCCTATCTATTCTGAAATTCAAAAAAATCTGAGTATTTCTATTTTTGTGGAAATACAATTATTCACTGCTTGGTAGCAATCTGTCTTCCTTTTTAGTAGGACATAATTAGAGACATTCAACAAAAGCCTTCCTGGTTAATTATAGTAAAACAATACTTATTTGATCAGTCATAACAGAGAATTCACAGAACTAAGATTGACTTTTTGGAGCAAATAATTGTAAAAGCTTTTTGAATAACTAACCTTCCAAATTATACAGAGATGGTAGGTGGTAATATTTTTCCCATAACCAGAAAAACAGAATATTTTGGGAGTATTAATAACTGTCATCTAAATTAATCAGTATTTTCACTAATACAATAATGTTAATTCTAATTTTTGCTCTTCTAACACTTTTCGAAAAATTTTAGGACATAAAAATGATTTTTATATGTAATATTTTTTTTAAAATGATGTCACTAGACTATCATCAAGTTACTGTTAGATATCCTTTTATTTGGAAGCCACCCCCTTCCTTATTCTTTCTAGATCCCGGATACACCAACACTCCTTTATTTTTTGTTTTATAACCATTATTCTCCACCTGCTAAGACACAAGAAAGAGATTACTATCATATTACATCACATGATTTAGTGATACACTGTCTACTTTTCCTACTTAAAAACTCCTAGAATTACATCAAGCATCCTCTACCTGTGTAACCATTTAGAGCATATGCTTTCTCATATTCATCATATGACATGATGAGAGAGGCCTTCTCTTTCTTCCCATGTGAATTGCATGTTTACAGGCTCTGCATTTGTAGTCATCTCTGAATACTGCTTGTGATAGTAGGCCTCTTGACATCTAGCATTATTGAGATCCGATAAAATCCAGTCTTGGTATTTAAATGTAAACTTCCAGTAAAACAAATTTAAAATGCCAATATGGAGATTCTAATAGTCTTATTGTGTGGCAAAAGTGATAATTTTTTAGTTGTTGAGTATGTGTGTGTGTGTGTGTGTGTGTGTGTGTATTTTTGGCTTTCAAGATTAATGTACGTTAGATCTATTGCCCCATACATCTGCATTGTCAGTCATGGGTATTTCATTCTTGGCAATTATGTTCTCATATTTTGAGTGCTTTCACATATGTCTACAGTACCTGATGGATATGCAAACCCTGTCCAACTTGGCAGAATTTCAGTTAACTTTCTGCTCTTCTATACAAAATCAATTTTGGTACCTACCAGTAGATTGAAACAGATTTTATTATCTTGCCCAAAATCTAGTGCTCACCAAAGTTTTAACTTCTTAACTTTTTGATAAGTGCCTAAAAGTTAATTTTTTTCCTAAAGTTTTTCCTTCTCAATTTCAGAATGTTACATCTAACTTCCTTTATCTCTGCATGAACTCTGGGCTGCCTAGAGGCTGGCCCCTTTCCCTGGAATTTTAGAGATAATCACTACATTAGGTTGTCCACTGAACAGAACTCCTCCTGAACAGGCTGCTGTTCTTTGGACTAATAAGAGAACACCGAGAAATTCCTGTCAGGAAGATAAATGGTAACTCAGACTACAGAAAACAACGTGCAAACCTAGAGAAGTGTCCATATATTTTCCAGCACACTGGAACACCTGTGGTTAGCTTATCTAAAATTAAATTAAATTAATTAATTAATTCATTCATTCATTTTATTAGTTATGTCTTTAAAGTTGCTGGATCTTGAGGACTACAAACCCTCTTAAAACTATAGCTCTCAATTCTGTAGCCTCCAGTAAAAACACCACTAAGAAACCTCTCATATTTCTTACAAACTTCCTTGTGTTACTCCGGAGCCTAATAATTGAGTTATACATCAATGAGTTCTTGTCCTACACATAGAACAGAAAAAATAAGTGTTTTGATTACCCGATAAGGATCATATGCTTCTTACTTGTTACTGTCTGTATAAATCTTTTAGCTTCTTCCTTTGAGATACGTATTATTTGACAATATTCCTATAACTAAAGCCTGAATAAAAGTATCCCCTTAACTATGTGCTTTACTTTATCCTTCACATTGTAGGCACTTCATAATAGTCTTTCTCCAATAGAGTAATTATTATAGTCATAGTCATAAACATGATAATGATGATGGCTATTCTCTGTCCCATAGCAAAATTATTCTAGATGCTAGATGAAGTTAACTTGAGATCCTAAATAAAGCATGTCTTCATTACCTTTCTATTGCTGCAAAGAGACACCATGAGCAAGGCAATTTGTGGAGAAAAGCGTTCATCATAACAGTGTCAGTGGGTTAGTCCATGACCATCATGGTAGAGAACACGGCATTAGGCAGACAGATGTGGTGCTGAAGCAGTAACTAAGAGCTTATATTTGGTCTACAAGAATGCCTGCCCCAAGTGTCACACCATCTTTAACAAAGCTACAATTCTTAATCCTTCCAGAAATTGCAGCCACCTGAGAACCAAATGCATAAGCCCATCGGATTCATTCTCCTTCAAGCCACCACAGTGAGTTTACTGAAACATTGATGAGGGACAGGAATAGGAAGAAGGGCTTGAGTACAGATTGTCACAGAAACTGTCAAGATCCAGTGATAAGGCTGGATAAGCAGTTTCCTATCTGTCATATACCTAATCCATAATATATACTCCACATTACTGTCCATTATTAAAAACATTTGTTCTCACCCTAGTACTCTTGTACTGTATCCCATTGGCTTAAGGAGACAAACTTTAAACTCAAGACTACACAAGAGATGACATCATAAGTTTATCTGGATCTATGCTCATTCTAAGGAATGGATGACTGGAGAGAAGCAAAAAGTAGAATTTCATTCTCTGCACCAGTGTTTGCACTAATTAACACAGAGGGATATGGTAGCTCTCTAGACAGCCCTTATCTAAACTTCTGAGTCCAAGAGAAGTTTGATTTTTTGCCTTGACATTGCAAGAGTATTTAAAATAAAAAGGAATGCTTCAGAGATGAGCAGTTGACTCTGAGACTCTCTCATTCTCATGGTAGCAAGGAAGGCTATAAGCATGACAATCCCTAACATCTATAAGTATGTATATCTTCTATTCTGAGTAAGCTGTACATAGGAAATATTTAATTATCCTATCTATGAAATTTAATTAGCAGATCAAACTAGTAGAAAAAATCTTGAGCAAGTTTTAAGGAACTAAATGTCACAGACCTTGGAAGCTACATACTCAAACATTAAATGTATGCTGTCTGGTTCTGTGGTCTGAGCTCATATAATGATGTCAGTAAGTAACTTTGTGTTTTAAATGTTTCATCTCAAACATTCCTGAATGTGTCTCTACTTTCTGAATATTTGCTGCTATTTTCATTCTTGAGGTAATGAAATACCTTTATTTTCATCACCTTTATTTATTTGTTTTGTGCGGATGGGAGTGTGTGTGTAAGCGTGTGTATATGTCAGTGTGTATGTGTATATATGTATGTTTGAGATTGTGCATATGTGCATATGAATGTGTATGAGTTTGTGTGTTCTGTGTGTGTGTTTGTGTATGTGTGTCTGTATGTGTGTGTGTGCACATACATTCACAAGTATTCATGTGAAGATCAGGGAACCATCTGAGGGAGTTGTCTTCTTTCCTACCTAGGTGGGCAGCAAAGATTGAACTTACGTTATCAGGTTAGCTAGAAAAGACATTAGCTACTGAGCCAACTTTCTGGCTCTAAAATCATTATATATGATCTATTAATTGTGATTGTCTTCAGGTAAATAAAAGGATATATCTCTATGAAACATCATCTCTCATAAAATCTATTTTCAGCTTCTATTTCCATCAATGTTTGTTCTTTAGAGTCAATGTCACGTATAGCTTCTGCAGGTCTGCTTCTGACACCCAAATGGTCATAATATATTTCATTAATATTTTATACATTTTTGCCAATCATGTTACTATACAGAAAAAACTTGACTACCTTTCTAAATATCTGCCTTAATCTGACTCTTCTGTACTACCCTGAAAACTGTTCAACTATTCTGAGCACTGCCTCTGTTCTCTGCCAACTAAGAATAAAGATAGAATCAATTGCAAATTAAGCAATAAGGGATGATACTAATGAGGGTACTTAGCAGAATATTGGGAACCCAAATCATGTGATCATGGAGTTATATTGTTAGCCTTACTTTCACCATGCAGTTATTGAGGTTACCAGGGAGATAATTTTCCACCTTCTGCTCCATTTTTAAGATAACTTGATTTTACTATATTTTTATGAGCAACAAGACATTTTCTGTTAACGTGAGTGACAGAAAAATCGATTTCTTTAAAATTACCATTTAAACACTCTATAGTAACTGTATTTTTTCAGTATGCTCACATAACCCTATGAAGTGTCCTGATGTTGCTTACTCGAAACTAGTGTCTTTCAAGCCATTTTCCCTAAAATTTTGATGATATAAATGTACATAGTGGTTAATACATATGATACTACAATTATTTGTTCATATACATGAATGAGTTTTGAGCATATCATGCATATATACAAAACACAGTTATTATAGGCATAGTGATCTTTGTTCACTGTACTTCACCATTTTATTATCAGAGACAAGTAACATATATGAAACATTTTTAAGCTACTACAAATAAATTTGATGTACTTGTGGTAATTTGAATGAGAATGATCTCCTTAGGTTCATTTATTTCCCAATTGGTGGAGTGTTTAGAAACAATTAAGATGTGGAGTCTTGTTGGAGAAGGGGTATATTAGGAGGAGGTTAGATTGTAAAATTTAAAAGCTTGACCTAGTCTCTCTCTGCATCTCTCTCCATCTCTCTCTGTCTCTGTCTCTCTCTCTCTCTCTCTCTGTCTCTCTCTCTGTCTCTCTCTCTCTCTCTGTCTCTCTCTGTCTCTCTCTCAGTGTGTGTATGTGTGTGTGTGTGTGTGTGTGTGTGTGTGTTTCCAACTTGTCAATCTCTCAGCTATTGCTCCAGTGCCATGCTTGTTTGCTACCTGCCACTCCACAGCACAATTGTCATGAACTCCCTTCTGAAACTGTAAGCAAGCCCTCAGTTAAGTGTTTTCCTTGATCATGTTGTCTCTTCTACAGGAATAGAAAATTAATAAAGACAGTATGAACACTTAAATGATTATTTTTCATATAAAAATGAGAGCTGGGAATGGTCTCCCACTGGGCTTCTTTACCTAGTTGTCCGAGATAGAAAATATTTCAGACACAGCATCAATTTTATCAATATGAAGCAATCCACAAAGTTAGTTTTAGAAGCTGGAGTCCATAAAACATAACACATTTACAGTTTGTCCTTACTCGACTCCACCAGTGTAACTGCATTTTATTGCCTGATGTCTTATTTCTAAAAGCACCCTTTGTTGAATTTCTGCCTTTTTATATTTAGTCAATATTTACTGTATGAGAGCATCTGTCTCTGTCCAGCATGTCTCTGGATCTGGGAGAGCCAAATTCCCTCATGTCCCAGTGAATCATGTATTTTATTAGTTTGGTAATCGGTGCTGTTTTATGAATGATAACTAAGGACATTTTTATAGCTCAGCCTGAGTGCACTATCATTAGATTATTTTACTTTCGTTTTCCCTGAAGTTGGTCATTTCTCTTATTCTAATACTCTGGGTGCCTGCTGTTAAATCGTGCTTCTCCTGACTCTAACAGAACTTTGTATATTTGGTCATAGAAGCAACACGTTGAAGTATCTCTTCAGAAACCATTTTTCCAGGCACTCAAGTTTGGGAAGTTAATATTCTGAAATTGCTATCAGAAACTTGATTCATTGTTAAGTTTTACTTCATAGTGCCCTGATGTTTTAATTCCTAAACTTAATGATTTCCCGTGTCTTGGTTTTTGTCTTTATTTAAATATTCTAGAAACTATGAGAATAAAATTTTACATTCAAGGAATTTTGGATATTTGAATGGATGAAAATATATTTGGTTTATCTCTACACTTGATTGGAAGTTGAAGTTGGCATAGAAATTCAGGACCAAGGACAAGATATAAACTATTTGTAAGTAACTATAGCAATTAAATAGTAGGGGCTAAATGGAACTTATAACAATAGCAAGAACAAAAATAGAAGAGGTTATGAGATTTTTACTGCTCTGTGAATTAAGAAATATAACTAAAAAATGAGTAACTTCGAAATGGCTCAGACTTTTTTGATGAAGGTGCGGTTGGTAGGTTGCTAGTGCTGGCCAGCAGTCACTGGGCAAGTAACACCTATCATGGTAGAAGGCATACATTGAAGGTGATGACAGACTGCTGAGGTGAGAAGGTAGTGAATCATACAAGGAACAAGGCCATTCTTGAAGTTACAAGTGACACGCGTTAGAACCCACACTGCATTTTGGACAAATCGATCACCCCTTTCTATGATGAGAGGACCAGAAAATGTTACAGCCAGCCGAGACTGTAATCCTGCAGAAGAACTGGATTCTGGGTATATAGGCCTTGAGATTTCAGACTTCATCATATACAAATTTATTACCCTGCCACACCACAAACCATACACATATTTATCAAACCGTGCACTAAATATAACAGCCTCTCTCTCTCTCTCTCTCTCTCTCTCTCTCTCTCTCTCTCTCTCTCTCTCTCTGCTTCTGACCTTTATCTCTGTCTCTCTTTCTCACGCACACATACACATATGCACACACACAAATGTACACACACACACACACACACACACATATCAATAACCTCATAGCATATCCCTCAGAAATCCTGTCACAAGACAGAAATGTCAAGCTTGGACAAGGAAATAGCAAGGAAAGTAAAATGTCTCCTTTTACTTTCCTTCTGATGTCCACTTTTAAAAACAAAAAAAAATTGCAGATATAATGTCATTATTTATCAAAGTGAATATATTGAAAGGAGTCTTTGCAACCCATCGGCAATAAATTGTCTTCCACAGCTGGATGTAGAACATGATTTTAATATATTCAGAGCTTTAGAGATATTTATCTGCTGTTCTCTAGATACTGATCTTCATGATGAAATTTTGAGGACATTCTGATTTTGGATTCTCTACCCACATCTAAGATATTTTGGGCTTTTGCCAAAAAATCTGTTCTGGGGAATAGGTCTTTCACCACCTCTTAGTGATTTGTTTGCATTGTGTGTCAGAACTCACTGGCATTTACAGTCTAAAAAGTCATTTCTTTAATTTCTTGAGATTTCTACTTTAATGTATTTTATATTGTTTTAATTCAAGACTGCCAGCTTTTTTTTTCTGGAATTTCTATAATGTGTTATATTGTTTTATGACTTATTTTCATAAACATACTCATCTTGTCCAAATAAAAGCTTCCCAGAATTATTGGTATTCATTTATTGTGCATCCCAAAGTACCTTGGTTTCTGAAAACAGCATTATTAACACATTAGCTCATGCAGTAATTGTTGAGCACTTCTTAATGAAAATTGACTCATGTTTTTACTTCTTTTATTTTTTAATGGTATAAATCTTTTTTTACTTTCCACCCTTTCCATGATACCTCATTCCTGGTACTAGGAGACACTGGCTCCCATTATTTTATGTTCATAAATCATTATTTTAGCTCATTTTCTCCCTTTCATACTGATTGTCTCTATTTAAATGTTTTCTTTTCACAACTTCTATTATTTTCTACCACAGCTGACATCTCCTTTAAAAGCAGTAGTCATCAATGATAAACTGGCTTATGTCCTGGCTTCAGAACGAATGCCATGGAAAACCACCCTCTCAAATATGTTCTCTCAAAGTAAATACCCTGAATTGGCTATGACATAAGTCTTCAACCCCATCAGAAATCCAGAACGACTGAATTAACTGAAGATATGGGAAGCACAAAGCATAACTTCCAAAACTTAGTCAATTTATAGAAATCACTGAACACCTGAACAGTCCTTAAACTTCAAAACATTGGAACATCTGATCTTCAGCCTTCTGGCCCAGGATCATCTGACAGACCTAGTGATGCAGAATTTTTAAGTGCTGATCACTCTGTCTTGGCAGATATAATCAGTCAACTACTCCACAAGTGTGTCCTTTTTCTAGACAGTAATTTGTCTGTAGATGAAAAGTGTCAATTCTTACTTAGTGGCTGTCTCACCACAACTGGAGTAACTCCAGAGATGTTCAATTTCTTCTTAGAATCCAAGACAGGGAAGCTGTCAGGAGCAGACACGTCGTTAATCAAATGAACATTAATATAGGAATATTGGTAACTTCAATTCTGTGGACTTCTGATGTTTTTGAGAACCAATTATCTATGTAAAGTAATCTAGACTGTAGTACATTAACTCCTCTCAGCTATTTTTAATTAAAATCTAGAAAACACCCTAACAGTAAACTCAGAGCCATGAATTTGCTATAGGTCCTTAGCTCTCAGGCTAATCATCTAAGATCAGTTAAAAAAAGCTTTAAAGAAGAACTGGGTCTAAGCCTTGTACCCACCAAATTTGACTTAGTAGAAGAAAATATACCAATGAAACCATTCAATTTAAAATCAAAATATATTTTGTACCATTTAAGAAATTATAACTTCAGCTTGAATAACAATTATATAGATTTCTACCAATAGGTTATGGCTATATAATCAATTCTAGCTATTCCTCTCTGTTCCAATAAAACCACTACATTTTGCTAGAAGGACAGCCTAATATTAACCACCTCAGTCCCCAAGACTAGGGAATTGGAGCACCAAAACTTCATTAATTTCTTCAAGCTGATTAAGGGCATTGAGATATTAGAAGAGGGGTGAGGGGAAGGGTAAATTGATAAGCCTCTGACATCTGTGTCTTCACTGCATTCAGCTGAAATTCCAGGACACTAGAGATTCAAGCAGGTCTGCTCAGCTTACTTGATGAGTACATACACCAAGGCTGTGTATTCTGCAATATATAATTCTCAAAACAAGTTTTAGTATCAAGATAATTTTTTGTTTGAATTCTGGAATCTAGTCTTCTGGCGGCCTGCCTCTGTTATGTCTAATTCATATAATTCTGGGAGGCAGAAATACCTTAATCATCTCTTCTGAAAACACACAGACAAAATCTTTTTTCCAAAGCAGCATATTCTTGAGCCAGTAACCAGAAAAACCTTTATCTTGAACTCTTTCCCAGAGGAAAAATGTAACCACAAAACTGAAAATCACACCCATCTTGAAAATAAAATCAATTTAATAACTAAAATATGGCATGTGCCTATTCTTAGGCCTTTCCTATTTTCCCAAGCAGGAAATGAACCCAGAATTCCCATGAGGCCCACGTTAGACAGAACTTAAGTCTCCTGTGAGGCAATATAACTTTATATCATCTGAATATGTCTGATTTACACTATCTTTCTGTTCAGCCCTCTGCCTAGAACAGTTTTTTTTATTTATACCATCTATCTCTTTGGCTCTGTACTCCAGAGCAGCCTTCATTTATACACTGAACTCTCTACTCTAGAGTCAGTGACAATTTTCCCTATCTAAGTTCCAAACCATGGGCGAAAATCCCCATGTGATTCAGACAAATCTGTTTATAAATCTTTCCTAAATCAAATAATCCCTATATAGTAACTTTATACTTAAATCAGTAACTGCTCCACACTGGAGGCTTATTTATTTAGCTCTCTTCACTCAGTGAAGCTAATAATGTATACCTGTTTAGGCACAGATCCACAGACAAATCTTCTCTACCTGTCTATGTTCCAAACCACAGGCGAGATTCCCCACATGAATCAGACAAATCTGTTTATATATCTATCTTAAAAACAAATAATCTCAATTTTAATTCACATTTCAAATCTCTGTATTATAGAAGAAAGCTACTTTCTTCTTTTCTTAACAAAAAGCAACTTGTGTTTCCTCATAGCAGGAGTCACATAACTTATCTCAGCACTTACTCACTCACTTTCTTAAAAAAAAGAAAAACAAAAAACAAAAAAACAAAAAAAACTTTTACTTTTTAAGGTGAAATAGACTTAAATTTCTATTGAATTCATGCCAGACATTGGTCGCCACTTGTTGAGGGAGATATTTTAATTTGGTGGCACTCAATCTGACTCAATCTGGCTTCCTCTTAATCACCTGCCATCTTCCCTACTAGCCTAGGCCTAAGACTACTCCACTGCTTGGCTCACGACACCTACTCAGGCCACCAGCTCAGGAGGCCAGAAACACTGGTCCTGCCATCCACAAGATGCCAGCATGAGAGAAGGCTCTGCCAATCTTCCACGCAGTCTCCACAAGGCTGTGCTGAGCCCAGACCATCTTGCCATCCATGCAGGCTCGGTACAAATGAGAGTCTAATGCTTAGATTATTCAAAGGCTTTATATGTTTGGTAATGCTCAATAACATGATGCCCACACAAATTAGAGGTGAAACCCAATACCCAACCTAGGTATATCAATTACCTTTGACTGCTAGACACACACATATATCCGCTGCCATGTCCCTCTCTCTGGTCCTCTCTCTTAGCTCCTCCTCTTCCTTCTCCTCTTCTTCTCCTTACTCACCCTACCTTAGCTCCTCCCAATTTGAGGGGAAAATATGCTGCTACAATAAACTTCCTAAACTAAGAGCTAGAACACTCACTGTGGTGGTATTGGAGCTAATTAATATCTTCCATGGGCAAAGAAAGCAATGCCTTTATGACTAAGAATGAGCGCATAGACTTTTTTTTTTTTTTACTGCATTGCTCAGATTTAAACTACATTTAAATGTTGGCATGCATTCTACTTAACCTAAATTGTCTGTATAACATTTTTTCTCTGTATCTTTTTAGTTTTAGGTGCTGACATTTAGAGACAGGCCAGATATGATGAGAAGTCCCCTGCTTTTACAGTTCCTTCTATGTGTTGCTTACTCATCTATTGCTGTAAAGAAATGTATGACCAAAGGAACTTATCTGATAAAGTATTTAAAATCAGGGTAATGCTTATAGTTTCAGAGGTATCTTAGTCAGGATTTGTATTCCTGCACAAAAATATAGCATGACCAAGAAGCAAGTTGGGGAGAAAGGGGTTTTATTCAGCTTACACTTATACATTGCTGTTGATCACCAAAGGAAGTCAGGACAGGAACTCGCATAGGGAAAGAACTTGGAGGCTATGAAGTCATGCTCCATACTGTATTGCTTCCCCTGGCTTGCTCAGCTTGCTTTCTTACAGAACCCAGGACTACCAGCCCAGAGATGGCATCACCTGCAAAGGGCACTCTGATCCTTGATCACTAACTGAGAAAATGCCTTACATCTGGATCTCCTGGAGGCATTACCTCAAGGGAAGCTCCTTTCTCTGTGATAACTGCAGCTTGGGTCAATTTATCAAAACAAAACAAACATACAATCAAACATAACAAAACAAAAAACCCAGCTAGTATATAGGGTGAGTCCATAACCATCCATGGTGGACAGCATGGCAGGAGGCAGGCAGGCATGGTACTGGAGCAGTAGCTTACAGCTTACGTCTTACCCACAGATAGTTGGCAGAAAAAGAACAAAATGAGCATGAGGTGGGCTTTTGAAACCTCAGAGGAATCCCTAGTGAAATACTTTCTCCTAAAACATCATAAGTAAGTTCTAATCCTTTCTTAACACTCTAACTACTAAGAACCAAAGGTTCAAATATATGAGTCTGTGAGGGCTACTCTTCTTAAAACCACCACACTCTCACTTTTAGTACATTGAAACATTTCTTTTCCTTTAAAAAAAGGAAGTGTCTAAAGGGTCTGCATGACAACTAGGGGATGCCCAAGGGTGTGTGGGAACACCCTCTCAGAGGCAACAGGGAGTAGGTATAGGGTGAAAACTCAGAACAGAGACAAGGAGGGTCGCAACATTTGGGATGTAAATAAATAAAATAGTTTTAAAACATGAAGTGTAATGGAAGATATGAGCTGCTTGCTTCAATCAACAACATCATCTTCTTGTCTGTGAAGTTATGATAAGAGAGAGGTTCTATGCCACAATTCCTGTTAAGTTCTGAGAATAAAAATATCAAATATTTGTTCCTATATTTAAAGAAACACCTGATTAATTAAATGCAGAAATAATCCATACTGATAAATGTTATGCTGTACTGTAACTAACAAAAGAAGGATGACCAGTGTCAACTCTTAGTAGTTTTTGTGTGCATCTCTTACTTTTTTGGTCGTTAGTGTATATTCTTCAGTATTAACATCTGTCTAAATGTTTCATAAGGATGTGAAGTAACAGAAACCATTACCTAAATAAATGATATCTTTGTCTGCTCTCTTGTTCAATATTTACCAGCTTGAGTTATAAATGCCAGAATTCCTTGCATATCATACTGACACCCTTGAGATAGATGTGGCTTATAGAGGTAGATATCTAGGACATATTTAGAGGGAAGGTTAACAACTTACGTGTCTAACTAGCACACTCAGCTCAGATGACTGACACTTGGCTAAAACCTTGTCCCAGTTTTAGTCACCTCAGCTGAGGGTCCTTCCTTTAATGTTTCTATTCCAAGCAAATGTTCAGGTTGATATAAGGGTGCAAACTCTAACATAATAATGAGGTAAATAAAATATTCCAAAGAAATGGAAAGCTGACGTGACAATTTATAAAGAATAAATCATGACGCAATTTGTTTCTGCGATAATTTTCTGTGAACATGTTTTATGGCACACAGTAGAAACAAATTCTATACAAAGCAAGCTACACTTTAAGAAAGATATGTAAACACACAATAGCACCAGATCTGAGAGAATAACTAAAATTATAAAAACTAAGACACTTACATGGTCCAAAAAATAATACAGATTACTGTCAGTGTTATGCACTTAGCATTTCAGTAAACCTAAAATTTTTATTCTCATTTTCCACTGTTTCTGAACTCCAGTTCTAGAAGCAACAACACTTATTCTAGCTTGGAAATGTTTTATTGGCCAGGGACCCAGTGGAAAGAGGCCATTTTTGCTGAGTGTTTTTAATGTGGTTAAAATAAATACAATATAGGTTGTAGACATAGGAAAAGAACTATTTTCTGTGTAAGATGTATATCTTTTTTATGATAATTACAATTGAATTTTCCAGTTTGTGTAGCAAGGCATAATGACCTAGGAAGTATTGCTGAAGTCCTCATATAATCCAATATGATTCCTTATTTAAAATATGAATCAATATGACTATCACTGAAAGAAAGAAAAAAATCACAAAAGGGCCAGGAGCTGAATCTTATGCAGAACTGGGAAATTATTATGTGCCAGATTAAAGGAATATAAAAGGACAATTTAAAAATGTCTGTGGATAGGTTTGGGACTAGCTCAACAATGAAATACCTACAAGAAAAGGTATTTCTATCATAGGTTTCCTGTCATAGAACAGAAGAAAACATGGGCCAATAATGTCCTGTTAGTGAGGATGACCACTCAAAGCCTTCCCTGTTTTTCAAGCACAGGTTCAATGCATAAGAGAAAAGGGGACCCTGAAAATTTGGGCAAGTTTCATTTAAATTGGAAGATGGAAAGTCAGTGAATTCCCTACACTCATGTTTGTATTCTTCTGGTGTTATCATAATAAACAGCAACAGGTTTAAGCAGTGGAAGTTTACTTTTAACACCATGTTCAGTGCCTAGTCATAGACACTACAATTCTAATTCAAGATTCTGTATGTGTGACTTCTGTAGATGCTTTCCTAGGTTTCTTCATGAATCATTCTTCTGTACAGGCTGGCCCTTTACTTATAAATGTAACTCGCTGGTGTCTCTTTGTGAGTTAAAATTTCTTCTTCTGGCTAAAAAGTAGTGCCCAGTTAAACAGCATATTTTTAATCGTTCATAAGTTTGATCTCTAAATACATTCATGTTTTGAGATTCGGAAATTAGAAGTTGAGCATACATATATAGAAATGATAAAGTTCATTTTTGAGTATTATAATATGTAAAGCGAAAAAAATAATGAAAGCTTTAATTTAGAGGGAAGGGTCACCAAACAATCTCCTGAGAGTCACAGAGTAATGCCCAAAGTAGCAGGAAGAAAGAAGAGAGGAGAAAACAGAGGTCAATAAAAAAGAAAGGTACAGGCAGTTTGTGACGCAATGTCACAAGACACATGTATTCTTATATTCCCAAAACTGAGATATATACAGAATATTGGGTTCTTTCTCATTCACAACACAACTCTAATATGTTTTTAACAACACAACTATATTACATCTGGGATGCCTGTAAAATACAGATTGCCTCTAAGAACCTGTCAGAGAAAGCAAAGGCCCCACAACAAGAATGGAGAGATTGCAAACAAGCTCACCATAGAGATCTGTAGCCTACACTGTCGATGCAACAAAATGCTTTAAGTTCAGTGCACATTCTGAGAAGATTAACCTAATTAACCTAATGTAAGATCCCAATTACCTCGGTGTTTAATTGCTTATAAAGTACACTCAGCTTTCAGAACTATGAATGCCAAGACTCAAGGGAAAAATAAAAAAGAGAAAACAATGATCAGAACCAAATCTAAGGATGACCAAATGATTGAATATGAATAATTTGATGTTTTGAAATAACTATAATTAGTGCTAAGAGACTAAAGGAAAGATGTACAAACACCAATAGGTAATTTTACTACAAAGATGGGATATCAAATAACAAACACAAACAATAGCTCAAAAACTGCATCATTTGAAATTAAAATTATCTTAGATGGGCTCATAAATAGCCTCAAATGAAGTCCAGAAGTTCAGAAAAATAGACAAGAGGCCTGTTTATTTTGAAGGACTTTACTTACCAAAGCCTATGCAAAAATAATGAAAAGGATTATCATTATTAAGACATAATTCAGTAGAGAAAAGCACATGAGTATACTCAGTTTGATCTCAAAATGGAGATAGAGGTTTTCCCTGTCCCCAAACCCTCTGGCTCCCTATCAGAGACTATGGGTTCTTTTAGTTATAACCTCAAAAAATATATAATCTTGTATATCAATACAAGGTAACTTGGATCACAGAGAATCATGCAAGTCTTCAAAGAACAGTTCTTACTATATAGAGCTCTATCATAGTGTTTTGACAATAATTCAAGACATCTATGATCTATGAAAAAACAAAAGCAAACAAAAAACAACAACAAAAAAGCCAAAAAACTTGAGTACACAGTCAGCCAACCCAGGATTCACAAAACAATATTGTGTAGAGTAAGTAGGAAATAAATAAAGTGATATCCAGATAAATATTTGATTAAAACTAGCTTGCAAAGGAAAACTGAAACCCTTTCCTTGAGCCATCATCATTTAATGCAGATGACATACAAAGAAAAGCTAGTGAAATGCTGATGGACCTGCTAATTGCTGTAAAACATAATACACCACACATCAGATATTAAACATTGTACTGAGTATCTTAAATATATGCACGTTTTATGTTTCTATCGTATCCCCATAAAAAGGAGTCCAAAAGCAGTTATTCTGGAAAATATAACAGAAAATTATGTAACGCATCCATTACAGAAAGCATGGACATCATTAAATACTGAATAAATGAATAAAGGCATTTCTCTTGTTTTAAAGATTATAAACAGCAGTATACAGACATGCAACTCTCAGCAGATTTTTCACTGTAGACCTCACCTTTCAAATGGCCTACCTCCATTTGTCTCTGAGTAACCATGAAGAACTATACTTCTCTGATAGGATGAGGCAGCAGTCTATAAATATATTTTGACCTAATTTTATATTATTTGTTCATTCACACAAATTATTTCCATTCTAATTAAAATCTTCCCAAAATACTGGTAGAACTGTGAGTCTCACTGTAAAACTGAAATTCTCATACCCGCATGGGGAATTCACCAGTTTGCCACAGTTAACAATGGTTTCCTTTAGATGTAACTGCACAGCTAGCTATATTATACCTGAGAAGATCACATGGCCATCTCTGTCAATCAAATGAATCACTTCTTCAATTGTTTAAAAAACATTTTAAATAGAAATATTTGAAAAAACATCTAACAATACAGATATGAAACATATCTTAATTGTTACAGTGATCATTTAAAAATGGCTGCAGTCAGTCCTTTCCGCCCAGTTAACACACAACTTGATTAATGTGTGCTTCATTGAGAACATAATTATAAAGTAATTATGAAACTTAAAATGTCATTAACTTTGTCCTCTATGGACTAAGCATCCTAATAAGATTCATCTAAACTCTTAAACTTTTCTTTAAAATCAGTGAACACATAAAAAACATAACTGACAATATGAAAACCAGAGCATTCTTATTTCTCTTAAAATTATTTTCTCTGAATTGTCTCATTTTTATTAATGTGTCACATTTATGTTTTACGAGTTCTGGTTGCATTGAACATATGACTTTAATGTTTCTTTGCATTTCTATAAATATGATATATGTATACTTATTTGTTCTCTACTCATATATATGCATGTATATGTATGTTAAGAACAATAGATAGATGATAGATAGATAGATAGATAGATAGATAGATAGATAGATAGATAGATGATAGATAGATAGATATGCACATAAGCAAGTAACTATGAAATTACTAAGTAGCATCTATGTTTGTTGCCAGTAAAATGACTCAGCAGGCAAAGACATTTGCAGTCATATCTGACAACCTTACTTTGGTCTCTAGAATGTTCATGATGGAGAGAAATAGCTAACTTCCACAAGCTGTCCCTCTTTCCATGCCCACCCCCACATACATGACAAAAGTTAAAAATGAAAATTAATTAATGAAATTATGAAACAATTGAAAAAGTATGTCTGTGAACAATGATAAAATGGGGGGAACATGAAAAATATTTGTCAAATATTTGTAAACCTCAAGGATAATATTTTTCAAGGTTTTGAGAATTTGGTGACCTCATTTTCACCCTTCAAATTTTAGGTTTTCTACTATTCTTTTCTTTTATAATAAAAAATGTATTTCCAATGTAACTAGGAAAAAAAGACATTTTCTTTTATTTTGAAGTTAATAATATTTAAATCCAATCAATTAAATAAAATTTTTATCTATGGGCAATTTCTGCCCAGTCATTAAGTAACCATCATTTGCAGAAATATAAGTAAAAGAGATAAATGATCTATTATCACCAGTTAAATTAAACATAGGCCAAATCAAGAAACGTGAGAAAAAACTACTTTCTTATTTGAGATATTTCACTTCTTTGTTTTTGTTCCAATTGGAAAGCTGATAGGGTCAATTTTATAATATAGGAACAAGTCAGGTACTTGTTTTTGCATACCAATAGAAAAGTAATCTCACCAACATAATTTCTGAATTCTGTTTTATGTTTTTAGTAAATTTTACTAAAATAAAGGAAATTTAAGGAAACTGTGTTTTAACATGTAGAAATCTCTTGGCTATTGTTGGTGTGTGTGTGTGTGTGTGTGTGTGTGTGTGTGTGTGTGTGTGTATTCTGGGTTGACCATGCCATCTCAGTCAGTCAACAGTCTTTCCAGTGCAGGAGTGAGAATTAAAAAGAAAAAAGATGATATTGCAGCATGAACCCAGACAGTTCTGAGGCTGAAGGCTGAGGCGGGTTTATTTTTTCCTAAATTTCTTTTAAACCGTTTTAATTACATGCAAGTATTTAGGTCAGTTCTAGGTTGAGGGACCAGCAATACAATAGCTGCAAATAGTCAAGGAACAAGCAAGGCAATAAACAAAGTCCCATGGTCACTCTCATGATCACTGTTTTTAAGGGCTCATCAGGATGACAAAAATATCTGAGCCTACTTCCCTGTCCTAGCCCACAGTTATATTCATGCCTGAGGCCTAAGACTTAGATTCATGACTGAAATTACTTCTCAGTTTCAGCCTAAAATTAGATTCTTGCCTGAACTTACTTCCTTGTCATGGCCCAATGTCAGATTCCTGCCTAAAACCCATTTCCTTGTCTTTGGCCAATGTCAGATTCCTGTCAAGCAGCCCCAAAAGCTCTCCATACTGGGTGGACCATTCTTCATTTCCTATAACAGATTGAGCTCTTTCTTAACTTTTACCTCACTTTATAAATTCTACCTTCCTACACAGGCACAGCTCTTTTTTCTACCATTTATACAAAAATAATCATTAATGTGCTCCTGCAAATATGGGACGTTTACCTTCATCTTGTGCCCCCTTTTAAATTATTGTTTTACAACCCAAATGTTCCTCAACAGAGGAATGGATAAGGAAAATATGGTATATTTAAACAATGAAGTATTATTCAGCTGCTAAAAAAAAAAATGGCATCATGAATGTCACAGGCAAATAGAAGGAACAACAACAACAACAAAATTCATCCGGAGTAAGGTAATTGAGTCCCAGAAAGATAAACATGGTTCGTATTTGATCATAAATGAGTGGAATGTTCTATTTCATTCACCATCATTTCCAGCAGAGAAACACTAGAATCAGAAATGAGGACGTTTGCAGATATTGAAGATAGAATATCGATTTAAGAAAAAGGAAAAATTACTTTGGAAGAAACTAGCTGAGAGGCAGATTGATTATAGTTTCCCTTCACTTGGTCTTACTGAAACCAAAGAAAGAGATTTCAAACGTTGCTAATACTCAATGGGTATTCTCGGGTTACCAGGTTTTACGTTACCAAACAGAAAGGCTTTCAGGCGTACCTAGAAAAAAGGAGAAGATGGTGAAAAGAGAGATTTTCAGAAACATTCCTAAGAAGCATAAGAGGCCTAGGAGGAGAGGAGGAAGAAATCTGTGGACAGCCAGGATCCCACACCAGTTTGTACAACAACGTTTTTAGGAGAGACCAGAATCGCAGGTGATGAAAATCAATGACAGTAAAGATAATGAAATCGTTTTCAAACTGGCTGTGCCCCCCTCCCCGGGGTTGGGGGGAAGAGGGCAAAAAACTCTAACACCTGCAAGTCCTGGGAAGAAAAGACAGAGAAAAAGGAAAAGCGGAAAAGTGACCAGTGACCCTGACAGCATTCTGTGTGCATAGTTCTAGAAAGGCCTACTGTATTTCACTAGGTGCAGTAACATGCAAGCAGGGACAAGATTGTGGGAGTAAGAATACAGGTTTGTTTTTTCCAGTGAAGAAAGCCACCAGGAACCTGATTGTTTTGCCCTGTACTGTCCTGAATTTGTCTTCAGGCCCCATAGCTTTCTTAGTTTTACTATCCTGTGTGCAATTCAGGCTTTTAACTACCACCAGGAGTCTTTGTGGCCAATGGGTGTTGTTTGGACTGACTGTGTATGATTGGGTAACATACCCCCCACACCCCCCAAATATGTCAGGCTTCAACCTCAGGTGTCTGAAACTGGAAGGGAAATGCAGAGAGTGAGAGGGCAGTCTAAGTGTGAATAGATTTGAATATGCATCCAGGTGCTGAGGAGGAATCTGAAATGGCTTGTTTTCACCAGCAATTAATTGCAGCTAGGCTAGTGTGTAGGTTTCACAAATCAGTTTCTGCGGTTGTATTCAAGATTCAAACAGTAACCAAACTTTTCTGCAAATTATTTGTGTACAAGAGAACCTAATAATTTTGGGGGAAATCAAAAAATATCTCCATCTCCTGATTTTTTTTAAGTTTCTGTACCTTTCCTATGCTTTTGCTTTGCTAATTCGGGTTCGTTGAATATAACTGTCAATCACCCCTCCCAAAATAACTATCAGTAACATATCCCTAAATAATATATTTCTATACTCATATATCAGTGCCTAATCATTGCCGGAGAGGCTTTCTCTGGCTGGCAGCAGATGGGAAGAGATGCAGATACCAATAGCCAGACACAGCACAAAAGAATCTCAATGGGAGGTCTCAATCAAATCGCTCCCCTCAGAGTTCAGGGAGCCCTCAGGAAGAGGACTGCTTGAGATCCATAGGGGATTGAAAATACCAGGTGAATCAACTAAGCAAGGCCCATGAATTTACAGAGAGTGAAGGTGAAAGTGCAGTCCCTGCATGGGTCTGCATGAGGTCCTCTGCAAGTATAGTTTAGCATTATAGCTTATTGCCTTTTAGTGGAACTCCTCAGTGTGAACCAGAGTGGGTTTCCAAATCTTGTGCCTGCTTTTGGAACTATTTTTCTCCTGTTGGATTTCTGTATTCAACTTCAATACAATAGTGTTTGCTTCGTCTTCCTTTATTTTGTCTTGTTTCATTGGTATCTCTTAGGTTCCTGTTCTTCCTTGTGAGAGACAGAAAGAGGGATCGAGGGGGTATGGGAGATGGGGATGAACACGGAGGAATAGGGAATAGGAAAACTATAAATAAGACATGCTGTATGAGAAAAACTATTTTCAATTAAGGAAAAAAGTAAACAGTTTTTAATTTAAAAATTATAATTACATAATTTCCCATCTCCTTAGCACCCTACTTATCCCCTATGCATACCCCCTAACTACATTCTAAATGTTTATCTTCATGCCCACAGATACATGAAGCTGTTTTGAATTTCTTATTCTTTGGAATCTTCTGTATTAATATTAGTGATTTCCAAAGACATTGTGTTTAGTGTCATTAGAAAATGCTTGTTATTTCCAAGGCCATGCTCAGTAAGACCAGGGAAACCAAGTATTTCACAAAAACCCCTCAAGAATATACGAAAATTTTATTTATTTTTCTTACTTTGAAAATATTTATAATAATATTCTGAGAATTTAAAATAATGTATTTTGTTCAAATGTACCTTACCCACCCAACTTTGAGTTCAAATTTTCTTCTTTAAAAAAATATTCACTGAGTCTATTTTATGTTTCTCAACTGCTCTTGATAGTGCAGCCTGCCCTGGAGAGTAGACAACCTACAAAAGTCCTATCATTAAAGAAAACATACTCTCTCTCTCCCAACAACTATCAGGTTCCAATAGCTCCTTAGCCAGTGGTGGGAAATCATATCCACTGCCCCATTATATACTAGGATTTTGTCTAGCCAGAGTTTGAATAGATCTTGTGTATGTTCTCTTAAGTGCTGTAAGTTCAAATGAATGACTTTCCTCATATGTTGTGAAAATAATACTTTCTTGAATATATCTACCGACTATTTCCCTCAACAGTTTCCCTACTCTTCTTCAGAGATCCCAATTCTCTTAGGAGAGTCATGTCTTCTCATTATACCACTTAGAGTGGGTCACTTCATAGCTTCTTATTTTCTGTATACTGATCAGGTGAGAGTCTTTGTGTAGATTGACATTTAATACAAGAAAAAGCTTTCAAGAGGAGAGACTTGCTGACTAAATTATTGCTACAAGTCATCAGGGACCATTTTTCTGTGTTCATTTAACATAATTAGTTTCTATTAGGTTCTGCATTGTTTTTGATTTGAAGTCTATTTTTCTATTATCAGAATAATTATACATGATTGTTTCTGTGTTTCTTTTGCTTAGAACACACTTCCCATCATTTTACCTTAAGGTAGCATTTATTATTGATTGTGAGGTGTGTTTCTTGGAAGAAGCAAGAGGAAGGATCCTGCTTTGCTGTAAAATCTGTTCATTTGTGGTTGAAATTTGTGGGTAATGTTGATTAACTCTTCTTATTTTGTTCTAGTGGTAGTGTTTTCTAAGACTTCTTTTTTTCTTTCTTTTTTTTATAATTCATTTTTTCTCAAATCGTAATTCATTCACACAGGGGTTATAAACACAGAAAGGCAGAATGTGGGGAAGGGAATGACACTGGAGTGTGGGTGTTCAGGAGGAATACAGATATCTTCAGAACCAGGTATCAGCTGGGTGAAGGTTCAGGGGACAAGTCACTATGACTCTGCCTATGACTCGCTTGTCCTTACCTAAGTTGGTATTGTCTGCCCAGGCTACCTATTTACAAGGTCTATGACTACTCAGGCTGGTAAATTTCCACAAAAGCTTCCTGTTTACATTAGCTTACAGCCATCTGCTTTGATGTTTTTCCACTGAGACCCAAGACTTGGTGTTAGTATACATGTATGGCAGGCCTATTGCTGATTTTAGGCCTATGGCTGATTTTAGGCCTTCAGTGGGTAAGCAGGGCTGCCCCTGACATCTCCTCCCTTCTCTAAGTATAGAAGGGCTGTGGCAATTCTAAACATGTGAAGGCGGGGATAGAGGCTTGACCTCCAGTAGACTTCTTTTTGTTAATTTTGTGAGATTTATTTTTTTTCCATTCTCTTAAGTTGGCTTGATCTTCATTTCAGTCTGAAGGAGTCCATCTAGTGTCCTTTTCAGAGTTGATATAGTGGACACAAACTCATCAAACCAATTTTTATTTTGGAAGTTTTACTTTCTTCTTTAAGTTTTCCTAAATATATCAGTTTTGGTATTCTTTTGGAACTTGTAGACTATCAATTCATGTCACCCTAGCTTTCCAAGTCTGCAATGAGCATACAGGTGTTATTATTTTGGGCCTGCATTATGAGTGGTTTTTTTCTTTATCTCGTGCTGCTTTCAATATTCTTTCTTTGTTCTGTACATTTAATGTCTTGATTATGATGTGTCATGAGGATCTTTTCTGGTTTTGTCTATTACATCTTCTGTATGTCCCCTGTATCTTAATGAGTATCTCTTCCTAATATCTGAGGAGTTATCTTCTACTGTTTTATTGAAATATTTTCTGTGACTTTGACCTAGACTTCATAACTTCTTTCTTTCTTTCTTTCTTTCTTTCTTTCTTTCTTTCTTTCTTTCTTTCTTTCTTTCTTGCCCTGTCCATATTTGATTTGAGGCTGAGAATAATCAGAATGCATTATATATATGAGTGAAACTTTCAAAGAAAAAGACCAATAAAAATGTATCACTTGATAAGTATTTTATGCATTACCAATGTACATGTTCTAATACTTTTGTCTTTCCAATAATACTGGAAAATATATGTTGCTGTTTCCCAGATATATTAACGGAGTTTAAAAAGAACTTATTCAAAGAATTTGCAGGAGCTCTTTAAAATCCGTATAATCTTAAGATCTTCTTTCTCCATTGTTTTTGTTTACCTGAACTCAAGTCATTAAGGTCATATTCAATAACACAGAGAAGTATTCAGTTGATTAAAATAGAAAATGATAGTCATAAAACAGTGTCCATTAAGTACATAATTCATTCTGGTGGAATAGCCCTCCAGAGAGGTGCCTCTGGGTGGTGCTGCCTTTTTCTCTTGGTTCTGTACATGTTGTTTGATCTCTCTGGCTCCTCATTATTTGATTTATTTCCACTTACTAATGAAGCTTTGAGTTAGACTCCTAGGCTTTAAAAGCTCTTGTAACTTTGCATTGCACCAGCATATCTCCATGTTTCCATTTCAAAGTGACATCATTATGACTGCAGAGTGCAGTGTGTTCCTGGATTGATGTTGATGATAGCATGGGCTCAGCAACACTTTGTTTCTGATAGATCTTGAAAGGTAATTTGGTTCTGGCTTTATAGAGCCCTTTTGGCCCAATTTGTCTTCCTAACAATATTCATCTTGGTCAGGATCTTTAGCTACTACATAAACCTTCCCAGGCAGACTTTGCTCTAGCTCTCCCTGAAATCACTTTTCATCTTTAAAACTAAGAACAAGTATGATTTTGCAGGATTATAGAAAATTCGTCTTCTTCCTTTAATGTATGTATTTGTAATGGCCATGTTTATCACAGAAGTAGAACAGTACATGAAGATTTTCCTTTTGAATTTCATTATTTTCTTTCCACTACTTGCCTTTCCTTAACACTTTTGTACTGTAGCATTAGAATCACCATGCTGATTTAGCAGTCTAACCCAAGGACAATGACAAATTGGAAATGGAATGTTCTGAGATTACATAAAAGATTGGAAAGTGTGAGGTATTATTAAAAAGGAGGCTTTTAAGGTAAATGAATAGTTATACCTTTCACTTATATCACATTTTAAGATGTTTTCTTGAACAAATTTTATAAAAGTTGCTACCTAAAAGTGTTATCTATAAAAGCAATTATTGTCACCATTGTGTCATACACACAGAGTAAAGCCTACCGGAAAAGCACAACAAGGTTATTATTGGCAAGGTTTGGTGGGTGTACTAATTTATAGCATTTTGTACTAATCTTACAGAGGACTTCCTACATTCTTGATCTAACGCTAACTCTAAGCCATGAATGCTTGTCTATAATGAGGGCCAGTGAACTACCTGTGAATAAGAAAATGGTCACGAGCAATGATATTCAACTCATACCTGGTCATTCACTTGGCATTTCTTTTTTCTGTATAAATTCTATGATCCAGCGTGTCTTCATATCCCCAATAAAATTATATGATCTAATACCTATGTTGAATAAGCACTTTAAATTTTAATGAGATTTTAAGGAGCACTTTGAGAAGCTCGTCAAATTAAGCATATGACAAATAGAAGCTGTCACTCCCATATATCGTTTAGCTCAGAACATCTGCCATCTGTTCCTATTGCAGGAAAAGGGAAGGAAGGCTAAGAAACAAGAGAGAAGGTGACAGCGTAAAAGGAAAGGAAAAGATGAGATTCCCTAAAAGTAGTTATTTGAATAAATTTTTAAAATATCTGTATTCTGAAAATACAGAAGAGACTAGTTTCACATTACATCCTGGAAAATATGAAAAGTAAAACATAACTAGGTCAAAATAAAATAATCAAAATATATAGATAACAGAGGTAAATGTATTCTTCTCCTAACTGGGAGACATAGAAACTTAATGTTCACAATCAAATTACAAGACTAATAACTGATTTCTAAGAGAAATTTTGTTTTTAGTACAAGATGGCTGACACACAACATGTCTACATCTAAGGAACATTTCTTATGTGTTGGCTATGTCCAAGTGCTCTGTTAAATGGGAAAATAATTATTAGGCAAAGCTATTTTCACCCTAGTGTAGAGCATGGACCTGGAGAACCTCACTGAAAGGGGGCTAAAATATTGTCAGATTAACATTTTCTGCAGTGACATGAAAAAAGTGTGTACTTGCTTTAGATATGGCAAAAATGAAGTCTCAAAGAAAGGATCATGACAATGTTCAATTTAGTAAACCAATGAGTTTATTCAGATTATTTATGGGACTGTGGGTGAGCTCAAAGTTTCACTGCAAAGCTCCACAGCATCAATAGATAATAGCCACGTGAAAGATGTCACATAAACTACAAATTTTAAATAACTATCTAAGTCATATGTGCACTATAATCTTCCCAAATCACTTGCAACTTGCAGGAGAGGCAGAAAAGCAGGAGGCCTTAATGGCTAGAATTCCAGAAGAGAGTTCTGTAACCTGCCTATGCCTCCTTTTACTAGAGACTGTTAACAGCTCCATTACCATTCCATAGACCTAGATACCACTGTACTGTTTGGCTCAATTAGTTTCCATGGCTACCAGGCCAAAGTACTCTCTAGTTCAAGAAATTGCTTGCACATTGACCACACTGCAAAAAGGAGTACATGAAATAGCAATGGTCAAGCCAACACAGATCAGAGAATAGTATCCTTGGTCACTAAAGATAGTGAGTAGATATTTCTTCTGAGTTTAAGAAATTGCAGATAAATTGTGATCTAAGACTCATTTTGGACTTTTGTCTTGAATTTCTAATGCCTCAAAAGTTGTAATAAAAACATAATACAAAAAATTTTGAACTTACAGTTTTAAGGTGAAGACCCTTCAGACACATAAACAGTATTCCAGAATGAAACCTTCTGCTACTTTGTCAAAGGATATTCTAATAGAATAATTAGCTAGGTCCACTCTAATGAATATAGCTGCAGATTTTTGAATAATGTCTTAGCTAGGGTTCCATTGCTATAAAGAGACACTATGACCAAGGCAACTCTTATAAAGGACAATGTTTAATTGAGACTAGAGTTCTGGTTCTGAGGTTCATTTCAGTTCAATATCATCATGGCAGGAAGCATGGCAGAGTCCAGGCAGGCATGGTGCTAGAGGAATTGAGAGTTCTACATCTTGTTCTGAAGGAAAACAGAAGACTGGTTCTTCAACAATGGGCAGAGCTTCGAAGCCTACCACTTCCTCCAACAAGGACAAGGACATACCTCCAACTAGTACAAACCCCTGTGGGCCAAGCATATTCAAACTATCACAAATATTCAATGCATGTATTAACATTAGGAATAACACATAGAGTAAGTATAAAACAATGAAAACGAGTCCAGTAAAATGATACATAAATTATATTAAAAGGTAAATGCTGTTAGATGTCAGAGAAGGAAAGTGAAACCACCTATTTGGAGCACCCCTTTGGCAGAAAGTAAAGTTTATTTAGGATTAAACTGCCAAAACTGTCTCTCCTCTTGGGTGGGGCAGGAAGAAGAGCAAAATGATGGGAGAGTAAGCATGTTTTAATATGACAAGGAGCAGCATGAGGGTCCCTGAGCTGTTATAGGCGTTTTGAATTGACCCAGGAACTAAATGCCCTTGCCTAGAGAAAGATTAAGGGAGGATTTTGGTGGTTTGAATGATTCTCCAGGTAAATAGTGAACCAACTTTAGGCCTCTGTTTACCCAATGACAATCTTCCTGTTTGCCTGCCCAAAGTCTTCCTGTTCAGGACATTATTACAAGCACTACCAATTTGGGGAGCCACTTAAGACTTGGGAGTGAGGGCGTACAGTAGGTAAGAGCTTAATTAAGAGTTATTAGCACTGCAGAAAATATTACAGTCATAAGGATATGAATGAAAAAATAAAATAAGAGGAAAAACCATGAATATTCCTAAAGTATGGAGAAGATTTTTATTGTAGATACAATGGAGAAAGCAGAAAGAGAGACAAGTCCTGGCTGAACCTGGTCTTTAGACTAAAATAGACCATGAGAGAAGCTAGGGGGAGGGAGAAAATAAAGAGCCAAAGACCAAGATAGGCTGCCTGGGAGGACACTAAGTGGCTAGTGTAGCCAAAATGTCAGTTATGTAGAAATCCAGCTGGAGGAAGGGAAGCAAAAGCCCAGCCTCTGGAAGGGACGGCTTTAGGGTAGCGTGAAGGGAGAGAAGTAATCTGCTAATCCAAAGACCTTGAATGAGGCTTGTCCTGGGGTTTGAGACCTGACACTCCAGACTGTTTTATTCATGATAAAGTTTAAGGTAATCTATTCTATAAGTACTTCTTGATGAAATTCGGGTGTCATTGTTGGTGTACAGGAAGATTAGAATTATGGCCAAAGGACTCACAGAGAAGAGTGCAAGATGTTACACTCAATGCTCAGAACCACCTACAGCTAATGAAGGGTAGGCAGTTTTGGAAGCTGATTGAAAATTGTGTCAAAAGCATCTAGGGATGGCATAGTTGGAACACTTTATGCAATCTTTAGTTGATTTGAAATCTATTGAGGAATTTTAATCTAGTAACATGACTGCTTTGTCAGGGTATCACATCCAAAGACCTACTCTAGATTTGTGTGATATGGCAACATTGCAGATATGCTACACACCTTTAATCCCTGTGGCTGGAATACAGATACATCTTTAGTATATACCTTTAATCCCGAACAATATAGATAAAATTATTTTTAGAAGGAAGTAACCATCTTTGAAAGTGACTTCTAATTGATGAGTTGATAAAGTGGCAAATAAGAGAAAGATTTGACAGAATGAGTCAGAGCTAGGATATACCCAACACTCACTCAGGAGCAATACTAGGAGCCTGCCTGGCCTGGAATAGGTTGAAGCAGGACACAGAGATGTACATAGAAGTAGCTTTAAAGATGGAGCTTCTAGCTAACTATACTGAATGTTTGCTGATAACTTCTAAAACAAATCCTAAAACCATTCTTCCTTATTCTATGCTTAAAATCACTGGCTCAGGCGATTAACACCTGTTGCTTAGAAGTGGGGAATTAATTAAAAAGTTTATTGCTGCCACTCCCTTCTTTGTCCAGGTAGCCAGAAGCCTCTGTGGGTAGGTTGGTTAATTCTTTGTGAACCAATGAGAAAGGAAAGAAAAAGAATTAAGATGCTTCATACAGGAAAATATGCACAGACACATATACATTCATACACACATTTACATTTTCAATCACATTCTCATTTACACATTAATACATTCACATCTTTGTTGGGCCCAACTACCTGTATCATACTCTCCACAATTATTAATACATGCTCATATACACACACATTTCTACACACCTCCCTATAGATAGACAGTCACATAAATCTAGATGGATGGATTGATGGATGGAAAGAAGGAAGGAAGGAAGGAAGGAAGGAAGGAAGGAAGGAAGGAAGGAAGGAAGGAAAGAAGGAAAGAAGGAAAGAAGGAAAGAAGGAAAGAAGGAAAGAAGGAAAGAAGGAAAGAAGGAAAGAAGGAAAAAAGGAAAGAAAGAAAGAAGAGCTCTCCAAGCCAAATCATTCAGCTGAAACATTTATTTCTTTGTCTGGCCTTTTTATACCTTCCTAGACCAAATGTTCTTTAGAAAATTACCTTATAGACAAAATGTTACATAAAATGGGAGTTACAGAAAGATGTTGATACTAAGTTCAAAGCAATGTTTCAGTATCATCTGTTCCTTATAAGTTTAATGCAGCAGTGTTTACATGGCCTTCTCTTATCATAGTCAACACCTGTCACTTTATCATTGGAGCTAATTGTTTTTCTTTGAATACAAACTTGTCCCAAGCCTATTTCTCTTTTCAGTGTGGTTATTGAAGGTCATTGTGTTTATTATGCACCCTTTACTTTCTATTTGAGGAGTGGGCACATTCTATTCTTGAGTCTAAATTTAACATACATCTTCCTAGCAAAGCAACTAAGACCATCTCTTAAAATGTTCTTTCTGAAAATATTCAAATCCAATAGGGATTTTATAGAATCATTGATTCATCTAAACAAAATTGATTCATGAAAATTCATCTTTATGTTGAACTGCAGCAAATCTGATCCATAGGGTGGACAAATCCCCAGGGATTATTATATTAATTTAATAATAACAAGAAAGGCATATCAGCTATAAGAAGCAATCCTTAGAAGTTGTTTTTTTTTTTTTTGGAATATTTCCATCCTGCTTACCTATTGCAGATCATGCAAAAATAGGGAACTGCCCCCAGGAAGGCCACCTGCTGGACTTAACTTATCCTAGATCACTCCTGACAGAAAAAGGACAGGAAAGAGAGACAACTTAAAGGAACAGCACATGGAGAGAAAGTCAGTACTGTTGAGTTTAGTTGAATGCTGAGTAGTTGAGGTGAGTAGAGTTCAGATCAGTTCTCGGCAGTCAGTGCATTTCAGTTTGTGGAGTTCAGAGACAATTTTGCCAAGAAGAACAATTCAGTTAGAAACCAGGAAAAGCCAGACTTAATCAGTCATCTTGGAAAATTAGATTGTATGAAGGCCAAAAGATGCCAGGCCTAGCCTTAGGGATAGTTTAAACAGAGAAGAAAACATTCTGGCCTCAGCCCAAGCCATGTAGTCATGCATCTTGGGTATGGTCTCACCTCATCACTTCATTTGAGGAAATAATGGTAACATTTACACTTACCAGATCAGATATAAACTAGGGAGAAAAGGGAAAAAGGCAAAGTTAAAGAGTTAAAGTTAAAGAGAAATATTTTATTAAGGATGTACAGTTAAAGTTTCCAGGGCTAAGGTCTTGAAGACCTGGGGTGGGGAGAGAGAGAGAGAGAGAGAGAGAGAGAGAGAGAGAGAGAGAGAGAGAGAGAGAGAGATTATAACCTCAGTAATAAGCAGGTTAGCAAATTTAGGAGTACTTTTCTACTCTGGAGTCTGTTTAACTTCTGAGAGGCAGATCAAAGTTGACTACCTAAGGCTTACATGGAAATTTTTTAAGTTTATAAAATGGGAAAATATATATAGTTATATTAGCATTACCAAAATCTGTAACCTGTACTAAAATCCATATTGTAGAAAAGGCAGTAGGATCATACTTTTGAATCATAGGAAAAGCTTGGCCACCCAAAAATGATTCTGGTTTAAAAGCATTAACACTCTTTTCAGATGGCTGGATTTAGAGCTTGGACAGACATGTTTTTAGCATGACTGAGAAGCAATTTTAAGTCTATACTTAGAAGACAGTCAAAGGAAATTTTAAAAAATGAGCTTCTGATTATTATAATAGTAGCAGTGGTTTATCCAGGCTAGATTAATAGCTTATCAGACTTCATTGATTAATGTTAAAACTATGAATTTCTGAAGGCAAAAGGAAAAAACTGAAAAAAACCTTTAAACCTGTATTGTGAGTTTATATCTTTCAGAAAGAAGTTTGTCACCAAAGTAAAGTGTGTCTGCCTTTCTCAGCAAGAGACCTAATAGCTCTTGAAAAGTGAAGCTAGATTTTCATATAAGATGGACTGAACAGGCAGCTGTTGCCTTGGGAGGAGGAACAGTTTTGTTTGCTATTTTGTAGCTAATAGAAAGCTACAGATACCCATCAATATCACCAGAGATCTGAGAAGGATAAATTAAAGCAGGAAGTATAATCCACATGGCCCGTGTAAAATGATGGACTCACTGCTACCTGGGCAATTACCTAGGCTCCTGTGGTTTCATTGTTGGGGGTAGAAGTGACTGGTCTTTGGCTACTATACAGTACAGCTTTGGTCTCTGCAGCCAGACTCAGAAGTTCTCAGGCATTTTCTTACAGAAAGTAGCTTGGGATAAGTAATGAACTTGGTCAAGCAGAGTAGAGAAATCAACCAAAACCTGTCCACAATTTTTGAAGAACCTTGGCAGCAGGTAAGGCATGGGTCAGTATTACTGTAAACCAGGTAGAGATGTCTGTGCCCCATCATCCTCTCTGGAGAGCAAAGGGTCACCCCTTAAGCTTCCATTTCTGTCTATCAGGGGAAGCTTTTTCATTAAATAATTTAAAATGTCCTATTAAACAGATCTTTGAACAGTTTGAGTACCATTATCTATTAAGCATACTTGATTCAAACAAATGTTACTTGCTTTTAGTTACTTGCTTTAGATTTAACCTTGAAAACACATACATTCTTTATCCATACCCAATGAATCTACAAATCTGAGTGTTTACAGAATATTCTTACTTTGGTATGAGACTTTTAAATGTATAAAGCAAAGAAAATGTCAATAGAAGACATTTTAGAATCATTTGTTTGTACAATAGCAGAAGTTATGATGCCGGAGAATTTGAAAATTGTATGTGGCTATATTTTGGCCATTGAGCTGAAATGAGACAAAACTAGTTGTAGTCACATAGTGAGGCATTAATAAAATATCTGAACCCCAAAAAGACATTGAGTCTGAGAATTAAAAAGAGACCATGTCACAAAACAAACTATTGAGAGTTCCAATAAGCTCTGAGAAGTAAGAGACAAAAGAGTGTATTTGTGAGGGATAAGGGAGAAGAAGCATGAAATTTCATTCCAAGTCTACCTCAAATGAACTGAGACTTACCCAGAAAAAAAAATGTCCCAAATCACAGATGAGAAGAGTCCCTTTACACATGACAGCATCTCAGAAGGACAAGAAGAACATCTTGATCCACCAGTGCAGCTGTTATAGGAAAAGTAGGAAAAATCAGGGAACTCCCTGGTAATACTATCTAGTGGAGGAGAAGGTGTGAGACTTTAGAGCAGGTAAAGTAGAATGCAGCTGAAAAGATGTACTGGGAAAGACTGTGTGGGATGGAGGTAGGGATAAGAATTTCCATAGAAGGAGGAGAGTAAGTATCTTAGTAAGTAGAGATATGCCCATATGTTGGGCACCATGAGTGGTAGAATAAGGAGACATACACATAGTAGGTACTCTGGAGGTTGGAGCTGGCTCCAACTATCAGATAGAAGATGCTTACTGAGTAGGAGAGATAGATGGTTAGAGAAATTAGAGGGGAAAAATAACAGATCAAGAGTAGGACTCTAGAATTTAGAACCAAATATGATGGGTGGCAGACACCAGCAGAAACAAAAGATGCACACATATCTTAGGAGAGACACAACAGCAACTTGTTTTGCAGAGGGTGCATAACAGAGAGGAGCTCATTTATGCCACTCTCTCTGTGTTCAGCGCCAGGTTGAGAAAGAAAATGGATTAACAGGAGGAAGACATGACTACTAAAGTACAGAGATTTTTATTGTACATATATTAGAGAAAGTAGGTAGTCCAGGCTGAATGTGGTAAACTGGACCATGAAAAGACAGAGAAGGAGGCAGAACAAGAGAAAAAACCATGGACCAAGAAAGGCTGTCTGGACTGGTATATAGGGATCAGGTGGAGAGAGGGTAGGGCTCTTGGAGAAAGGTATTTAGAGTAGGTGACAGGGAGAGTAGTGATGGAAGGGACCACAGGTTCTGAGTGAGACTTGTCCTGGGTTGGAGACTTAAGAGCAAGAGCGAGGCTTACAAGAAAGAGGCTCACCACACAAAACAGGAGACCTACTCTAAATTGTTTCCAAGGAAGTATAAAGGTTTCATCATAAGATAGAAGGATTAGTAACATGTATCAGTTATATGGGCCTGCAATCAGATTTGCAAGAACAGCAGATTTGTGTGAGTGTGTGTGTATGTGTGTGTGTGTGTGTGTGTGTGTGTGTATGCGTGTGCCTGTCTACCAAATGTTGCACAGTAGTTTACCTATAGATCAAACACTCCTTTTCCTTTGATTGACAAACAGATCCTCTTTCATCTTAGCCTCTTGGTCTTTTTCTTAGAATAACTGCCATTTTATATCATTTCTCTGCTTTTATGAGATATAAATTTTACTCAATCTCCTTCCAATAACAAGGAATGCCTTTTTTGAGGACCTGAAATTTTGCTAAGGAATGTCATTACCAAGTCTTTGTCCCATGTTTCATCCCTATAAAAAGATAGAAACATCAATTCAGTAAGCACCATTTAGGACATGTCCCAATGACAACCCTAAATATCTCCAGATGTACCTCCAGTTCTTTCTCATGGACTCCCACATATGGGAAACTCTACTACCTCTTACTTCAGCAAAGTTGAATCTGCTTCCTCATTTGCAATGGGCTCAATGATAATTATAATCATCTTTACAATCTTTTCCTCAGCGTTTCTTCAGTATAGTCTTTCTTTGGCAGATCATCAAACTCTTCGGCTTATAGCAGTTGTAGCTAGTAGTTTATGGTCTTCTTACACTAGAATGAGATGCAAAGCTGATAGCTATGCATGGTTCTTACTCTTGTTACTTTAAATTAAAGCCCATTGCTCAAATCTTTTCCATTCTGAGTAGCCCCTTAGCCTTATCTGTGATTTCTCCTAATGTCTGGCTTCCTGAAAGAGAAACTAAGCAAAATCCTTTAATGCATGGAGGACAATGTGTCCTCTGGCTTCTGTTAACTATCTGCTCTTTGGCTCAACTCCTTTCTGAGAAAAGGAATCCTCCCTGTGGAATGAAATTAGAGGTGAGCACTATACTGAAGATACACACAAGAAAGGCGTGGCAAGAAGAGGAAGAAAAAAAACTAGAGATAAAGCGTATTGCAAAGAGCCAACAATCTGGCGGGAAAAAGAACAAGGTAGAGTCAACAAGAACTAATTTTAAGAGATAAATAGTATATTATTATATATAATAAGATAGAATGTCAAGCTGTCTTTAACCTTAATAATGAATAACCCAGGAGGCGACATTTCCCACTTCATCAACAGAAATCCCACCTCCACAGTATGTTAGTCCCCTTTGACTGTAGAGAACTAGGCTTTGGCCTTCCATTGTATCACTTAATAGCTATCTTGGGTTTGTTTTCATTTTCTACATGGCTTTACTCAGAATCTCAGTTATCATAATTTTCACTCCTTAAAAGTATCATAACTTTTTATTGCTTAAAACTACCTTAATATCATTTGGGCGGTGGTATTTACATACTTACTTACTTACTTACTTGCTTGCTTGCTTGCTTGCTTGCTTGCTTGCTTGCTTATATACTTAGCTATTTATTTTGGCAGTGTAGGGATGGACCCAAAGTCCTACATATGCCTAGAAAGTGTTCTAGGACTAAATTACCTGTCATGCCAAATTTACCCTTATCAGTTGATCTCTCTTGAAATTTTCAACACTGGTTAAAGGATTGCTCTTTTTACACCAACTTTTACTGGTATTATCCTCAGGGAGTCTAAGTCTGTATCAGTTAATGACCACTTCCGCTGGTATTTACCTCTCCCTCCTTTGACAGCTAGACTTGCATCTTTCATACTTCAAGTTCCATATAAATCCTGTGAAGATTTATTAAGATGGCTGGTATAATAATTAAGATGGATGCTCAATATATGTAAAACAAGATCCCAAATTCACCATTTTTAATTAACACTGGGTGAAGAATATGCTGTTTATTTGAGGATCCCACTTGTGGAAATTTTTAATATTTGACTGAGATTGAACATTTTTACAAATGTATTTCTCAGAAAGCACCACTTGGGATACATGTATTCTGTCTTCCTAAAGAAATGTAACGTTAGTCTCTTCCTTTTGCCTTTCTCATAAGATTTGTTTATTTCATGTGTGTGGATGTTCCCCCATGTGTGCCTGTTGCCACTGAAGGTCAGAAGAGGATTGTTGAATTCCTTTTTTTTTTTTTTTGAGAAAAATTGTAGTAAGTTTATTTATCAGGACATTTTGCATTTGCATGTATTTGAGCAAAAGCTTAAGAGTAGAGGTATCAAGCATATATCAAGGGAAGTTTTATCAACATCTTCGACTTGTAAGAAAAAAAAACTCAAATAACTTAACTAAATTACATTCAGATAAAATTTTCAGTAAGAATAGAAGGCAAGACCATTAAGGAATGTTATTTTAAAAACCATATGAAAGCCAAGAAGATTATTTCATATAATGAGTAATGCGAAGATATCAGCCTAATCAAGTAGGATATGCTGCAAGATGGTAGGTAAATTGATTCACTGTTTACATGAGAAGAGTCTTCACTATTTCAACAATTTTTGGTTTCAAATACATATAAAAATTGATATGATAAAATATATTGTAAATCAGAAAAAATTTGTCAGTAGAAAACGTACATTTTAAAGTCACTAGACAAGGAATGACTTTTTCTTTTTTTTTTTTTTTTCATCTCTCCTCTTCCTTTATTCAGTATCTAGGTACTCATAAGTACAATAAGAGTTAGATCTAATGGGAACAATGCATGCAGCAAATTTAGAGTGGCAGTTTCCTTTCAGAGAGCTCAAAAATATAAATCTTACTTACTAAAATAAAAACAGATAAAAACACACTGTAAATTACAAGACAACAAAATATCCTACCATAGTGAAACCACACTGTATTCACTTAGTACACTCACCTCACCTCTAGCCCTAACTACAGGAAGAGGCAGAAGTCTAGGAGGAAAGAGAATACTTTAGAATATGCTAAATAATCACAAAACTTTTGATCAACACAGTAAATATCAAATAAAAGTAACTATTGCAAAATAACTTCAAATTTCACATGACTACTATGTAGTAAATGGGTGAACTTTATACAGAAAAAGAACATTAACACACAGACACTGAGAACTCTCTCAGGTGTGGTGATTCAGATCTGGTTATACAGTGACCTTCCAAGTGACCGTTTTTTACACTACTATATTGGAAGGGATCAAGTGTTTTTTTCTTTTTTTTTCTTTTTTTTTTTGAACATGAAATGCTTTTTTATAGCATGTTTTACAAGGGGAGGGGGTAAGAGGGTCCAGGTGGTGGAAAGGTACAAAATCTTCTTGGCCTGTGCCTTGGTACACTGCCTTGAATTATGATCTACCTGCTGTTCTTCAGAAGATATGGTACACTGCTTGAGTTATGGTCTCCCTGCTATTCTTAAGAAGACATGGTACTCTGCTTTGAGTCTATCTGCAGTTGTTAAGCAGGATCTTGCAGCTGCCAAGCTTCAGAGGACATTGTGCAGGTGGGGAAAGGTAGGGGGTAAGGGTAAGGGCGAGGGTCCTGGCTTCTGGCATCTCCCCCTTCTCTGTTTAGTTAGAGAAGGCTTCTTATGTTCAATCCCAACTATGTGAGTTTTGAATTTGTATGTCTAATTATGGGGGGTCTTAGACAAGTTCACAACCCCAAAACACTGACGTGAGACAAGTCACATCGATGGTCGAAGGCTTTAGGCTGTCGACGATGGGCAACGTCAAGGGACTCTGATGTGGGTGAAAGGAGGGTGAGAGCCCTGTCTTAGGCCATGTAGGCTGCACCCACTCCCAGCACCACGCACTCCTTTTCGGCTGCATTGGGTGGGCCCCTGGGAAGTGGACCTACAATAATCCCGTCATTGGGCTAACTCACAGCCATCCTAGTCTCTTGTAAATGTTCAAGTTACCAACCATTTGTCAGTTTAGGGTGTAATATTGTCATAAAGGAAGGCTCCCCAATGTTAGCGGCCATATCAAGGGTGGCCTTGGTTTAGGAAAAAGCCAATTTTTGTTGTGGTGATCAAGAGGCCAAGCTCTCTAGCGAGAGAAATGAGGGCAAAGCCAGGCATACCAGGAACCCTTCTGGAGGGCGTGGAAGTCTAGGGGTCGACCGTAGGGGGAGGCAGGGGAGCTGACAGCTGTGTCAGTCTCCTGCGGAGTCACTTCTGGATCCTCTGCAATTTTCAGCTGATGGTAATGAACTTCAACTGCCTTCTTGATGGCAGCATCAACCTGGTTCTGTGGATGACAGGTCACGGGCGATGATCTCTGTCTTGCTCAATCTTGATGTCGTGCGCACATCCTCTCAATGAGGGTCCGTCCGGATGGGTCCGTGCCTCGAGCCCCACGTCTGGGTGCCACTTGGCCCGACCGGCGGGTCCTGGTTATTCGTGGGGGCGAGGAGGACTGGAACCTGCTATTCTTCAGAAGATATGGTACACTGCTTGAGTTATGGTCTCCCTGCTATTCTTCAGATGATATGGTACACTGCTTTGAGTCTATCTGCAGTTGCCAAGCAGGATCTTGCAGTTGCCCAGCTTCAGGGGACCTTGTGCAGGTGGGAAAAGGTAGGGGGTGAGGGTAAGGGCGAGGCTCCTGGCTTCTGGTCCATCTGGGTTAGAACTTCTAATAGCAGGCATCACGGGTGATTCAATTTTACCTGGAAAGAAAAAAGAAGGGGATTCTCAGGGAGATTTCTCTTCCCTGGATGTAAATTGTTATTCATCGTATTTATGATTGGGCCTGGCTTTGTGAGGGTATCTATTTTTTCCATTAATATTTGTGGTAGCCGGTTAGCTGTGCCTTCTGTGGTATTGGGCAGGCATATCAGTCCTCGGCTCCATAAGGGAACTGGGACTGGGGCATTCCCTTTATGGGTATGAGGGTCCTTCCCCATATCTGTGGCAAAGTTTTGTTGGTCTTGGTGGTGTCCTAGGTCACCAACATGGTCAGCAAGAGATTTGCCATGAGCTTTCAGCTTTAGAGAGAGAAAAGTGAACAAGGCATGATGGAGAGTATTTCAGGGGGACTCCTTCTGAGGGGGTACCGTTCCCCCTCTTTTGTTTTTAAAGCCAATTTTTCAGAGTTCTTGTAAAATCAGGGCAGAAGCGCCAACAGTTGCTCCTTCCACACTCAGAGAGTCATGAAGGCCTTATTTAAGGATATATAAATCTATATTAATAATCTTTTGTCAAAGGACTTTTATAGCTCCACTGACAATCAGACTATATGATATATCGATTAGAAATAGCTTTTTCTACTTTTTGTTAGATTACCTCTCTTTTGTCAATTAACTGTTGAGGAAGTTAGGGTTTACCTCTCTCTTGAGAATATTGAACAGAGATTTAAATTCTTTTGTGGAGAGCTTAAAATAGTATCTTAGCCAATTTGTATCTCCTAGAAACTTTTGAAATTAATTTAAAATAAATAGACTCCCTTTTTTTAAAATCCTTTATCTGTGTGGGGTTTTTATTGGGTATTATACGTATTTACCTTTCAATGTTGTCTCCTTTCTCATTCTCCCCCCAAATCCCTTATCCCCTACCCCTTCCTCCTAATTTTTGTGATGGTGTGCTCCAAACATCCTCCCAGTCCCATCTCCCTGCTCTCGAATTCCAACACAGTAGGGGATCCAAACTTTTGGGGACCTTGGCCCTCCACTTTCACTGGAGTCTAACAAGGTCACCCTCAATTCCCTATACAGGTGCTTGAGTCCCTCCCTTTGTGCTCTCTGGTTGGTGGTTTAGACTTTGGGAGTTCTGGTTGAAACTTTTGATGCTCCTTCTAAAAAGGACCAACGCATTCATACTTTGGTCTTCCTTCTTCTATGTGAGTTTTATGTGGTCTATATGAAGATTCTTAGAAATTGTGAGCTTTTGGGCTAATATCCACTTATCAGTGAGTGCATACCATGTATGTTCCTTTGAGATTGGGTCATCTCACTCAAGATGATATTTTCCAGCTCCATCCATTTGCCTAGGAATTTTGTGAACTGATTGTTTTTAATAGCTGAGTAGTACTCCATTGTATAAATGTACCACATTTTCTGCATCCATTCTTCTGTTGAAGGGCATCTGGGTTCTTTCCAACTTCTGGCTATTATAAATAAGGCTGCTATGAACATGGTGGAGCATGTGTCCCTGTTGTATGTTGAAACTTCTTTTGGGTATATGCCCAGGAGTGGTATAGCTGGGTCCCTAGGTAACACTATGTTCAATTTTCTGAGATACCGCCAGACTGCCTTCCATAGTGGTTGTACCAGTTTACAATCTCACCAACAGTGGAGGAGTGTTCCTCTTTCTCCACATCCTCGCCAACATGTACTGTCACCTGTGTTTTTGATCTTAGCCATTCTGACTGGTGTGAGGTGGAATCTCAGTGTTGTTTTCATTTGCATTTCCCTGATGACTAGGGATGCTGAACACTTCTTTAGGTGCTTCTCAACCATTCGAGCTTCCTCAGTTGAGAATTCTTTGTTCAGGTCTGTGCTCCATTTTTTAATAGGGTTCTTTGATTGTCTAGAGTCTAATTTCTTCAGTTCTTTGTATACCTTGGATATTAGCCCTTTATCAGATGTAGGGTTGGTGAATATCTTTTCCCAATCTGTTGGTTGCCGCTCTGTCCTATTGACTGTGTCCTTTGCTTTACAGAAGCTTTGCAGCTTTATGAGGTCCCATCTGTCAATTTTTGGTCTTAGAGCACAGGCCATTGGCGTTCTGTTCAGGAACTTTTTCCCTGTGCCTATGTATTCCAGGCTTTTTCCCAGTTTCTCTTCTATTAGTTTCAGTGTGGCTGGTTTTAGGTGGAGGTCCTTAATCCACTTGGAATTGAGCTTTGTACAAGGAGATAAGTATGGATCAATTTTCATTTTTCTACATGCTGACCACCAGTTGGACCAGCACCATTTGTTGAAAATGCTATCTTTTTTCCATTCGATGGTTTTAGCCCCTTTGTCAAAGATTAAGTTACCATATGTATGGGGGTTCATTTCTGGGTCTTCTATTCTATTCCACTGATCCTCCTGCCTGTCTCTGTTCCAATACCATGCAGTTTTTATCACTATTGCTTTGTAGTACAGCTTGAAGTCGGGGATGGTGATTCCTCCAGAAGTTCTTTTATTGCTGAGAGTAGTTTTCGTAATCCTGGGTTTTTTGTTATTCCAAATAAATTTCAAGATTGCTCTTTCTATCTCTGAGAAGAATTGAGTGGGAATTTTGATGGGGATTGCATTAAATCTGTAGATGGCTTTTGGCAAAATAGCCATTTTTACTATATTAATCCTTCCAATCCATGAGCATGGGAGATCTTTCCATCTTCTGAGATCGGCTTCGATTTCTTTCTTCAGGGGAATGAAGTTCTTGTCATACAGGTCTTTTACTTGCTTGGTTAGGTTCACACCAAGGTATTTTACATTATCTGTGACTATTTTGAAGGGTGTCATTTCCATAATTTCTTTCTCAGCCAGTTTATCTTTTGAGTAGAGGAAGGCTACTGATTTGCTTGAGTTAATTTTATATCCAGCCACTTTGCTAAAGTTGTTTATCAGGTTTAGGAGTTCTCTGGTGGAAGTTTTGGGGTCACTTAAGTATACTATCATATCATCTGCAAATAGTGAGATTTTGACTTCTTCCTTTCCAATTTGTATCCCTTTGACCTCCTTGTGTTGCCTAATTGCTCTGGCTAGGACTTCCAATACTATATTAAATAAGTAGGGGGAGAGTGGGCAGCCTTGCCTAGTCCCTGATTTTAGTGGGATTGCTTCAAGTTTCTCTCCATTTAGTTTAATGCCGGCTACTGGTTTGCTGTAAATTGCTTTTACTATGTTTAGGTATGGACCTTGAATTCCTGACCTTTCCAAGACTTTTATCATGAAGGGGTGTTGAATTTTGTCAAATGCTTTCTCAGCATCTAGTGAGATGATCATGTGGTTTTTTTCTTTGAGTTTGTTTATATAATGGATTACATTGATGGATTTCAGAATATTGAACCAACCCTGCATTCCTGGGATGAAGCCAACTTGATCGTGATGGATAATTGTTTTGATGTGTTCTTGAATTCGGTTCGCTAGAATTTTATTGAGTAATTTTGCATCAATGTTCATAAGGGAGATTGGCCTGAAGTTCTCTTTCTTTGTTGGGTCTTTGTGTGGCTTAGGTATGAGTGTAATTGTGGCTTCAAAGAATGAGTTGGGTAGTGTACCTTCTGTTTCTATTTTGTGGAATAGTTTGAAAAGAATTGGGATTAGGTCTTCCTTGAAGGTCTGATAGAATTCTGCACTAAAACCGTCTGGTCCCGGGCTTTTCTTTGTAGGGAGACTTTTAATGACTGCTTCTATTTCTTTTGGGGTTATGGGACTGTTTAGATGGTTTATCTGGTCCTGATTTAACATTGGCAACTGGTATTTGTCTAGGAAATTGTCCATTTCATCCAAATTTTCCAATTTTGTTGAATATAGGCTTTTGTAGTAGGATCTGATGATTTTTTTAATTTCCTCACTTTCTGTTGTTATGTCCCCCTTTTGAGTTCTGATTTTATTAATTTGGATACTGTCTCTCTGCCCTCTGATTAGTCTAGCTAAGGGTTTATCTATCTTGTTGATTTTCTCAAAGAACCAGCTCCTGGTTTTATTGATTCTTTGGATAGTTCTTTTTGTTTCAATTTGGTTGATTTCAGCCCTGAGTTTAATTATTTCCTGCCTTCTACTCCTCTTGGGTGTATTAGCTTCTTTTTGTTCTAGGTCTTTCAGGTGCTCTGTCAAGCTGTTAGTGTATGCTCCCTCCAGTTTCTTTTTGTAGGCACTTAGAGCTATGAATTTTCCTCTTAGCACTGCTTTCATTGTATCCCATAAATTTTGGTATGATGTGTCATCATTTTCATTAAATTCTAAAAAGTTTTTAATTTCTTTCTTTATTTCTTCCCTTACCTGATTATCAAGGAGTAGGGTGTTGTTCAGTTTCCATGTAAATGTGGGCTTTCCATTCTCTTTGTCATTTTTGAAGACCAGCCTTAGACCATGGTGATCTGATAGGATGCAGGGAATTATTTCAATTTTCTTATATCTGTTGAGGCCTGTCTTGTGCCCAATTATATGGTCTATTTTGGAGAAGGTACCATGAGGTGCTGAGAAAAAGGTATATTCTTTTGCTTTAGGGTGAAATGTTCTATAGATATCTGTTAAGTCCATTTGGTTCATAACTTCTGTTAGTTTTACTGTATCTCTATTTAGTTTCTGTTTCCATGATTTATCCATTGCTGAGAGTGGGATGTTGAATTCTCCCACTATTATTATGTGAGGTGCAATGTGTGTTTTGAGCTTTAGTAAGGTTTCTTTTATGAAATTCGATGCTCTTGTATTTGGCACATAGATATTCAGAATTGAGAGTTCATGTTGGTTGACTTTTCCTTTGACAAGTATGAAATGCCCTTCCTTATCCTTTTTGATAGTTTTAAGTTGAAAGTTGATTTTATTCGATATTAGAATGGCTACTCCCGCTTGTTTCTTAGTGCCATTTGCTTCAAAAATTGTTTTCCAACCTTTTACTCTAAGGTAGTGTCTGTCTTTGTCACTGAGGTGGGTTTCCTGTAAGCAGCAAAAAGCTGGGTCCTGTTTGCGTATCCAGTCCGTTAGCCTATGCCTTTTTATTGGGGAATTGAGTCCATTGATGTTAAGAGATATTAAGGAGAGGGTGTTCTTGCTTCCTGTCATTTTTGCTAATAGTGGAGACATCGTTTGTGTGGTTATCTTCTTTTGGGTTTGATGGAAAAGGATTATTTTCTTGCTCTTTCTGGGGTATGATTGCCCTCCTTGTATTGGAGCTTTCCTGCTATTATCCTTTGTAAAGCTGGATTTGTGGGAAGATACTGTGTAAATTCAGTTTTGTCATGGAATATCTTAGTTTCTCCGTCCATGGTAATTGAGAGTTTTGCTGGGTAAAGTAGCTTGGGCTGGCATTTATGTTCTCTTAGGGTTTGTATGATATTTGTCCAGGATCTTCTGGCTTTTATAGTATCTGGTGAGAAGTCAGGTGTAATTCTGATAGGTTTGCCTTTATATGTTATTTGGCCTTTTTCCCTTACTGCTTTTAAAATTCTGTCTTTGTTTTGTACATTTTGAGTCTTGATTATTATGTGACGGGAGGTATTTCTTTTTTGATCTAGTCTGTTTGGCGTTCTGTAGGCTTCTTGTGTGATTATGGGCATCTCATTCCTTAGGTTAGGGAAGTTTTCCTCAATAATTTTGTTGAAGATATTTACTGGCCCTTTAAGTTGGGAATCTTCACTCTCATCTATACCTATTATCCTTAGGTTTGGTCTTCTCATTGCATCCTGGATTTCCTGGATATTTTGAGATAGCAACTTTTTGCATTTTGCATTTTCTTTGATAGTTGTGTCAATATTTTCTAAGGTATCTTCTGCACCTGAGATTCTTTCTTCTATCTCTTGTATTCTGTTGGTGATGCTTGTGTCTATGACTCCTGATTTCTTTTTTAGGTTTTCTATCTCCAGGATAGTCTCCCTTTGTGATTTCTTTATTGTTTCCACTTCCATTTTTATGTCCTGGATGGTTTTGTTCAATTCCTTCATCTGTTTGTTTGTGTTTTCTTGTAATTCTTTAAAGGATTTTTGTGTTTCTTTAAGGACTTCATCCTGTTTTCCTGTGTTCTCCTCAAGTTTTTTGATAGTGTTATTTACTTCCTTCTTGTAGTCCTCTAGCATCATCATTAGAAATGATTTTAGATCTGGTTCTTGTTTTCCTGGTGATATGGGGAGTTCAGGACTTTCTAATGTGGGAGAACTAGGTTCTGATAATGGCAAGTACCTTGGGTTGCTGGTGCTTGTGTTCTTGCGCTTGCCTTTCGCCATCTGGATCACCTTTGTGCTATCAGAGCTGTCTTTGACTGGGGCCTGTCTTTCCTATTATCTAGGTTGTGTCAGAACTGTTTGGGATGGGTTTTGCTGCTTGAGTTAGAGATGAGGCCCAAGATGTGCTTGGTGCTCAGGTGGAAACCGGAAGGGGTCGGGGCTCCGGGTCAGGAGCGGATTTCTGGATCCCAATGAGTCCCAGTGGGTCCCAGTGGGTCCCAGTTGCTCCCTGATTGGGGGCGAGCACTGCCACCTCCTAGCCTAAGAAACTGCTTGAGCTAGCTTGAGCCACGGAGAGCCCCGCTCCCTCTAGGTTCTGTGATATTGGGTGCAGAGCTGACTCCCGGGATCTGCTCTGGCACAGACCGGAAGGAACCCACGCTCCGGGCCCTGGAGTGAACTCCTGGGTCCCAGTGGGTCCTAGCCACTCCCTGTTCGGGGGCAAGCACTGCCACCTCCTAGCCCAAGACCCTGCTTGGCACAGAGGTCCTGCGAGCCCCGCTTCCTCTGGAGTCTGGGAGATTGGGTGCAGAGCTGCCTCCCGGGATCCGCGAGTGCTCCGGCCCCTACCGGATGGAGCCCGCTCCAGGCCAGGAGCGAATTCCTGGGTCCCTGTGGGTCCCTGTTGCTCCCTGTTTGGGGTGAGTGCTGCTTTTTCCTTACCTGGGATGCTGCGTGAGTTCAAGCTCCTGGGAGTCCCTGTTTTTCTTGGTTTTCTGCGGTTGGGTACGGAGCTGCTGCCTGCGACCTGCTCTAGGCTCGGTCCCAAATCGGAAGTGATTGTTGAATTCCTATAAGTGGTTTTGAGCCTCTCTGTAGGCACTAGGAATTGATCTTCTCTCTTCTGGAAAGACTACATGTTCTTTTCATTGCTGAGTGCTCTCTCTCTTTCCTCTTTTCTCTTCTTGTTTTTGTTTGTTTGCTTGCTTGCTTTTGTTTTTGATTTTGTTTTTTGATTTTTGGTTTTTTTTTGCCTTTTGCTTGGTTTTTTGTTTGTTTGTTTGTTTGTTTGTTGTTTGTTTAAAGCAGTGATTCTTTCTGTAACCAGACTGATTTTCAGCTTGCAATCTTCCAGCCTCAGTTTCCAAGCTACCATACCAGACTTAATTTTAGGGCCAAGTACAGGAGCTGGATTCAGTTCCACTGGTTACAGCCTCTGCTTCAGTAATTTGTCAGTTTTGGACAGAAATATGGCTTCTTTTGTTGTTTGGTTTTGAGAACAATTTTTCACTCTGCATCAGAAGCATTTCAAATCTGCAATAAAATAATGCTATTTGGGGAAAAATATCATGTAATCCCATGCCATCTTCAGTTCCTCCTGGCCTCTGTTCTCTGTTTACTGACAGACCTCCTTCCTTAATGACTTGCTCAGTTTTTACCAATCTTTCCACTTCTGGCTTGAGTCTTGTGATCTATTTTGCACAAATGGTATAATGTTACAACAGCCCCATTGGAGTGAGTAACCATGTTTTATTACTTACTTTTCTGTTCTGTTAGAAGTCCAAATAACAGCATTTGATATAATATGATTGGCTTCTCCTTCAGGTTTTTGACTTCTAGAATCCTCCCTTTTTCCATCTGGTCTTCACTTCTTGCCCCATTTCCACAATCCAATCTCTCATTTAGGTTCAATATTGACCTAATCAATCAAAAAAATCAATCAGTTGATCAATCAAAAAAATCAATAAAACAAACCCCAAGCATTACCTATAAATCTAGCTGCTCTGGCTTGACATAGAATCTATCTATTCATAGCTGTTTCTAACATGCACCCTAGGGGAAGGAACTGTAGAGCTTTAGTCTAACCTTCTTCTCCATTTGCTGTTACTCCAATATGTTACATTATGGAAAAGAATAAAAAACTATTCTTGTCAAAAATACAGGCTGGCCAAATAAACACAGTGTAAAACAGAAGGCACAGAGAGCTGCAGTGATCAGTGAGTTATGCTGGGCTACTCACAGTCAGAAGAAAAGACTGTCACAAATGCCCATTAGGCCCATAGTGCTCATGGCATACAGATATCACAATGCATAGGTTATTTCTTCTATCCCTGAAGTTCATGTTTGTTGGGAATATAAAAAATTTTACTGCTTTTTGAATCAAAATAAATTGACACAATTCTGTGATTGGAATTTCTAGCTTAAGATGCAGTTGGTTTCTTTTTATTTTGTTTTCTAGCTATGGCATCTGAGTGTCTTAAATATCAGGGAAACTACAGTCTTCACAGTAGCTTCAATGAGATGAAATGTCTTGGGTTAACTCTAACCAAGAAAGTGGAAGACATGTATGCTAAAACCTTCAAGTCTTTGCAGAAAAAAATGAAGGTATCAGAAGATGAAAAAATCCCCACACTGGCGAATAGGCAGGATTAATATGGTAAAAATGATTATCCTTCAAAAAGCAATCTTCAGAAACAATAAAATACCCATCAAAGCTCTAACAGAATTCTATACAAATATTGAAGGGATAATTCTCAACTTCACATGCGTAAACAAAATGGATGCTTGGATCTCCCGAGGAGGGGAAAATAAAATAGACTTTAAGGACAGACTTTAGATAGATGGGGACAGGAACAGGAGCATATGATGAAGAGGGGTAGGGAACATAGTGTAGATGAAGAGAATTCAGTGAAAGACAGTTGAAATTGAGGAGAATTTGAGGGTTGATATGGAAACTTAGTGTGGTGGGAACTTCCTAAATTATGTTCAGGTGATTTTAGTGAGGTGTCCTAATAATATGGTATGGAGTCTCAATGCACCATCTTTGGTCATGAAATGAGGTTTCCAGTAGTGGTAAGGGGATGCATTAAGTTGAGTTGTTGGCCAATGGGGATCCCATGTAAGTCCACAAACAACTGACAGTGGGATACCATAGCTAAGGACTACTCCCTCACTCCTTAAATATGAAAATGTCAAACCGGTGTCTATTTGGAACTTTCGCCCATACATTTGATTCTCTCTGGTAAGGAAAGGTGCTCTGCAGACTACCAAAATAAAATATAGATACCAACCAAGCCACAAAATCTTTGTCCTACCATATGTTCTGTTTGTAAAATATGCTAGGGTAACAGTGGCACAGAGCTTGTGGGATTGACTAACCAATGTCTAATTTGTCTTTAGGACAACTCCATGACAAGTAACCAGTACTTGACACTGCTTGGGTAAGCAAGGACCAGAAACTAGATAGCCCAGAGACCTAAGGTAAAACAAACATTACTGGTCTAAAAGAAAACAAAAAGGAATCATTTTACTAATAAAATGATTCCTAATGATATTCTGCTATATCTTTAGATTAGTGCCTTATTCAACCATCATCAAAGAAGTTTATTTCTGTAGCAGATGGGAACAAATGAAGACATAATACACAAAGAGAGTCAAGATATCTTCAAATCCTTCCCTTATAGCTCAGGGAAACCTGTGGAAAAGGTGTTAGAAGGTATGAGAGCCAGAAGGGATAGAGGACACCAGGTGAAAAAGACACTGAATTAACTAAGCAAGCTGTATATGAATTCTCAGAGACTGAAGTAGCAAGCACAGGGCCTATAGGGAACTGCACCAGGCTCTCTGCATATTTAGTATAGCTTTTAGCTCAGTATTTTTATGGGACTCCCGAATGTCCCATAATGAGTGAGCCTCTGAGTTTTGTGCCTACTCTTAAGATTCTTTTTCTCTGTCATGTTTCCTTGTTCAATTTTGATACGATGAGTTTTGCTTTATCTTATACTATAGACATTTGTTGTGTTTGGTTATTTCTTACAAGCATATTCTTTTCTTATGAGATACACAAAACTAATATATCTGGAAAGAATGGGAGGTTGGGAGAAATTTGGAAGAGGATAGTGAGAAAAAAACTATAACCAGGGCTACATTGTATAAGAAAATAATCTGCCTTCTTTTTAATTAATTAATTAAATAATTAATTAACATTCCCACATCAGTTTCCCCCTTCCTCTACTTCCAGTTCCCCCTCTCCCTCTCCAACCCCCATCCACTCCTCATTTTCTCTTTAGAAAAGGGCAGGACTTTCAGGACTATCAACCAGGTATGGCATAGCAAGTTGCAGTAAGACTAGGCACATCCCCTCCTTTTAAAGCTAGATGAGGTGAGGTGACTCCGTAGGAGAAAAAGGTTCAAAACACAGGCAATAGAATAAGAGACAACTCCTACTCTCATTATCAGGAGTCCCATAAGAAGACCAAGCTACACAACTGTCACATGTGCAGGGGTCCTAGGTTGGTTCCATGCAGTATTTCTGGTTTTCATGTCACTCTCTGTGAACCCCTATCAACCCAAGTTAGCTGGAAATTCTCTGAATTTTCTTGTGGTATCCTTGACTCCTCTGGATCCTACAAATCTTATTCCCCCTCTACTAGAGGATTCTTCAAGCTCCACTTAATGATTGGCTTTGGATCTCTTCCTCTATTTTTATAGATAGACAGGGGCAAGAGATTAGTATGTATGGGGTTGAGTTGGGGATGGGGACAGGAGGGATCAGATCCATGGAAGGACAGATAGAAAGAGAGTACGGGGAAAGTCAACTGGAATGTAGAATGGTTGGGCATTTCTGAAACAAGCTAGAAGCCTGTTGCCATAGAAACTCCCAGGAATCTATGAGGTTGACCCTTGGTAAGATTCCTGGCAATGGGAGATATTGAGCTTCAATTAACCATCTTCTATAATCAGCCAAGACTTCCAGTGAGGGGACAGGAATACCAACCCAGTCACAAAACTTAGTGTTTGTCCTTCCTACAAGATGTGCTTGAGTAAATGTGGCACAGAGATTGTGAGAGTGGCCAACCAATGAATGATCCAACTTGAGACCCATGCCAAGGGAGGGAGCACACTTCTGATATTGCTTAGAGAGCCAAGAACCAAACATTGCTGGGGAAAAAGGTCAATGAAATGATTCCTAATGATATTCTGCTATACTTATAGATTGGTGCCTAACCCAATTTTGGTCAGAGAGATTTTTGGTAATATGGCCATTGTTACTATGTCAATCCTACTAATCAATGAACATGGGAGATAATGGAATGTTGTGATATCCTCTTTAATTTCATTCTTCAAAGACTTAAAGTTCTTGTCATACAGGTCTTTTACTTGCTTGGTTAGAGTTACACCAGGATGTTTCTGTTTATTTGAGGATATTTTGAAGGGTTTTGTTTCCATGACTTTTTTTCTCAGCCTAATCATCCTTTGTATATAAAAAGGTTATGTAGGGCATGTGAGCTGTGGCACCAAATGGGCATAAGAGCAGGTGGTGTGTGCTGAAACTCCAGAAATCTCAGAGATGTGTGATAGCAGGAGTGGAGCTTTCCCTTCCCTGCCTATAATGCCTGCTCTGGAACATGTAACCATAACTCCCAACTGATGTGACCACAGGCACCCAGTTAAGTAGCTCAGCACCTAGACTGCCTTTCAGTGCTAATGAGGCATCTCAGTAGTCTTAGTCTTCAGCCAAAGATCTTTCCTTCTTGCATGTTCTTACACCCTTCCGCAAAATTATATAATTTCTGGTTCACCCATGAATAAAGTATATGCCTTAATTTCCACTCCAAATAAAGAAATATGAACAAGTAAGATTATCTCAGAGAGTTGCTTCATTAGAGAGCACTACAACATGGAAAATCTTTGCCTAAAAGAGCCATGACACTAAGGCTCTTGAAGAAGGCCTTCTCCTCTCGCTCCCCAGTTCTTGGAAGTTGCTTCCAAAGGACCTGAATTTTACCTGTCTCGGGCCTTGCTTTCCCCTTCAAGGCTGGTGAACAGTGGAGCTCTGATTTCTCAAGGGAAATTCAGGCCTGTCCTGGACGTTACTGAGTCCTACCTTAGCCAGTGTATCAGCAGCATTGAGACACCATCATTGGAGAGGCAGAACAGGAGACCACAAAGCTACTGAATTTTTGCAGTTAGGAAGGTCCTGGTAGAATATTTGGCTCATTAATGTGTACTATCATATTATCTGAGAATAGCACTACTTTGAGTTCTTCCTTTCCAATTAGTATCCCCTCAATCTCCTTTAGCTGTGTATATATCTATAACTTATATAGATATATTCATGTACTCTACAATTTCAAGAACTATATTGAATACATACAGGGAGCTTAGGCAGCCTTGTCTTTGCCATATTTTAGTGTAACGACATAAGTTTTTCTCCACTTAGGAGAGTGATGTAGCAGCACTCAACATCATCACACATAAGGCCTATATGGGGAGAGTTCAAGAAGGCTTGCTACATTAGGTCCAAAGTCTTTCTAGAGAGTTATGGCTGTATGCTTTTTTCTCAAAGTTGTGCTGAAGATTGGAACTATTTGGAGACAGATTAACAAAGGTAAAGCGGGATTTGATCTACTTGGCATTTTAGAGTTTGGGGGAACTTATTCAAGTTTGTATTAACTAAGGCAAGCAAATTAAAGCCCATAGATATTTCCAAGCAGGTTACAGAATGTTCTATTAGGCCTGCATGACTAGCAGGCATCAAAGTTCTCCTGAGTAAGTATAAAATGAATAAATGTTTTTTTCTACTAAAACGACATATTTTCTTCTTTGTTTAGCTTGTTAAACTTTCCTTTATTCACAGTTCTTATGCACATTTATATATTTCAATTTACCAAAAATATTTTGGGGGACTTCCGGTCTGGGCCCGAGCATAGAGCAGATCACAGGTGGCAGCTCTGTACTCAACCCCAGAAAACCGACAGAAAGAGGGAATCCCAGGAGCTTGAACTCAGGCAGGATCCCAGGTAAAAACGAATCACCCGTGATGTCTGCTGTTAGAAGTTCCAATCCAGATGCTGGCCTCTGAACTTATACTACTCAGACCTTTGAAGGGCCACTGACAAGAACATCAAACAGCTAGAGATTGACATCACTAATTTGAAGAAATCCCTTGTTTTGCTGTCTGAAGAGACCTCCTAAAATCGCAAAGATCCTTATTGGACTTGATTTACTCTATTACAATAGAAAAGGCTGTGTACAGCTCTTGACTGTGTACAGCCCATAAAGAACAAGGTTGCCTTTACATAGACAAGACAAGGAGGGTTAAAGAGAGCATGAAATAGGTAGTGAACGCCCTAAGAAAAATCAGAGAGAGAAAGAGACAGATGAATGCTGGTACAAGAATTGGTTTTCAGCCTCTCCAAGGTTGTCAACCTTATTTCCTCCCATCTTGGGACCATTATTTGGGTTCTTTTTGCTTTTTTCTGCTGGTCCCTGGCCCTCAAATAGATGGACTACCTCTGTGATACAACAGATAAATAATTTGGTAGCAAAACCTACTCAGATACATTATCATAAGTTACCTATGGAGGACCACAAGACTCAAGATGAGGTTGTTACTTTATACAGGGTGTTTCCAAAACCCATCTCCACCCAACCTAAAAGGGGGGACTTCTGCCCCTAGACCAAGCAGAGAGGGGTCACCCAGAACCCCCTCTGTCAGGTGATCTGAATCCTTGCTTAGGCTGTGAGGCTAAGCACTGCAAGGGATTATATATAAAAGATAAAAATATCTCTCTGGGTTCCCTGAGGGACAAGCCTGAATGCATAGGGGTTGATGTCAAAAGTATCCCTTCTCCAGGAAAAAGGCATTGGGATGGGTATGGCCCTCATGCCTCACTGGACAACGACAGGGGGACTGGAGCCGTTACAAGGTCCCCTTCAAATACTGGAGGTCAGGCCTCTATCCCAGCCTTCACAAGTTTAGAATTGCCACAGCCCTTCTATACTTAGAGAAGGGAGGAGATGTCAGGGGCAGCCCTGCTTACATACTGAAGGCCTAAAATCAGCCATAGGCCTAAAATTAGCAGTAGGCCTGTCATACATGTATACTAACACCAAGTCTTGGGTCTCAGTGGAGGAGCATTGAAACAAATGGCTATGAGCTAATGTAGACAGGCAGCTTTTGTGGAAGTTTGCAATCCTGAGTGGTCATGGACCTTGTAAATAGGTAGCCTTGGCAGACAATACCAGCTTGGATGGGGACAGGTGAGCCATGTGCAGAGTCGTAGTGACTTGTCCCCTGAACCTTCACCCAGCCGATACCTGTTTCTGAGAATATCTGTATTCCCCCTGAACACCCACACTCCAGTGTCATTCCCTTCTCCACATCCTGCCTTTCTGTGTTTATAACCCCTGTGTGAATGAATTGCGATTTGAGAAAAAATAAATTATGAAAAAAAAAGGAAAAAGGAAATGGCCTTACCAGGAACCCTAGACTATAGGAGTGGCCTCTGTTCACTCTGACAAGAAATCTAAGCTCAGAGCATTGCCTCACAGTTCTCCCTCACTTTCATGATTATCATCTTGCACTCTCTTTTCAGATGATTTCTCTTGTAAATTTTAGATTGATTTGCTCTGAGAAGTTAAATTAAGTATGTCCTACATAAGTGAAATGAAAGATATGTTGATGGCTAGCCATATACCACAGATCTGTTTCTGTTCACTGAAACAAGAATGTACCTCCTCTACACAGGTAGATATGGTATTTTTCAAAACTACACAGCAGTATTGATATCAAGGAAATAATATTTAAGCATGTTTTGTAGAAATATTATTTTAACACTTATATATACTTACATAGCTATACTGAAAAAGACTAAATAAAAAGCTTAAACATTAAAAAAATAAAAATAAAAAAATATTTTGGAGTAATTAAACACCCTTTGAAGGTCACAAAATAGCACTGTCAAATCTGTCATTATGTAAGGATTTGCCTTTAACCTTTCTAAATGATATTCCAAAAAATCTATAATAGTGTTTAGGAACAGAATACATCATTCTATGTACCTTTGAATAACAATGATCATTGCTCTATGGCTGAAATGCCAAGCACAGGGGTGGAATCACTATTCCCATGGCTGATATGCCAATGAAAAGGATTCAGTCATAGTTACGATGGCTCACAGGCCAATGATAGGTGGTGAATCAATTATAATATGTCTCAGATGCCAATGAGAGGGATTTCTTATAAACAGATAATTTTGTGTATCAAGTAATTTAAAGAATTGTCATTTTAGAATTATCAACATTAACAAAATTCTGCATAAATATTTTGTAACACATTTCTTGTTATAATATCAATTACCTCAATGTGAGCCACCAGTCTGGGAAAAGGGTAGTATTACTACACTCTGATGTGGATCTATCTGAGAAGTTTAACAAGTGATTCAATGCAGAAATGAATATATAAGCAGTGATAGTTTGGAATAGATTGGCCTCATAATCTGTTTTAATGTTTTATTCCCAGTTGGTGGTACCATCTGGGAAGGATTAGGATGTATGGTCTGGCTAGAGCTGGTATTACCTAGTTGGAGGAAGTACTTCACTGGACTTGGGGTTTGACCTTTTAAAAGTCTATGACAAGCCTTGTCTTAATGTCTCTCTTCCTGCAAATCAGAATGTGAGCTCTGAGCTCCAGCACCATGCCTGCCTAACTGTCACCATGATTTCTACCATGACGGTCATGGACTAATATTCTAATCCTCTAAGGAAGCCCCAAATTTTCTTCTATAAATTGTATTGGTCAGAGTGTATCTTCACAGTGATAGAAAAACAACTAAGACATATACATATACTAAAAGCTAGTGACAGCTAATTTATCTGAAACTGAACAGACATAAATGCTAAATATAGGTTTTTATTGAAATGAGAAAATTAGAATTTAACCTCTATCATACTTTTAAACATAGCTAGTACATGATAAAACAGCTGAGTTTATATGTCCAGAACTTTCTAAATTAAACAATTTTCATTAAAATAATAATTTCATCATTTAGATCTAAGTGTTATTTGCTTTGGCTTAAAACTTATTAAATAACATCTTTATTTACCACAAATTCTGATTATCAGCTGTTTATATTCTCTTACTGCAGAAAGAGAGAAGAAATTTAATACTAGTTATTTTTGTTTATGATTCTTGCTCAGAAATGACACAGTACCTACAACTCACTATTTGTTAGGATTTATTATACACTTGAAATTTTATTTTAAATATAAGAAGACACCTAGTTTCATTGTGAAATAGTATTGATTGCTACCTTGTAAAACCACTTAGCTTCTTCAAACACCTCTTGAAATCCTCATAAATAACTAAATAAACCTGGAAATGGAACACTGAGAAATCATGCATGGTTTTTCTCAAGCACTCCCTATTCTGTTTTAATAATGGAAAACAGAAATACAAAACATGTATGTGATTTAAAAAATTAATTAGTATAGTTAAAAATGAATATTGTCATTAGTTTGAGACTAAAATTTAAAACAAGAATTGCATTCTTACAGAAAAAAATAATGAACTATCACATTAAAGTAAATAAAATAAATCACAATTTAATAGCTTAAAATATCTGAGGTAGCATAATTTTGTTACATTGTATAAGCATTTTGGTACTGAATACATTAATAAAATTTTACCTATTACTACAATTATTATAATTTAGTAAACAATTGGACTAATGACAGTGTCTACTTTTCTTAAATAGAGCCCTAAAAAGGATTATTAAAAATAAAATAAGAAAGGTGGCATATGAAGTATTTCGGAATTATTATTTATTCTTGAGATATGTGAAATAATGCAGAAACTAACTTTATCTAAGGAAAAAAATGGAGGATTTTTAAGTGGTGAAGCAACTTCATAACTGAGTTCTGGAATTGCATAAACCATGTTTGTTATATCCTTGTGTAGAAATTAAAATCAAACATCCACTTTAGAAAGAAAATATAGAACCAAATATAAAGCTCTAAATAATAGTCAAGAAAGTGATTTTTAACATCTATCAGGATTAGAAAAGAAGCAAGAGACATGTAAGGAAAACAATCATTATCCACACAGAACCACTGGAAAGGGTGGAGAAGAGAAGATTTATATAGAGTGATAGACCTGTCTCTAATTATTGGAGTTGATCAAACACAACCCTGTTTTGGATTTTGCTTCTAGATACAACTCAAGGGATGACTGAAGCTGCCTTATAAACATCAAATGGGTAAATTCAGAGTACCACAACAAAAGATACTCCCAAAGAGCAACTTGTAACTGAAATCTTTCCTTGGAACCCATTGTGTTTCTAGTGGGACTGCCTTCTTGACACTAGGATTTCCAGATTTAGACATCTCTAGGGCATGACCCTTAAAACAGGCACATGGTTACTGCCTAGTCCTGTTTCCAAATCATGAAGCACATCTATCCAGATGAGAAACTGAATCACTCAAAGAAGGGGATCCTAGGAAACATACTTCACCTCACTCAAGGTCCTTCTATGGAAAGCTGAGAGGCAAAATGCATCCCAGATAGAGAAGGAAACAGTAAACGAAGGAAAAAGTAAACAACACCTGCAGCTTGGTGAATAAGTGAGTTTGAGGGTTCAGGGTCAGTTACTGTGGGATCATTATGGTGGAAGATTAAGAGATGAAGGGTCAAGGAGTGCTTCAACCTTGTCTACCTCAGATGAGGTAAGCAGGCATTGGCTTCCTCCCCTCTCACAAACTGGTTCCATAAAGTCAAATAGGCTGCCCCACCATCAACCCTAGTAAGAATTAATTACCTTGAAAGTTATTAGGCTTCACTCCTTGCTTGGTCTTATAAGATTCCACAACCCAACTCCTGATTACGCAGAATATTAACTCTTGATGGGAAACTGCCCACCACAATGGATTTCTCACACATCCCCTGGGCCAAAGGATAATAGAATGAACACATAAAACCCTAAAAGCCCAACTTAAAAAACAAAATGCAAACACTTACTCCATAAATAAAACTAATGATGGTTCTGACTACTCTCAGTACATTTAATATTTAAGCTTCAAACATCCTCCTAACTAACTCCACTGGAACTCAACTGGGGTAACCCTTCCCATCCTAATGTTACAGAGCACCACCTTGGGTGAGATCAGACCTCCTCCTTAAAATCAGAAGGGATTTTGTTTGTATATTTTCACAGGATCAGCACAGGCCTATTTGGGTCTCAGTGAGAAATGTTTCACATACTACACAGACCAAGAAGATAGCTCCCCTCTTGATGACAAGCCAAGGACTGAGTAGAGGAAGGAGATTCAGTATCTGGTGGGAAACCAAGATCTCCTGGAAAGACATTCATGACCCAGTGTCAGCAGCCCAGGCCATGTGTCCTCCACAGGCTTCCCCTTTGTCTATTCTTATAGCTGATTTTTTGTTCTTCATTCTAATCTGGTTACCACCCAGACACTTTCTATCCCTCCCAAAATCCACCACTACAGATTCTTTGCTATGGAGATATGTAACAGGAACAATAAAATCATAGGAATCCAGGACTACCCACTTGGACCAAGGATATTGGATGAAGACTGAGGTTCCTCTACACTGATTCTATCTCCAGTAACACCAGCCCTTTCCTCTGCTTTCCTTACAGCAACACAGGTGACTGCTTCCAAGAATCCTCTGTATATGAAGGTTGCAGATATTGGAGATGCTGAATTGAAAACACTAGTTATGGTGGATCATGCTTGCCAGCCTTAAAACTCAGTTTTCATTTTCCATTGTTTATCCTTGGGACAAACCAAAGCAAATGTGAGTTGTGGGTAAGTTCTACCCTAATGGCTACACCAAATACCCTATAGATGGCATATACATCTCCTGCCAGCTTGTCTCAGCCTACACGTCAGTTTTACCCATGTTAACATTCTTGAACAGGATGATTGAATTCAAAGGGATGCCCAAAATACTCTTGCCTGGCTACAATACATCTGGTATACAGATAACTTCCTTCCTCTAACCACCCAACCTAACTCCTCTCAATGCTTTTTCTGCATTTCAGTCTCCTGGCCACTATTGGCAGCTGTTCTCAGTAACATCTTGCTTCATGAAACTCATTTGCTCTTACCCACATTCTTTATAATCTATCTGTCCCTTTTTATCTCTTAGGACTCTCTTCAAGGTCTTTCTTACATGCTCCTGAAATAGCACAGACAGGAAGCAAATATGTGTATGTTAAACCCTTCTTTCTCTGGTGCAATAACGTTACCAATTCCTGTATTAGAACCATTTTCAAGGTTTCTGCTCTCTTGTAATGATTGTTTCTAATGTTTATCTCTATGATTCCGAAGAACTCACCTTACGGCTGGAACGGTATTGAATAAAAGGGAGATCTTCATCAATCTGCTTATCAGATTGGGTGGCCTTTCTAGTGGCTGCATAACTCTTCATCCAAACATATCATCTGGCTCAGAACTTCCAGGACAGGTTTAACCAGTCCATGGATTCCACCATGAACAGTCTCAAGTTCCTCCAAGGGTAGATTTCCTTCCTAGAAGGAGTTGTTCTACATAATCAGAGAGCTCTGGACTTATAGACTGCTAAACAGGGAGGGAGTTGTTTTGTACTGAGGGAGAAATGCTGTTTCTATGCTCATAAATCTGAGCTAGTAGAAGAAAAATACAGGTACTCTGGTGATCTCTGTGCTCACTATACCCCAGGTACCTCCACATCTTGATGCACAAACCCTCTGGTGATTTGTCTTCTTCCCTTCCTTGGCCCTGTACTGAGCATTGGGCCCCTCCTTCTCCTAGTACCCTGCCTCATCCAATTTCTAAAATGACATATAAGTAGCATTGCAAAAATTATTGCCAATCATGTTCTGGTCCAATACCAAACCATTCTCAATATACATACATAATGACTATGACAATACTTGTCTTTTATAAACAAAGGAGAGGATCTGTGGGACCTTAATGTCCCGATATTAACTGAGTAAGGATTGAGGAGAGATTCAATCCTGTATATATTAGATAAGGACAGCAGGCGTTGTCCACACTCCCAAACGGTGACCATAAATTTGGCTACCCAACTATCAACCCTAGTAAAAATTTATTACTTGAAAGTTATCAGGCTTAACTCCTTATTTAACATTATTAGGTTTTTCCCATCCCTACTCCCACTCCACAACACCTGAGAATGCAGATGAAGTATCTTCCAACACTGTTGTCTGATCAATTATACGTGGCCACAGAAACCTTGCTCCAGAGTCCCCTGGGGCATAAATACCCCTGTCCCCACCACCAAAAGATAAATCAGTTCCCTGAAGCGGTTCTCAGGTCTGTATTCTTCACCTGCACATTCAATAGTGAATATCTTGCCTGCACTCATCTTTGCTGACTAAGATTTCCTCCCTCCAGCCCAGTCCAATAGGCAACAGGTCTGGGAACCCCAAGGGGAAGAAGAGGACCACAAGTTACAGGAGCATGATCAGAGACCCAAAAGATGCTTCTAAGAAATCACCTTAGTAAGCAAGCTATGGACATTTGTGTCATTGATGTGTCCCACCTCCAACACTGATAACTCACAGAAAGTAGAGTCACTGAAATATGACTAACAACTCACGGATAACCATACTACTGCAGATAGAATGGCAGCTAGTTTATTATTTACATTTTTGGAAAGTAGAGAAACTTCATGAGGATCTTGGGAAAGACTTTGGGGCACCCAGAGGTCTTCAATTCCATCCATTCCATGGGAGATTATTGAAAGACAACCTCATGAGGGTCTCCTGCAGGTAAATACATCTGCTCTGTTTCAAGAGACCAATGGCTATGTGAAAGCCATTGGAAATGATTATATAATGCTATCTCAAAGTCAAATATATGAAGATCAGGGGCTTGGGATATAGTTTAATTTGTAGAATGTGGACTCCCATGAATAAGGACCGAATTTTGAATCCACAGCATCCACACAGATCTAATTTTCATATCACACATCTGTGACCAAAACATTGGGAGGGCATATTCTTGGAGCTCATTTTCAAGCCAGTCTAGCCAAACAAATGATCTTCAGATTTATATACCTTGTCTAAAATAAGGCAGAGAACTATAAAGAAGATAGCTGGCATCAATTTTCTTCATAATCTTGTGTACACCTGGCACACACACACACACGCACACACACAGACACAAAGAGAGAGAGAGAGAGACAGAGAGAGACAGAGAGAGACAGAAAGAGAGACAGACAGAGACAGAGAGACAGAGACAGAGACAGAGAGAGAGAGAGAGAGAGACAGAGATAGAGACAGAGACAGAGACAGAGACAGAGACAGAGACAGAGACAGAGACAGAGTCAGAGAGAGTTTGAAATTCCACCTGGAGTTATAATCCTCTATGTGAACTTTTACCTTAATAGTTCTTATGCTCTGTCTCTTCCTTTCTAGGAACCAGTCATAATCTCATGTTCAAAATTCCCTGGAGTCACCAGTATCTTAAATTACAAATGTGTTGAAAGAATATAATCGACCTTTTGAGTTACAGAATCAGGAGGAATGAAGATTCCATGTTCTTGTGGGCTGTGGCCACTACAGAAAGATTATTTGCTTGACATTAAACACAGAGAATCTAGACTCAAGTGGATGGTTTTGCTGCTGTTTTTATCAGAAAAGTTAGTAGTGGGAAAATCACGTGTATTAGATGATAGCAAGAACATTACCCTTAGATTTTATTATTCCTTTTAATCTTATAAAAAAATTCATGAGCCTTACTTTCTATTTTGTGTTTGATACCGATATTTTCATTTCCTTTCACAAAGAAAAATAAATGAAAGTTAAGAATAAAACAAACCAAAACCTAAGGAACATTCAGTCATATAATATTCCTTAGTCTTGTTTCCATATAGAGTATACTCTACTCCAACAGATCTTAAAGATCTGTACTGAAGAGATGATTACTTTTTAGAATCTTTTCATCCCTATTTAATTCCCAGGATGTACTGCAGATCTGCTATTTTACCAAGTCTATTCTGATGAAATTACTGACTGAAGTAGCTCCTTTCACTTGTGACCTTTTGAACAAATAAAATGAAGACAGATGTCACTCAGAGGGAATCAGTAATAGAAGAGACAGAGACTGTCATGTCCCTTCTGTCCTCAAGAAGCCAGCACTTGAGGCTATGTGCAGCAATGCTTCCCTTCCACAGAGCAGCACACTGGTGCCAAATGGACAGGATGAGCTGGCCCTCCATCCCATTAAGGCCAAATGGCTTCCTACCAAGACACTGTTCTATTTGAGCCAAGACCTTTTCCAAGGTCACTTCCTGATATTGACACGGCTAGAAAAAGAATTTTGAATACTTAAAGCATATTGTATTCTTTAGCCATATTCTTTCAGTAAAGAGGCAAAGCAGCTGAAGCAAGATCTTATTGGTTACAAACTGGTCTCAGGAGGAGGTATTCAAATCAACTTCTTTTCTATAAAAAAGAAAAAAGTACCTAACAACTTGACAATTCAATGAATAATGCCAGACTATAGACACATACCCCAACAACCACCCAGAGGCTAACTGACAGAACACCAGGCCTCAAAGAACATGTGCTAGTTACCACAGTGTTGACATCAGATTCAAGGGATGTATTCTGGATGTTTTGTTTCAAACCAGCACAAAAGTTATGCACTGACACTAAATTGGGCAGAAATTAAGCTTCATTTTGCACTAGTAATTGAAACAAACAAAAATACAGAGAGAAAAAAAGAAAAGGGCACAAGAAAAATTTAAGTAAAGCATTACACAGTCATTTTATGAACATATGTTACTGGAAATTAGTGATTTTTTTAAAAAAAATCTCATTTTATGCACATCATAAATTCAATGGTCCAATGTTATTGCCTTTTCTCTCTTACATCTTCAACTGCATATTTTTCACAGTGTTTTCTTCACTTTTACAACCTTTTTTTTTTGCTTATCAGTGTTTCTCTATTTTTTGATATAAACTGGGTAGATTTTACCACTTATATATGTACACAAATACATAAGTATATATATATCTAAATATATATAGTACACATACATATTATCTATGTATGTGTATTTGTATGTATGTGTATACATATGTGTGTATACATGTGTGTGTAGATCTCTCTCTTGCCTCTCTATGAATGTGTGTGTATTTGCAAATACAGAAGACATTCTTTATTTTAGTTTACTTCAAGGTCTGTGATTATGTGGCAATTTTCTTTCCCTCCTGCTTCATGCTTTCAGTGTATACAATAGACATTTTGGCTACAATATAAAATTAGTCTTGCTCAATGGATTTCTTGTCATGCGTGTGTACAAAGCTCCATTTACCTTCAATTTAGATTTTTGTTTTCCTCTCGTGACTCATTTTCCTGCATCTGTGTTTATCCTACTACCTGTGGATAAGGCCTGTTTCTCAGGCAAGACGTTGGCCGAGCATAGTATGTTGGTGGCTGAAGGCAACAATTCCCAAGCACAATTTAGGGGAGCTCTACCCAGCATCAGACATCAGTACTCTGTAAATGCCATGCATGGTAATCGCCTTAGAATTTGCTTCTCCTGAGCATTTGCTGTTGCTGCGGTTGGTTCATGGTACACCACAGAGAGGATTTACCTTTTCCATGGTGATATCTATAAGCAATCCTGAGTTTGGTTACATATGTCAGGTACTGTAGGATGATTGATGTGTCACTCCCTGCCAAATGGCAAATGTGGCCATGATGCTTGTGTTTTTTGTACTCTCTACTACTTTCAAACTATTTCTAGAGGTTTAGGTCTTTTAGTGTGACAATGTGAAACTTCCAGCTGCAAGCTTTGTTAGAAGCAGTTCACAGTCTATTGTTTTAGCTGTTTGTCCCTGCCCACTGCCACTCAAACACATTTGTGGATTTGTTTTTCTCAAACAGATGAATAATTTAACACATTTTAAAAATTGGAATCTAGGTAGAATTTTAAAGATGTGAGTCTAACTTGAAGAGTTTAGTCAGTTAGGATGTGGAACTCAGAATGGGGAGAAAAAGCATTGACTCAGTTACACTCACTGCATAGGTGTTCCTTTTCCTGATGTTAAAACTTGCTTAACGCTTGTGCTTTTGATATTCCAAAGAGCAGAGACATTCCTAAATAACTAGAAATAGTTATATTAATAGTTATATTTAATTTTGTGGCTGTTATTTTGTTTGGAGACACTGTGTCATTATGCAGCTCAAGCTGGCCTTGTATTCAGAAGGGCTGTCTGCTTGTCTCAACTTCTCAAGTGTTTATCTTCCCAAGTGCTAAGCATACTGGTAAAAACCATCATCCTGGCTGAATTTTATTTATTTGAGCAGGGGTAGTTAAAAAATAAGGCCTAAAGTATTGTTATTCAGTTTTGTGAGTTGCTTAAATCTTTTCCATTAGCAAGGCTGTTGCTTCAGAGAAAACACACAGTGAATTACAAATTATTTATGGCTTGAAATATCTCAAAACAATCACAGAGCAGTAGAGTCACCACAGGTTTGAAGCAGGAGTTGATTTTATATCTGTGACTTCAGTGCCGCAATCTGGGCTTGTCCTTTTCATCATGTAAATAATAATTTGAAGAATTCCATCAGGCCAGAATTGACTTTCTGCAGTCTGAGGTGATGTTAAGGTTTATGTTGCATAAACTAGGAAGGCTACATAATGGCACTAGCATTTTCTGTTATAGCCACAGGGTCATAGTAATAACCAGGCACAGACTAGGATGCCAAAAACACTCAGGATACTATCTGTCTCTGTTTTTCAGAGTAGAAGTCTGACATTAAGACATTGGTAGACTGGACACCAGAGCTTCCTGAGGAACTCCTTTTTCTCTTCCAGTTCTGACAGCCATAGGGGCTCCTTTGCTGAGGCCCAATATTCACATGGACATTTGGCTCATCGTTGACTTCACCTCTCTGGATTTTTAACCCAAATTGTTCATTTCACATAAAATAGCACTTCTATTAGATAAACTAGCATATTTCAATTTAGCTTCATTTTAAGAGACTGTATCTGGAATAAATCTGTGACCAAGTAGGAACCATTCTGGGATATTATTGATTTGCATCTCAGCATCTCAGTGTGTGAAAGCACAGGTCAGCCCTAAAATCAACCCTAAGAAATCTTATTTCTTGCCAAGATAATGTTCTATTTAAATAGGGACAGGAGACTTTCCCCTCAGGCCATGCTTGAAAGTAGTTCAGTCATTAATGTGACATGTCATCCTAGAAGTTATGACAGTATTACATATAAAGAAAAATAAGAAAATGCAGTAGGATGAATGATAGTTTATCATGAGCCAGATATTAAAACCTGAAAACTTTCCTCAAGCTGTGTGCAAGATCAAAAGAATACTATCTTCTCTGAGCAACAGAGAGCTTCTGTGGCTCTGACATGCCATCGCCCAGTGGACAGTTTTATTGCCAAGAGGTATATATTGACCTACATGAATAGTCAGCGATGCCTACTGGCTTCCCTCCAGACCTGCCCAGCTTATGCTTATTCTCTCAAAACATATTAATAAACACTTCTGTTTCCCAACTATGACCTCATTTATAATTTTGATAATAACTTATACAGCTATCTACCACTGAGAACAAATTCACAAATGTAAGAATTACCTTCTTACATTTAGATTAGAAATCTGCTTCATGGAAAGAATGTTATGTGTCAAAAAAACATATCCTATGTACCTGGTGAAAACAAGAACCACTTTTCGGTACCACATTAGAGCAGCTCATGTGACATGTTTGCAGTTCTTTGTGAGCACAGCTGGTGAGTTTCTTGCCTTGTGTCTTTCTCATTCTCTCAAATAGAAGAAATTAAAGAGCACTGAGGGCATTTCTAGTAAAGAATAAATATAACACTCTAGAAATCATGGCCTCTAGAAATGAATTGGTATGTGAACTGAGAACAATAGACCTTGTGGTGCAAATATGGCAGTCATATTTGTCCTAAAAAGCTTAGTGGATAAGAATATTGGCTCCTCTTGAAGAGGACCTGGATTCAATTCCCAGTACCCACAAGGCAGCTAGCAACTGTCTGTAATTTTAATTCCTGTGCGTCCAATGTTCTTTGTAGCATTTCATATAAGCATTATAACAAACATGCAGGCAAAACATCCATACACATAAAATAAAAAAGGAATCTTTTCCAAATTATCGTTAAGTTTTTCATTATCAATATTATTATTATATTATTTCTCTGTCCCCTTCCTCCCTCCAATCCTTGTTCATGGCATCTTATTCCATTAATTGTTGTTAAACACACACACACACACACACACACACACACACAAATACATAAATACAAGCTGTTCTTTCTTTATAATGTTACTTCTATGCATATGCTTTCATGTTTGACCATATGGTATATAAATAGAATCTGAGACAACTTACTCATGAATTTTTTGCTCCACAGAATACAGTATACTATTCGATACAAAGCAGCACAGAACTTTCCAGACTTTGTGCTTTAATTTCCATATAGACAATCCAGGGAAGTTTTCTAAAATTCTTTAAATGTTGTTTTCTCACACTGTGTCACTGTGAACAAATATTAGAGAAAATAACATAAGAGGAAAGATTTATTTTGACCCATGGTTGGAGACTTATCAGGCCATGGCAACATTGTGCTATAGCTTTTACACTATATGAGGTGAAGTTGAGTTTCATGGTGGGACACATGAAGTGATCCACTTTGTGGTAGAAGAAAGGAGAAGAGAAGGGGGATGAAGTGAAAATACAGGAAGAGAGAGAAAGAGAAGAGAGAGAGAGAGACAGAGAGAGACAGGGAGAAGAGAATATCCTGTAAAGGCAAGTAGCTTGTAACTCACTTATTCTAAGAGCCCATTTAGCTGTGAAATCAAGAGTTGGTGGGTGAATGTATTGCACTCATGAGCAAAGCACTCATACAACCTACAGATGAAGAGCCTTCAACAAGTGAGAATTTTGGGAGGATATTTATAAAAATAAATTCTAAACTATGAGTAATATGTTTACTTTAGATTCATAAAAGAATTGATTAAACAAGGTAACTCTATATTTGTTGGCTCCTTCCCAGTAGGTCCAGGTGAGAGGAGAGAGGTTCTGGTCCCACAGGGTCTCTCTGGGGCTGAGAGGGATGGTGAGTGCTGACAATCCAAAAGAAACACACTGAACGAGGAGTCTTGATGATCGAAGCAGGAACTCAACTTTATTGCATCAGGCTCTCACTTATATAAACTCGGAGTATAGGGAGGGAGATTTTTGGTGGTGTGAGATGACGTAGGAGGCAGGGAAGGGTAATGGAGGGTATGGGGTGAATGACAGAGCCAATGGCAAAGCTCTACATCAGCAAAAGTGGGGTAGAAGCAGGGCCAAACAGGTCTTTCTAATCATCCCAATACAGAAGTGACTGAGATAGGTCACAAAACTCGAGCCAGACTCAGGTTTGTCCACAAGGCCCAATACAGGGCCAAAATGGGGCCCAACATCTATTTGCACACTTGCTTTCATATCAGTAACACAAACAAGAGCTTTGTCATAGGGACATGTGTTCCACTATGTTCACAGCAGCCTTATTTGTGATAGCCAGAAGCTGGAAACAACTGAGATGCCCCACAAGAGAATAATGGAGTCAGAAAATATGGCTTACTTACATAATGGAATACTACTTAGCTATTAAGAACAAGGGCATCATGAGTCTTGCAAGCACATGTATAGAACTAGAAAATATCATCCTTAGTGAAGTAACTCAGACACAAAAGGACATGCATGGTATGTACTCACTAATATGTGAATATAAGGCAAAAAAGTACAGAGTACCTAGGATACAATCCACTGAACTCAAGAAGGCTAACAAGCTGAAGGGCCCAAGTGAGGATGCCTCTATCCCACTTGGAGGAAGAAGAAAGCAATCACATGAGGGAGTACAGAGGAAGGCACCTGGGTGGGAAAGGGGACAGGGAGAAGAGAGGAACATGATCAAGTAATGGAATGAGGGAATAGAATTGAAGCCCTGAGGACCAGTGGAAAGAATGAAAACAGGCAACCTCAGGAGGTGGGAGGTAGGGAGATGCTCTAGAATGTACCAGAAACCTGGGAGATGAGAGACTCTTACTACTCAAAGGGAAGGACCTTAGATAAAATGTCCTACAGTGGGGAGGGGAAACTTATAGAGTCCACCTCCAGTAGAAAGACTGGGTATCAAGTGGAGGAATAGGGTTGCCATCCCACAATCAAAAACTAACCCAGAATTGTTCTTGCCTGAAAGGACTGCAGGGACAAAAATGGGGAAGAGCCTGAAGAAGAGGAGGTCCAGGGATTAGCCCAAATTATGATCCGACTCACGGGGAGGTCCCAAGTTCTGACATTATTACTGATGCTATGGTGTGCTCACAAACAAGCCTATCATGACCAATTCTGAAAGACCCAACAAGCAGCTGAAAGAGTCAGATGCAGATATGTGCACCCAACCAGTGGACAGAAGCTGGTGACCCTGTTGTTGAATTAGGGAAAAGTTGTAAGAAGCTGAGGAGGAGGGCAAATAAGAAGACTAGTAATCTCATCTAACTTGGCTCCCTGAGATCTCTCAGACACTGAGCCACTAAACCAGGCAGCATACACCAGCTGATATGAGGTGCCCAACATGCGTATAGAAGAAGACTGCTGGGTCTGGACTTAGTCAGAGAAGATGCATCTAACCATCAAGAGACTTGGGGCCCCAGGGAGTGGGGAGGTCTGGTAGGAGAGGGTATTGGAACATCCTCTTGGAGATGGGAGTTGGAGAAGATGTGTAGGATATAGACCAGGAACGGTATAAAGTATAGACTCTAAGAAAAGATTAAAGAATAAATTAAAAAAGAAAAAAACCCTTGACATTGTATGTAAAAATATGACTACAGCTTATATCCTTAAAAGATTCTCATGTGATAAGTGCATTTTTCACAAAATCAATCTCTCTCTCTCTCTCTCTCTCTCTCTCTCTCTCTCTCTCTCTCTCTCT